>NC_134375.1:13494218-13811875 GCF_035582795.1 Mycteria americana | reverse complement strand
ACAACAATTTCTTACTCATTTCAGATAATTAATCCTAATAATTTTAAGTCATCCTACAGAGAGATCCATTTCTCACTTACATAAGATCTGCCTCAGATGCTAATTCCAGCTCGGACAAAAACTAAGCACCGTCCTTTTTCTCTCCTGCCTTTCCTCCATGGTAGCTTTTTCCTCTGTTCCCACCAGTGTTGACACATCAGAGTTTTTCCCCTTCTTCTTTAATGGGGTTTAAGTACAGAAGGACTGAACAGGTTGAAGTCTTAAGATAATAACCTTTGAAGGTACCCAGAAGAAATCACCAAATTCTAAAGTGAATACTTAGATTATTTCGTTTTCTATCCTATTCTATGAATTTAGCCTATGTTAATATACTCGAGTCCCATTGCCCCACTGTAATTCTAGCTTATAAGGGTAATGTTTTTAGTTCCACAACGTGCCTTCCAAAGTAACATAAGGTAAAACAAGTAAACACCCTCTCTGTTTGAGAGATAGATATATATATTCATATATATATTCATTTCAGGACATAAGTTGCAAAATAAATATTGGTTGAAATTCAGAAGTGACATTTGCTACTTTATTGTATGGTACTGAGCCGAAGCAATTTGCAAGCCGTGTGTTGCTTTAGAGGTACAGTTTGGCTGTTCTTGACTTCGAGGCTGGTACTTGGGAGCTGTGCCTGGGAAACCACTCCTAGTTACTAAGCAACTCTGGGGGCCAGGGTTAGTTGAAATTTCAGCAGCTTTCCTGCCTGCAACAGAATCTATACAACCCTGTAAGACCAGCTTACAGAAGGGGGCCCTGAAGGGTCCTCCTAAGTATAAAAAAGCATGGGTAGAGCATTGCATGACCCAGCTCACAAACCAGTTTTTTGTTGTGTTTATACATCATTTGTAAATTCTGTGAAGAGCTCAAAGCAAGCTAAATGTCATAAATCTTGAAAGAAGCTAGTACTGCTTATAACTTATATATCATGAGAGGTATTGAGTAGTGCCACTGAGCTTTAAGAGGCTGAAAAGAAAGGGGAAGCAGCCTGGAGCCTAAAACCAGAAATGGGCTAATTAAAGGGGATGATAGATGTTTCTCCATGAGCAGAGGGTGTTCACGGGCTGTCACCAGGTGCCCCAGTCAGATGGGATGAGCAAGGTGAGAGGCAGAGGGCAAGTGAACAAGGCTCAGACATGCCATCCTGGGCAAGCAGAGGAGCAGGTCACACCGGCCCCTCGAAAACAGGGGTGCAGGAAGGAGCCGCAAGATCAGGCACAGTAAACCCAGGCAAGTTTTACAGGCTTATGACTACTAGCTCAAGAGGGTACCAGATGCATTTTTGCTTTGTATAACATTGTTCTTTACTCCAAATCCATGGTTTTAAGCAAATGTATTACTTTATCCTTACATTCTCCCTAGTGATACCATTATTTCATTACTTTGTTTTTCTATCAAATATACACAAGTGGTTAACGAATCTGTTATTCAAAGGTGGATGGTAAACGTGTAAGGAACCTGTCATCTTATGAGCCTTGGATTCCCAAGAGTGCTCAGGATAATAGTTATTATAGATGAGTAACGTAAACGGCCAATTTTGGAGATGGCAGTTTTGCCATCTTTTCTGACAAGCAGAAGACCTGTGGTGGAAGAGTGTGAGACTGGGTGACCTACAAGGTAACCTAATACATGCTCACAAGCTAGTGCTAGTCCCGATTCTGTACCAAAATAGAAATACTAAAAATCCTCTAGAAACCTCTGATGGAACAGGAAGGGGGAAGGGGAGGAAAAAAAAAAAAAAAAAGAAGAGAAATCTCAACAATGAAATCTGCTCCATGCAAGTCATTATGATCAGGAATAATAATAAAGAGCAGACTCTGCTTCCTGGAGATCATAAGTGTTTTGGCAAGTTTCAGCCTGCATAAGCGTAGTCCTAATAGCCTGTAATTATAGGCAGTTACTAGATGATGCTACAGCAGTGGGAAAAGTAGGAGAGATAGACTTAAATAAATAAATAAAATCATTTTTTGATACTGTTGCACAGGTCATCAGAAATAAGGGGTATTAGTGCATTACTGCACCCTAGAGAAGTCCACAGGAGCTGTTTCTGTATCAGACATAATCAAAAGTATATACCCAAATGTAAAATATGATTTACCCCACAGTATTTCAGTATACAAGCACAGGTGTTGGTCCAAGTAGCAGCAAGAAGAAAACATCTGTTATGGGGGTCCATCTAGAAAGACTGTAAAGGTAAAGTCTTGCTTCTGTCTAAATTAATTTTGTAATAAGAAATCTATGTGAACTCTCAGAAGGTTCCTCTCAAAATAACCAAAGTATAGCAGGGGTTCCCTACACTAATTAATACTTTAATAGTAGAAAGGAGATTCACCACTAAATCCTTCTGTATTGATACTTAGAGATCAAGATTTGTTTGCCTACAATGAGATAGTGGTTCCTTACCAAGGATTCAGATTTATAAGGCAGAAGTGTCAAACCTCTGCAAGTCCCAGGACTGAATCAGTCTTTACCAACCATGATTTGAAGCAAAACAAAACAGGGAAAAAAAAGCAGAGTTGAGCATCTGTGGACTGTGTAGAGATTCAAAATTTATATCAAAATGGAGGCAGTGATCCCTCTTTAAAGTATCACAAATCTAAACCTAAGCCTGGTGGGTGTCAGAACATACCATCTGTTAAATTAATACAGTTTAATTAATCAAAGTTAAATGTTCTTACATTTTTTCAGTTCTGTATCTGAATACGCATTAATTCTACAAAATAGTGTGTATCCTGCAACTGGATCTGGGAAGAATTCAGATTGATTAATGTGTTTACAGTGAACATCCAGCCAATGGAAATGTTGAATTGTAAGATATATGGGGAAATTTGCAAAAAATGCCAAATATACCGCAGCAAATATTTAACGTACCATGAAAGGTAATGGACAAGAATAAGGCCTGGGTACGGCAGCTACCATCCAGGTGGCGAACACCCACACGTCTTATCCATATTCCTTGAACAATCTGCTGTGAAAGATTTTTCCACGTGGAGAACCTGTGTCCCCATAGTATGGCCAGGTAATATGACCCATAACTGTCTTTGACTCCTAGGTAATGTTTCCTGGTTTTGGATAAAGAGAAGATTTCCTAACAGTACCTTGAAAATAAGTACAAGGGAGAAGACCTGCACTGAATTACAACCCATACAGCTCTAGTAACACTGGGCCAACTGGCCTTGAATTCTCAGTCCAATAACTGTGTTATTTGCTTTGTACCAGCACAAAGAGCCCCCATCCTGAAGGGCCTCACAGCGTGACAGGTATAATATAGATGCCTATCCTCATTGTCCCATCCCCACAACAAAGGTTTTCCAGATAACTTCATAAATGGTTGATAATGTTTTGATTTTATCCATCACTGTACTTACATTGCTACTCAAGCAAAACACCTATGCTACAGGTTATCATAGAAAAATTATCTGATGGAGTTACTAGTAGTTCATACAAAATAGTCACTATATTTAGAAAAATATACATACAATCTAGTTTCTGCAAGTGGAGGTTTTTTGCATGGTATGGAAATCTGGATAATATTTTTGAAATGGAACACAATGCTAGATTGGAGCAGAGGATTAATCTTGTCAATTAAACCAGATGTCGATGTTTCACAGCTACCCCTCTGGTCGTGCACAGGGCCACTGAGCTGGAGAGCTGGGCTGGACATCCCCGCACTGGAAACGTGCCTTTTGTACAGCAGATTATGATGCGAACAAAGGTTTTTTTCTTCATTGCGAACTATGCTGAAAGACTACTCCAGGGAACAGAAATAGATTAAATAAAAGGAGGATACAGATATAATCATGTTAGTAATAAGCAGAAATATGAGCTGAGGTTGAAAGTCAAGTTTTAAAAGAAAGCAGGTTACAGCCCCGAGGATCACAGCAGAGAACTCCTGGATTTGTGGTTAGAAACAAAGGCAGACACCACGCACGACCCTGCGCAAGGGTTCACCTCGGGGCTTCGCAGCTCCTCGCGTGAGCGCGCGGTCACCACCCCGCTACTGAATTTGGAAATTACTGGGTGGGGGCCTTCTGCTCAAGCAAAACAGAGTTCAGGATTGAACAGAAGGTGAAGAGAAGAGAGGGAGGAAAGAGAGAAAGGGAATAGTGTAGCTCTGCACGTGTAGATGCCTCTCTCACGTCCTCCAACTATTGCAACTCATTTCTACGAGACAAAGAGCTTGCACGCTTTCTGCTGTCGTGCCGTCTGTAATGGCTGGAGTGGCAGCGTAATAACTTTTTTTTTAAGCCTACATGATACATAAAAATGGGTAAGATGACAGAATTTACTGAGTAGCTGAGTACCACAGGACTAGACTTTTAAAAAAGTATTTTTTAAGATAAGATCAGATAATGCAACTTAGGCTATTTTTCAGGCCATGATTAGCTCTCCTCCCCAGTGGCATCTTCCCCAGGGGACACGTGGGAAGCGTTCCTGCTGGACAGAAACTGCACGGCGTCTTCTGTTCTCCGCGACCAGTCCTTCCTGCCCTGCCATGACATGGCAAAGTAGGGCTTATCTTTCTCTTACCAGAGAGCTGGGAAAAAGCCTGATACTAAACAACTGATTTTTGCTTTGCTGTGTCTCTCTTTATATCTTGTGCTCATAAGATCACAGTTCACTGTCGCCGTAGTGAGATCTCAGTGTGATTCAACAGACAGAGATTTACATAGACAGTACCAGAAACATCAAAAAGAAATGCTAATTAAAATTCTCCTCAGCTCAGCAGAAGTCATCCACCTGTGCTTCTGGAAGCCCTCTGTGCGCTATCATTGCTCAATACCTTTCACCGTGGTCACGGCAGGCATAAAGGTGACACAAAATGAAAAGGAAAGGCATAATGGTATACGAGGTATAAGAAAAAAAACAAAAGAAGGATATAGAACATCCTCCGCCTTCCAGTGGTGAGTGAGGGAGGAAGTCGGACGCGGTGGCATTAGCTGCCACCTCCACGTGCCCTGCAGACGGCTCACAGCTGCACGGATGTTGCTTTCTCCGGGTGCTCTCAAACAGCCCGCACACGGCACTGCCGAGCACGTTTCCTTCGACACACGCTAGGCCAAGCTTGCATTTACACCAATTACATTAGCAGAGATTTAATCTGGTTGCAAATTGTTCCCGAGATCAATGGAGCACACAGTGCAGTTAGTTATTGAAACAAGGCCAAAGCTACAAAGAAAACGAGACCCGGACTGCCGCAGTCAGACTCACGGTTTCAGAAGTAGCTCCGCGTTTTGCCGGACACGTGAGCTTAGGCAGGTGTATCTGTGACGGCTTCTTCAAAGGCAGAACAGGCAAATCAGGCTCTTTAACCCAGGCCCTTGTCCTGCCTCAATGCCTTACACGCCGAGAAGCTGAAGGACCCTGTTCCTCCACCGCAGGGCTCAGCAGTGCCATCACTCACCTGGAAAACAGCTGTCTGCAACCTCCGGTTCAGGACTTTATCTCATTTCCACCTTATCGTTTCTCAGTTCTCCATAATCCTAGGGCGTCTGGGCAAGCCCATACCAGCTCCTGCTGCCTGCAGTGTCCACCCAAACACACACAGCCTCTGTGCTGAACCAAGGCATTACTTTACAGAGGGCGAGGACAGAGAGCACGTGAGCAGGAGCGGGATGAGGAGATGGGCTATGAGTACTGTCAGCAAGAAAGCAAAGTTGTGGATGTTGCCATTGAAGAAGATGGGGTTGGAGCAGCAACACACTTAAATACTATTAACACCAACACCCCAAACAGAAGTGCTCTCTTGGCCAGTTTTAAAGCAGTGGCCAGGTGGGAGCACCTCGCAGGCTGGTGGTCAGACCACTCTCTCGTCATCTCTCTAAGTACAACTGGTTTCCCCACCAAGAGTGAAACACCTGGTTCTTAATGCCGTTCTGGTCTACATTTACCTAATCATCAAGAGCAGGAGCAGAGTGGGGAGCACTGGAGACACACAGATGATGGTGATTAGGGCAATCTTCTCAGAGATGAGATTGGGCTTAAATTTCTTCAGAGAGGAAAATAAATTCAACATTTGTTTCTCTTTATTCTGCATGAGCAACTGCTGAACTATTGCTTAAGTAGAGGCACAGGAGAGGAAAGAAGAGCAGTTATTCTTCCTGGAGCAGGACTGTGAATGTTATCCCTCCAAAGCATGTCATACAACTGAATTCGTCTGGGTGTTTCACTTTGATGAGAAAGAATGAAGAAAAAAATAAATCAGTTTGACCTGTGCTATTTTTTTCTCTCCTTTGTGTTTTAGTCCACCTGATAAAGCTATTTAGGTAATAAAGGCAAGCGGAAAACAAGTATTGCCTCCACCTTCTTTGTGCTACAGCAAGCAGGAGCAGATTCGGCTGCTCATGCAGCCCCTGCTTTGCACCTGGTATAATCATTTGCACCCGTGAAAGCTGTGTTTAATAATACACCTGCCTCGGAAGGGCGGCATTTTGTACGTACTGAGCACAGGCACAAGTGACACCCCGCTGCTCAGGGCAGCAAGGCGTTCGCTTCTCCATCTGTTTGCCTCTGTGCGCGAAGAGGCTAATTCCGAATACCCCTGACAAAGTCGCACAGATCACTTGGCCAACTACACGTCAGAGACGATTAGTGAAACAGGGAAGAAGGCTTTCCTTTGGGGACTCTGAAGGCAAGCAGAGGACAGGTGCTAGCTGCACGGTGTGAGTCAGGGGAGCTTGTTCTATATCTGAGTCGCAGCTCAGCTTCTTTAGCCATAAAGTTATCAAAAATACAATGTTGAATTTTGTTTGGGTTAGTGGTTCATTCCCAAATGCTTCAGTGATTTATGACCCTAAGACTAAAAAAAAAGAATTGCTTTGTCTTCCTGCTAAAACTGTGTCCTTCTGAGTCAGAGGGAAGAATAGGTCGTCGGTTAGGATGCAGGTCTGGGACCAGAAAGATCTCGTTTCTTCCCCTGTTCCATCGTAAACTTCCCGTGTGCCTTTAGACAATTGTTTTCACCTGTATCTCTAATGCTATTCGGGTAACTAGTTTAGATTCAGAAGCTAACGAGTCTCTGAAAAAGGTGGAAAAGCACTTCTCTCCTTCGCTGGGGTATGGTGAGAATGAATATATGGGATTTTAACTAGCTCAGCTATCAGAGTAACAAGTTGATCAATAGCTAGGCCAGATTCAAGCTATCTGTTGATGGATGGCACGCAGGGATATACCAACAGAGTTCAGCAAAAACTTAATGAAGCTTTTGCACAGCAGGAACTAACAGCTATTATCACCTCGCTACTTTACGCATTCATCAGTTGATTCTTGAGGTGCGGGGAGGAAGAGGAAAAAACAGATTTTTTTTCTGTTTCAAGCTGATATTCTGATTAAATAACTAATTTGATTGTAATTAAATTGCCGAGATTGTGTGCACAGCATTCCCAACTGCTTGTCACAGTGTGCTAGATCACTTTGCTGAAGGACTGGAGCAGGCCTCCGAAAGCAGGCTGTGGCTCCTGAGAATCGCAGGGCCTCCTGGAGATGTCCTCCTGCTCGTTTCATCAGGTTTGAGCAGGCTGAGCTAGAAAGCTCTACAAGTTACTGGTAGCTGAACTCCCAAAGGAACAAGGCCATTTTACCCTGCTAAAGCTGGTAAAGGCTGTTAAAGGCTAAGATTTCTTGTTCCCTTCTTACCAGAGATGGTGATGCTCCCATTGCTCAGTTTTCTTTGTCACTGTTCATTTGCACTGTGCTAGAAAATGGAAAACCGTTCAACACAGGCAGACGCAGGGATGGATCCAGACAAATTTACCAAGGAAGCATGAGACAGTAATGGTCAGTATGATAAGTAGCAGAAGGAAATGGCCGTTTTCACTTTGGCTCACATTAATTGCCAGCGGTTCAATAGCTTAAATCGCAAAAGTTCGCATTAGAAGATCTGCAGCAAAGCCTACAAGGCATTGCAGAAATGGATGCTGCTATCATTACGTTCTGGGAGCTACAACTCTATTTCAGACACTCCTGTGCTAAGACTGAGCTTCCTGATTTCAGCATCCTCCTCTTTCATCCCGGCTGCTCCTTCCCTGAGGTTAAATACCAGGGATATTTTCTCACTTCCCAAAATACCAATATGATTTCCCAGACAATTGTTTACACATCTATGGAAATAGACATTGCTGAAGGTTATATTGAGATGATTAACATGGAAAGCCCTGTATACAGCAACTTGAGCCTCACTCTGCAGGGCCTCTGATGCCAGTTGGATTTGGAAACCAATTCTGCTAATTTTTGCCAGCTTTGTTAATGTCTTTCTTGATGCTACTGCATGGCTTTGGGTAATTTTCTCCCTGGTGCCTCCTTCTCCTGATTTCTCATTTTCTCTGACCAGAGAAATCCAATAAGTAGCACTGAAAGTTGCAAAAATCCATGGACTTTCACATTTGCAGAGGATTGTTGCCAACTCTACAGAAGTTCAGGACATATATATATATATAAGTAATCATAATTAGATATGCATGGATGCATATGGATCACATAAGCAATATATACACACGCACATATATGTGAATGCACATGTCCTTTCAAAACAAAGTTTGCTTCTGTTTGCTAATGTGTACAGTATTTGTATTCTCATAAATTTCCCTTAACTGTATTTTTATAAGAACCGCAGCAAGTTGTCAAGCATAATAGTTTTTATCAGCAAAAAGAAATTCATAAATGTAATTTCCTTTCAAATACTGAATCAATTTCTTTCTGGGTAGTTTTTATTCCAGATTTCTCTCTTAGTGACTATCATTTAATTTCAGAATAGCTTATTGCTGCAGTGCACTGACTTTGGAGATAATTTTGTAAACTATTTAAAAGAAAATGGACATAAGGTTTTCTTGTTCAAATCTTCACTGCTTATCAGCTTTCTTCCTGAAATTCCCATATAGATAGCATTGCCTGTCCTAGGTGTATATGACAGTAACTGTTGAAAGAAACACCAATAATTAAATTCACGGTTGAGACTATGATTCCTATTCTTATCAGCTGGTGAATGACACAAACCCCGATGTTTAGATTAGTACTCAGAGTCCTAATTTTTCTTTGTTTTTCACTACTGTAGGTAATGGCAACTATGCAGAGCATGTGCATAGTGGGGGAAAAAATAAATATCCAAGCAATAGCCTTTTTACCTGTGCTTTGAAAGTATAACTTTAATTGAGCACACATAGTTCAAAGCAAGAAAGACAGGTTTTGATTCAGCTTTAGGGCTTCTGTGTTCAGATGAAAATCCCCATGGCTGGATGACACCAAGTACTGCCTCGGTATATAGCCTATCACTTCAAGTTTGCTTAGAAAATGTTGAGGGCCTGACTTCACAGCTAAGAGCCAGTGACATCAGGTATCATCTGCCCCAGCCAGCCTCAAAAAAGCACCATAAACTCAGTCCCTTCTGCCGTGGATATTTGGTCTGCGTGGCTCAGCCAGATCCTATGGGCAGACCCAGACCTAATGGTTGTAAACCCCCGGTGCCTGCCCCGTTACACTCCCCACACCCATCACAGCAGCAGAGTAAGTCCCCTCCTGTAAACCACTTTTTGGGCACATATGGGTAAATTTTTCAGAGCGTGTTTGGATCTCTGTGAATGCCACTGTAATCAATAGACTCTGGATGCTTAACATGTTTACTGCTTTAGCTAGTATTAAATCCACTTGTAGTCCCCGTGTAAGGAAAAAGGGATGTATTCAGGCAAGCCTGCTTTGTAGGCTTTGGAGTTGCTCTGAATCTTAGCTACAGTTCTCTCAGACATACGCACTCCTTGATTACAAAGTCACCATTAAAATTACATTATGGGATGTGAATGGGGTCAACAATACTAGTAAACAAGAGGTAAAAGCACCCATTAAAAGACATTTGCTGGCGGGTAATCTTTGTAGTCTTAGAGGAGGCCAGGTAGGTCACTGAATGTGAAATAGTAAGATCAAGAAATATAATCAATTATTAATTGCCATAATTTATTATTTATTTCTTCAGTGCTACAGTTTACCTAGAGCTTTATAGGCAAACAAAAGGATCGGGGTATTCAAATCAAACTTTCATTCTGACATTTTAGTATTGTATCATTTATAGCCAGTGTTGTATCATAAATTTAGGGCAGCATTCAAAGGACACTCAAGTCAATGGCAAATCTCTCTCATAATTAAGACAGTAGCCAATTAAGGTTTTCTAATCAGCTTTATTCCTGCTATCCCAGCACATGACTATATCTACAAACCAGATTAACCTCCTGGCTTCCAGACTGTCTTACACTCCTGTACTCAGCAGTATTTTTCAAGGATATATTGTATACAGAGGATTTTAAATTATTTTTTACTTTCAAAACATTGTCTGGAAAACTTGTTCCCCATTTCCAGTGGGGATAGAGTCAGGGGGCAAGTGCTAACACTGCAATATCTGCAGTTGTTTGGATTGAGACAGTGGAAAATTAAGAGTAAGTCTCGGATAAAAATTGGAGTTATTTGACCCCATACATTTAAGCTTATGTTCATATAGATATAGTCCAAATTAACAATCACCTTGGTCTTAAAATACCGTGTTCACATGAGGAGCTTTAATCATAAGAGCAATGAGCTGCAGATCTAGATCTTGTGTCCACTCGGTTTAGGCTGGTATCCTGAACACGTACGCGCGCGCACGCACGCTTTTACCTTCCCTTTGCAGGTTGGTGTGAATACTAGTCTCAGTGAAAGTGAAGGGAGTTTTACCTTTTGATGGAGACAAGCATTTCATTCCAGGTAGAAACAACTCAGTATATAAAGCTAGGAAAGGGCAAATTTTTGCAGGATTGAAGCCTTGGAAAATGTTGCTCTATGTTTCAAGCTGAATTACAGAGACTTAGTTGTATGTTTCCAGTGAATTCTGAGGAAAAGGAATTTTGTTAAGCTTTGCCTTCTGTAAACGACGACTGACCTATCCTTTTATTAACAGTAAAACCAAATTATGTTGAATCATAAAGACTTCTAAAAAATCTACCATTCACTAATGTTGTTCCTTATTCATCCAAACCCAGCATTTCACCTCACGTATTACATCAAACTAAGCACCAATTAATTTGTTCAGCCACAGTCTGGACTAAAATAAATCGGTGGAAGTCTATTAAAAGAGAGGAGCTCAGTGGTCTCACATCAGCAGAGAAAGCACGTTGTTTTTAAACACGAGATGCTGACAGAAAGCTGACAGCCACAGCTATGAGAGGTAAAACGCCGCAGCGGTAGATGTGTATGTTATTTATCTGTTTAATTAAAGAGCAAATAAATTCCAGCTTGGAGGGCAGGGAACATTTGGCATCCCTAGAATCTGTTGCCTAAACCCCTTGGGAAGTAAAACTCATCCAGATACAGAAAATGAAAGCCAAGTGCTAGGCTTTTTCAGAGCATCACTGAGGATCCAGAAGCTGGACAAGATTGCTGGAAAGAGCATATAGTGCCTAATATTCTCATTCTGTAATCCAGAATTAGGGTATTAGGTCATACAAAGTGGAAGACTGAGCATTAAAATGTGTTGCATGGCAAATAAAGAGGGAGCAAATAATTTTATTTCTAAACATAAGTACAGGAAAAAAAAGTCCAATATCCCTTAGTTATTAATGAGACCTTTGCTTGTTTTTATGAGTCCCCCTGTACTTCAGAAGAGTGTGCTGGTGATGGAGCACACACCGGGTATTTACAAGCAGGGAGAAATGAATAGCCTGTCTGATTCTGACAAATTATCCTTGGAGAGGAAAATAACTCCATAAGAAATATAGTTGGTGTTAAACTTAATAAAAACAGACCCTGATGGACTCCCCTTGGAATTGTGGCAGACCTTCCCCATGCACTCTAGCCCCGCTCCTGTTAGAGAGCCTCTGTGAACTTATAATACATATGAAAAAAATATTATTTTCAGCCATTAAAACATAATTACTTTTCCCTTCCCCCAGAAAAAAAGGAGAAACTTGCAGGTAAGGCCCTATCTGGTAGTGTAACCACTGGATGAAGAACTTAACAATTCTAGCTAAAATATGAGGAGCTTAAGAAACTACTCACTTTTTTTCCAGAGACTCAGCAAGATATGTTAAGAAGAATTTGCTGCTCTACTGGGAAATCCGTAGAATTTGCTTACCACAAGGAAAAGCCATGCGTACTGTCCAGCTCCATGCAAAAGCATTTGAAAGGGTCATATAGAGATACTGCATACATTAAACTTTTTGAAAATATGCACATGTGGGGTACCTGGAATGTTAATCTGTCGTAAAGAAGATGCATCACCTTTCATCCATTTTGGTGAGCACTTGTCAAGATTCTGACTATGTTTGCAAGCAGCTGGTGTGTGCTGGGGCTCTGAGAGCCATTACTCGTCCTTAGGAAATGAATTGCCTTTCCAGAGAGACACGGGGAAGGATGGAAAAATAAAAGTTACTGCAACACACAGAGAGGTGCGGGGGTGGCAGTGAGAGATGAAATCAAGGCATCCTGGGTTTGCAAGCCACACGTTGTGTTAAAAATGTGCTTACTGGAAAGACCATCAGGAAGGAGCCAGGTCCTTCAGCTGGTCTGTCGGGACGTTGCTGTACATACGCAGCACGATTCGAACTCGGACTTACCTGCAGTTTCTGATTTGGGGGTTCTGGGGGCACTCTGTCGCAGCAGTTGTCACTCTGCGGTGGTGGCTTGGGGTCTTCTTCTCCATCACTGCCCGCCTGCCGTGCAGGAGGGTGCGGGCTCCTGTTTCTGTGCGGCCGAGGCACCGCAGTGCCCGCCTGCTACAAGCGCTGACTTATTTTGCGGTTATAGCCACCATCATCCATAGATTATATTAAGCCCTGTTAAAACTGTAAATTCAACAGCAAGTGTGTAGTGGTAGAAGCCTCTTTTGCATGCTTTATAGAGGTCTGGAAGGATTTATTTCTTCCACCCAGAAAATTTTTTCACTAACGCTCAAAGATTTACAATCCCCCATATCGGGAAAAAGACTACTCCCTGCTTTATTTGAATATCTGTTGATAGGTCAACAGATCTTTCTGCTATGAAATCCTCCCTTTGCCACTTCCTTGCTTGTCTGAAACGCGGACTATGTGAGCTCAAAAGTACCTATTGCCTGTAGCCGTTCTCTTTGGGGGGTAAAAGAAAAAAAAGAAAGAAAGAGAAAAAAAAAGTCAGTTGATTTACTTTCTGTATAGGGCATATTCCAAATGTTGAATATTGCATTATGTCCCCAGCAAGGATTCCAGGCTTAAGTTGTCTGATATTAACAGACTAATGGTGTGTTATGGAATTGATTTTCCATCAGCCTTTTCAGGGATATCACTCCTCCTTTGTTCTTCTAATAGATAACATCACCTTCTACAACCTCTCCTCTCTGCATCTATTAACTGGCATGTGTATTCCTCTCCTTCCCCTTCACTTTTTCCATATGCTATAACTTGATATGAATCTAGTTTTTCAAATGGGTAATATCTGAATAATAAGGAGACAGGTGAGATCCAGATATGAGCATTTTTCACAAAGAAAAATTGCTGGGCTGAGACTGATGCTTTCATGATACAGAAAGAATACTGGGCGCAGTACACTATAGCCACCAGCCTTGGGTTTGATATAAAATTACAGCTTAGTGTTAAGAATCTGATTTAAGAGAGTACCTCAATCCAGGGTTTTGAAATTATATCTAAGATATTAATTCCTATTAGTTTCTCTCAGATGCTTTTGCACTAGTATTAAAATATGCATATTAAATAATAATATAAATTTTAAAATACATCCTGGAAGATTTCCGTGGCCTTTGGGTTAGGCCCTAATTGATTTATACCAGTAAAATACTTAATATATTTTAAATCATACAAGGAGAGGACTTTTCTGGGACACCTGAATCCTTGCAAGTAAAGAAGCAGCTAAGAAACGGCGGAAGATTTTGAAATGTGTTGTTAATATATATTACAGAAAGGGGAGAAACAAGCTCCAGATATTTTTCTGGGAGATTTTTGGTTACATTTCGATTGCCTCTCCAAACATAACAGAACCTCCAAGTGTTGTACTTATCCCTGAAGTAAACATACTCTCATATACATGGGGAAATATTTTATGTTGAAATTAGCAAGTTGCTAAATTGGTATCACCTGGTCCGTCTTTAATGTATTCTACTCTGTTCGCAATCTGTAATACCATCCAGAGTTATGCAAAGCTGACTGAAGGTTGTGCCAAGTTCAAATGAAGTGTCTATTTATCAATTGTAGGTTTCCTGCTGGAGCCTGAAATGTTAATATTGAATATGCCTAATAGCATTTTTCAAACTCAAACAGTCCTGGCTTATTGCTGAGCATTTTGAAACAGAAATCTCAACTGATATGGGCATTCTGCATCAGAAAATGCCTACCCAGCTTTCTGTAATTATAGGTTTTCATAATATACAGTTCTTCCCATAAGACTAACCAGAGAAAGGGACCGAGAAGTCCAGGTGGTCCACAACACAGGCATCAGAGGTTAGTTTTGTATGAGCCAGAGAATACTTGCTAACTATGTAATATCTACATAGGATACTTACTGGAGGCCATTAATTATTTACTTGCCTTACAATGCCTTAGGAGAGAAGTGTAAACTACTGGTACTGTAATGAAAATTGCTCATTTCTTCATGTATGCCTCTGTCATCCTAATACGCCTTGAAATTGGACAAGAATTTAAAAATTATAATCCTATTTGCCTAAAAAACCCCAAACCTATTGAATCCACCTCATCTTGCTGTCCTGTCCTCCCTCATACAGCTTTTGAGCTCCATGACTAATTTTAACCTATTTTCACTGATTAATATCCGTCTCAAAAATAAGATATTTCTCCAAGTTCCACAAAAATAGAAATGAAGAAAAGTCTGCACTAGGAACACACACCGCTTTTGTATTAAAAACAGAAAAAAAAAAGAGAGGCAAAATACCTTCATTTGTCCTGTCCCTTTCCTCCTATACAGGAAGGAGATGTTATGAATGCCTCCTTTGTGTGAAAAACTTCTGATGGAGTTCTCACTTTATTAGGCACCAGAGAATCCAACTACAAGAGACAAAACCATAAGAAAGCAGGCTTCATTAGTTTCATTGCTCATGGAAGTGCTTGTTAATACAGACACTCCATTTTTAAAATGTGTTTCTCTGAGCACAGAGACTGTCTAGTGGAATTAAAGCTACGTAGAAGATGGGCCCCTTGCCAGTTCAAAGGAACACAAATTAAGGCTCTGATGTTGGTAGCGTTTATGCGCGTGCTTAATTTTACAAACCAGTGGGAGTAGTCATAGATCTGAACTTGAATGTATTTGTAAGTGTTTGCAGACTGGGGACTATGGAAATAAACATCATTTTGCGATATTTGTACTATGTAAGCTGAGTATGGCACTTGAAGATGCGCGTTTGGTGTTAAACTGGGAGCAAGCATTTAAGGATTCTGCAATGAACATGTATCATTCCAATTTTTGTGATGAGTTGGTGCGTTCAGGTTTAGCAGTTACAAAGTCTATATAAGTTGCTGTTGTCTTTAAAAAAAATAATTGGTTATTTTGGAGGGCAATTAGTGGATGCCAAGTTAGTTGTAATTTCAGCAACAGCAACATTATACTCACTATAATAAAGGGGAAAAAACAAGATTATGCAAGGGCTTGTACCTGCAAGATCTGCCCAAATGCAGACTATTCATTTTCAGTCTTTTCCTCCACACTTTTTCCTTCTCTCGCAGTCCCACGATGCATTCAGAAGTGCGGGCTTCGAGAGCGTCTCTAGAAAGGAATTTAAGGGAGTACCTAATGTTTTGCATGTAAGGAAAAGAATACTTTCTCCCTCCTCAGGAAGCAAGTAAAAACGAGCCGTCGATTTAAAAGCAGAAAAAGACAACCAAGGAACGAGAGATTTGTGAAGGGTGCAGGGGAGGCTCATCAGAGCAGACAAGCGAGAGGCAGAGGTACGGAACGGGCGGCTGAGACCTGGGGCAGAGGCAGCAAGAGCACAGCTCCCAGCTCCCGATGCCCCGTTTTGAGAGCTCTCTGCCAGTCCAGTGGCCATAGCATCATTTTTGGGAGTCGTTTAGGCTGGTTCCCTCAGGTTAGCAGGACTGTGCACACCTGAAGGCTCAGCGATGAGATGTCGTGGGCCATGGATGCCAAACTGCTCTGTGTATTTATGCAGCCAGGGTCTGCAGCCCTGCGACCGCACCAGGCTCTTGTTCTTCGTATTTCAAACTCAAATGCCGGGTCTTGAGCTGGCACAAATCACAGTAACTACGTGCAGCCAGACTGATTTATACCAGATAAAGATTTGTACTATAAGTTCTCTTCGGTTTCAGAATATGTTACTCCAAAGCATCAACTCTCTCTTCAGGAACACCTAAGTGGACATCAAAATACCCATTCAAAGATTTAGACAAAATTTGTTTGAAGGCTTAATCCAACCTCCTGTAAAAACATGTATACTGGAAGGCATCTAGACTCATCAGAAATTCAGCATAGATACACTCAGATCATACCTCAAATGAATTAGAAACACGCTGCATGTTCCCCTCCATTTAAGACTCCAGGATGTTATAATTTAAGTCTAAATATTGCAGCACACATTTGTCTGTGACATTGAACTACTGCATATTGTTTGAAAATAGAATGGGGCTATTTTTCAAACCCTGAAAAGATGAACAGGTAAGTAAAATTCCCTAGGAAAGTTTTATCACACAAGCTCTTCTTCCAAGCACAATTAATGAAAATGTATATAATAGTTGTAGAAACAATTTACTGAAAAAACCCCAGACTTTTAGCCTGATTCTCCTCTCATTTACATTAATATAGATCAGGAATATCTCCCCCTGAATCCCAAGGTAAATTATCAGCTGGTTTCTGTTAACTCAGTGAGGTAAAACTAATGAAGCAAGAATTAGACCCTTTCCATTAACTGCTATATGTTCTTTCACATTTGAAATTAAGATTCCACCTTACAGTGAGGGTAATAAAAAATTACAGCCGCTCTGCTGAGTTATTTCACTGACCTTAGTTTTTCTATTAAAAATGATTGCCATCAACATCAGCATGTCCATTTTGAGTAATTCTTATATACGTCTTGCCTGTGGATGCCAGCAAACTTGCCAGTACTTCCTTAACACTCAGAAAATGGCTGCTGTATGAAAAACCACAAAAAATCCCAATACCAGACATAGTTCTTTCTCTGAGGCTTCTCAGACTAAATTCAGCATTAACCAAAAAGAGGAAGAAGAGCAAGTGGGGGTAGGAAGTGGGGGGAAAGAAGCTGTAAATCCAGGTGTCATTTTTGCTTGATTAAGAATTCCTTTAGGACCAAAGAACAGAACATTTTGAAAAAAGCCCTTCAAAATTCAATCTTAGAGGGTTGAGGAAAAAGCTACTGACACTCTCCCCATTTGCTGGGAATAAAGTGAAAAGAAATTTCCCTTGCTATATTTTTCATAGACTGCCATTATTATGTTTATATGCTTGTTTTCCTCCACTGTGTATTTTGGAAAACAACCTCAATCTTTTCAATGGCATCTGCAGAAGGAGGCAGAACTCTCCGTGCACACATTTGGTAGCTGTTAGCCTAGTTTGTAGTCCGTAGGATTTTCTGTAAGTTTGAACTATTCATTGTGCTGAAGTACCTGTTTTCCATTAAAGTCTGATTAGATTTTAATGCCGAACTTTCTTAGGTTTCATAGGAAATCCCAGCTATCAGGCATAAATAATTTCCCAACTACTTCAAACAGCCATGACTTGCAATTAAACAGAGCTATATTCAGGATAGGAAAGAACTGTTAAATCCTGATCTAAAATGAAGGTGACCCAAACTTCAGAGAAATTTCACTGAAAGCTGAAAGTTCGGTTGGTTCAACTGTTGACAGCCCGTCCTTCTGGCTACGGACTTAATAGAGGATTTTAAATATGCGCTACAGACAGTAAAATGTCTAACATCTGCATAGCACGTACACACAAAAGCGTACAGATCTTGCAGATATTTGGTTAAAAGCAGATATTTGGGTCTGAAAATGAGTTATAACCTAACATAGCATTCCCTTTGCATTTCGTACCTGAAAAGATGCCCACTGAATAATAAAAAGAAAGAGATGGAAAGCGATGTTTCTGTCTGGGGACATTAGGAGCAGTAGAGACGGATCCCAGACGGGAGCGCTGGCTGGTCGACCACTATGTCTCCGAGCAACCTTGATTATTACAGAACTGCCTTACCTCCCCCAGGTATTTCCACCAGTTTGTAGAGGAAAAAACAGAAGCTTAAACACTGAATACATGTTAGTGCTAGAGGATGGCACTTATTCTGACTGGAGGAAACAGAAGATGATTTCTGTCATGTGGTTTGGACCTCAAAATAATCTTTCCTAGAAAATGAGAGATGATGCAGTAGAAGGAAAAGAAAACCCAGAGCCAGACCAGTGACATGAGTTGCATGTATAATGCTTCCAGCAAGCCTAGGGAAAAAAAAATTCGATGTGCAAGTTAAAGCAGACAGTAAGTTTTAACTTAGGGGCTAGAACCAGACAGACAGCAGATTACTCAGTGTTACTCATACAATCCCGACACTATATTACAACGTCTATATATTTTATACTGGTAGACTGTTCTTTTTGAGTTATATCTCTGAGGTATTAGGGACTGGCAGCAACAGGCAAGCAATGGCTGTCTTTGCTTTTTTTTGTCCGTAATCATCATCATTATGGTTACCTGCATCAAAATCCCACTTTACCTTCTTGTCTCTCTTGTCCCTTGTTATTACAACTTCTTAGGGGAAGCAGGGCAATCCTACCTTTCCTATCTTACAGCTTATTTTAGGGATCTTACTGCAGCACTACTGCAGCGATAAATAATATTTATTAACCATAAAAGCAACAAAAATTATTATAAACTTTGATCCTGCTTCCAGTGAAATCAGTGGTAAAACTGTCATTGATTTCCAGCCAGCAGGAGCTAAAGAGTTTTTCTTCATCCTCTTTACAAAGTAAAGACAGTGGAATTATCCTTCAACATTAATGATGAAATGCAAAACTGAGTTCAGAAACAAAACATTCAAGACTTTTCAGGCATGAAACGACAGGAAAATTTAAAATCATTAAAACCAGTAAAATACTCTCTCGTGCTATTGGGCTAGCTATTACTGTTTCTTTTCCATTTTCTTTTTGTATGTTTCTTCTATTCTCCTTCCCAGGAGAAAGCTTCCATCGTTTCTCTTACTTAGATCACCATTTTCTTCTTAACTGTCGTGCATATTCTCTCCAGATACTGAAAATGGGATAAAAACAGTTCTTAGTCTCTCCTTAACACTTTCAGCATAGGAACAACCAGTTGCTGCTTATTCAGAACACAATATTTGAACATCTCCAGAAGTAATTTCTAAACTATGGAATATACATGAGAATAATACCCCCCCCGATTTTTAGATCAAACCACTGTAATCACTGTCTGTCACATTGGATAACGTGGGCTGAGCAGCTTTACTCAGTAATTTGTTCATCAAGCCCATACTCTTTGGCTGTACTTTCCTAAAGTCGACTGCTTTTGATTCAAGGGTATTGCAGAGCAGAAAGTCCATTTAATTCCAAGATAAGTTATTTTAATGGCTAGAAATGTTCATTTCAAATTTGAATTAGCCTCACTTCAGCAAAATCTTTTTAATATCTTTTTTTTCTGCTAGATCAAAGACTTGTTTACCATCACAATTTCCTCATTCATCTCTAAAATAGAGCCTGCTCTTAGACGGGCATGAGAAATGTGAGCTTGCACGATAGCATAAGAAGCTCCTACTGACACAGAACCAGTATTTACGGTGGAGCTATGGTAATATGCCCCAATAGCAAGTCTGTCCTGGGATATGGGTATTATTTAATGGTTCATTATGTCATTCTTGCGGGCATGTGGAAAGAAAGAAAATATAAAGGATCCGTGTTGACTCATCATCTTTATTAATTACAGCTCTTTGGGAACTCTGCAATTACTTGGATGGACTCTGCAGCCCTTAGTCACTGTATCTGTTGCAGGGCTGCCATCAGCAGTCCATCTCTCCACATTTAACTTCCCTTGCCTTTTAACTCCAGTAGCGTACTTCTTTGTGTGGTAAAGAAGGGCTGTCTAAATTCACGAGGGTGACAGAAGGTGCTCCTCTTGTCACACCATCCCAAATTCACCTTGCTGTTGAGTCCCACCTGCAGACCTCCCCTGCCCCGAGGGACATGGCTCCCACTGGGGGACATAAATAACAGATCCAAATCCTGGATTTAGTGATTCATACTCTTTCTCCAAGTACCATGAACTTCTCCCCATAACAACTAGCATCTGGCTTATCATGCCAGACCCAAGCAAACAGCTGGGAGAAGCCAATCATGAAACTTTGGGTCAAACATGCAATGTTTTGCTCACAAATCCAGATCCCAGTTGCTGTGATCCATTCGTCATAAGGGAAGACACAGAAAAGCTCTGCACTAACCCACCCAGTGAGGGTCTCCAAACGCTTCTCTACATCAGGCTACCGTCTGTCTCAGGATTTATGGTGGCTTTGCTATTGTTCAAGCCAAGGAAACTATTTATCAAATAAGGTATTAAATTAAAATAAAATGTTCTTGTCTGTGATTGCAGAGAAGTAATACCAGCCCTATAGCATAAAGTCTTACCCTGCAAGGCATGGAGGGGAGGAACCGAGATGGTGATGGAGGAGTCACAGCCAGGGTGAGCAGGGATCAGTGGTCCAACTGACCTTACTGGCTTGCTCATCCAGCTGGGACACCGTTTGCGTTCCAAAGCCAAAGAGGAGGGGAAAAAAACAGCTATAAAGAAAAACACCTCTTTCTTTCTCCACTAGCACAGATAAAAATCATCTGCGCTTGAAATTTCAGGGGCTGCATTTCAATACATTCTAGAAAGAAAAGAAAACTACCTATTTTTTTTCTTTTAAATGGGTGAGACTAGTGAAACGAAGGTGGAACTTAAAGTCAAAGACATGCTGCTAAGTGCTGTGCTGGACTGGGGTCCCAGCCTGCAGGTATTTTGAGGACTGTTCCTATGAAGAATTCATATGCAGTTATTTTCAGGGAAGGGAATTCTGCTGCGTCTTTACCATTATCAGCTCTGTCTTCTGGTCGGTTGACAGGCAAACTCAAACCCTGGGGAAGGGAATGTGGATAGAACATTTTCTTATTTTGACATACAAAATATTGCACTGCACCACTATCTAGTAATGGAAAAAGAAAAGAAAAAAGATTGTTGTGATATATATGTGAATAAATCAGCATGCTGCTTCATCTCTTTGCAAACATACTAACTTTGACTGACATGGAGACACTCATTTTAATCAAGTGTTTGCCTCAGACTGCTCTCAACCTTGCTTAAGTAGTACTTAAAAGAAATAATGGGTATTAATTTAGACACTTATATATACTCTTTAAAACTAGAGCAAGAAGTGACTGTGGATTTGTACTGGAAGAATTTAAGACATCAGCATTTGAGATAAAGATGAGAGCTGAATTTTTAAAATAGCACCTTCTCTTTTGTGCTTATATTAATTGCAAAATCATTTATATTTGGAATAATTGCTCTACACCTTTTTTCTGTTATGAACAAATCTGCATAAAAAGAAAAGTAGAATAAACAGAGGTTTCTAAGACCTAGTCTAAGTGCCAAAATACAATTTATAGATATTTTCATGAATGAAACTCAGTTCATGGCTGAAAATTAATTTCCTTCTTTCTCTCTTTTCCATGTCACACATTTTTCCTCTTACGCTGCAACTATGCTTATGTGCTTCACATGCAAAACAGTCTGACTAAACAAGCGACATAGAACCAAACCCTAATCAAGGAATACATTAATTTAGAAGGATTCCACTTTGACAATGCTGTTGTGGTGGGTTGACCCTGGCTGGAGGCCAGGTGCCCACCAAAGCCGCTCTGTCACTGCCCTCCTCAGCCGGACAGGGGAGAGAAAATATAACGAAAGGCTCGGGGGTCGAGATAAGGACAGGGAGAGATCACTCACCAGTTACTGTCACGGGCAAAACAGACTGGACTTGGGGAAATCAGCTTAATTTATTGCCAATCAAATCAGAGTAGGGTAATGAGAAAAAAACCCAAATCTTAAAGCACCTTCCCCCACCCCTCCCTTCTTCCCAGGCTCAACTTCACTCCCATTTCTCCACCTCCTCCCCCCAGCAGCGCAGGGGACGGGGAATGGGGGTTGCGGTCAGTTCATCACTCCTTGTCTCTGCCGCTCCTTCCTCCTCAGGGGAGGGCTCCTCGCACTCCTCCCCTGCTCCAGCGTGGGGTCCCTCCCATGGAGACAGTCCTCCACGAACTGCTCCAGCGTGGGTCCCTCCCACGGCTGCAGTTCTTCACGAACTGCTCCAGCGTGGGTCCCTTCCACGGGGTGCAGTCCTTCAGGAACAGACTGCTCCAGCGAGGGTCCCCCGCGGGGTCACAAGCCCTGCCAGCAAACCTGCTCCAGCCTGGGCTCCTCTCTCCACGGGGCCACAGGTCCTGCCAGGAGCCTGCTCCAGCGTGGGCTTCCCACGGGGTCACAGCCTCCTTTGGGCATCCCCCTGCTCTGGCGTGGGGTCCTCCATGGGCTGCAGTGGATATCTGCTCCACCATGGACCTCCATGGGCTGCAGGTGGATATCTGCTCCACCGTGGACCTCCATGGGCTGCAGGGACAGCCTGCCTCACCATGGTCTTCACCAGGGGCCGCAGGGGAATCTCTGCTCCGGCGCCTGGAGCACCTCCTCCCCTCCGTCTTCACCGGCCTTGGTGTCTGCAGAGCTGCTCCTCTCGCATATTCTCCCTCCCCTCTCTGGTTGCAGTTGTGCAGGTTTTTCCCCCCTTCTTAAAGGTGTTATCCCAGGGGCGCGACCACCGTCGCTGATGGGCTCGGCCTTGGCCACCGGCGGGTCCGTCTTGGAGCCAGCTGGCACTGGCTCTGTTGGACATGGGGGAAGCTTCTAGCAGCTTCTCACAGAAGCCACCCCTGTAGCCCCCCAGCTACCAACACCTTGCCATGCAAAACCAATACAGCTGTCACTATGGCCCAAACGTTATATCTGATGTAAGACAGAGTTTGGCTTTAAATTTTGCAGTGCAAAATTGTCTTTTTTAAAGAAATTTATGACAATGCACTGCCTAGAACTCTGGCTTCACAGTGATATACCTGATTTAATATGTCATGTTTTAATAGGCAAGCCATTTACCTATTTCAATATGAACTCTGTCTACCATGTAATGTATTTATTTCAGCATAGTCTAAGGCATCTCTTGCCCAGGATATATGTTTCAATTACATTTCAGTGCAAAACACATCCGCGGCAAGAATCTTCATACTCCAGGATCTTGAGTAATGAAACATTTTAAGTGCTTGAGAGCCCAGTACTGAAATCTTTATTCAGGCAATCTCCCACAAAGGCAACCATTTCTCTCAGCAACTTTGATCAATACCCCAATATGCCAGACCAAAAAGCTTTAACAGGAATGTGGATTCCTTCTGTTCCTATCAATAAAATATGTAATTAATTGAAAATTGAAAACTTGATTAATTTGGGTTTGATTTTTTTCATTCAAATTCTATCAGCCATATTTTCAGATATGTGTGGATCTGGCCCTCATCTGGCATGAAGCAGGGAAGCTCCAGTAAGCCTTATATAATCAGACTGAATCTAAGATCTAGAAGGCAGAAATGGCTGGAAAATGAAATAGCTCATGTATACTGGCTGGTGAATTTACTTTATATATACCAAGTACCTCTGGTGCAAGTACTAGGTTAGCATGTTAATTAAATCAGAAGCCTCTAACGTCCATCTACCCCAGGGAAAAAGTGATGCTACCATGCAACCTTGGCTTGCTTGGACACTGAGGACTGACGAGGTCTCCCCACAGCAGGAGCCGCCCAAGCTGGTCCCAGCTCTGTCCCAGCACTGCTCCCCAGGCCACGAGGAGCCGAGGAAATGCAAAACCAGAGGATTCCAGACACAAAGCAACAGCCTGATTTTCTGCCCCCTTACACCAGTTTTATGCCAGTGTAAATCCATGGATGGCTCTACAATAGCAGATGCTGTGGGGGGAGAAAAAGTGTGAAAAAGACTTAAGGATTCGAACAACTTATACTGTGTCACGTCCTGAGCTGGCTTTAGAGACTCAGGTTGAGACAGGGTACTGCATTAATGTCAGGAAGAACCCCTTTATCACCATAACCTATTAGTGGAGCTGCTAAATCTGAAGCCTCCCAAAGCTGACAATAAACATGTGTTTTAATCTGATTTTTTCCTGCAGCTGCAATTCCTGTGAAGGGCTTTTTAAGTAGCTATTTAACAAAGTTGCAAATTGTGGTGCTGCATTCTTGGTATGGCCATTGGATTTTTGTTCACAAAAGTTGTTTCCTACTAGAGTTAAATCCCGAACCAAGTGAAAATAATCTAGTAAAGATGGGCAATAGATACAGATATATGAGATTTATATGCTTTCCACATTAACAGAGCTTCTATTATAAATCCCTATTAATCAGGCATTCCCTCAATATAAAGTTTTCCATTAAATTCAAAGAGGAACTCTAGCGAGTGTAATCATAGGGCTTGTTTAATACAGTGCAATGATGCCAACATTTCCATCTCATCTATCTAGTTGCAGAGCTTTTTTCCTACTGAGCTCGTCACTGGAGTAGCTGAACAGCTCAGTGACAGAGTGGAAAATTCTCCTGAATATCTACACGGGGAAAAAAAATCCTCCTCTCTGACTTTCACAAGTTTTAAAGCAAAGCCAGCAATAGCACAATGGTGAATTACAAGTTTCACTACAGACGTTTACAGTTTTTCTGGGCCCACAGCTCACCAGTTTGAAAAAATGCATCAAAAGTAGCTGTACAGCTTCTTCTTCATAGTTTCGATTTTTCAGGTGACATCTGGACACTTCACAGGAGCAGAAGTGAAAAGCTGCAGTGCCCTAGGTGAGGCACAAATGGAAAAAGTGGGGTTTTTTAAAAGTATTTGTATGCTTTATATGTTTTTTATTGTCCAGTATCAACACAGGAGAGGACGGAAGAGGCTAAAACAAGCAAAAGAGACAAAAGGAAGGGACCGAGTAATTCAGATCTTGTAATTAAGTGCTGTGGAAGAAAATAACATTTTTTAAAGGAAACATTATACAATCTTGTTAAAATTAAATAGTGGATATTGAGTTGGATTAGACATGAGAGAGAAGAAAATGAAATGGAACAGCATAGGGAAGAGGGATATTTAACTCACCCAGCTTCACTGGTGAGAAGTCAATGAGAAGGAGAAAGGATCCTCAGGGATCATTAGGCTCCTGGAGAGCTTCTGTTCCCTTGATTATAAGGGGATGTTAAGCGAGATGTGGAAGTGGAATGGAAGCTTCTCCACTTCAGGGGGCTCCTGAGGCTGGCAACTTCTACAAGGCTCCAAGGATTCCCATTATACATTTTTTTTTTTTGCAAAAAACCAACACTGATATTTTTAATTTCTTTATTGTCTCAAGCCATTTTGTTGGTGTGTCCCTGGTGGAGTTTTGTCCTGTTCAATCTTGTTTGCTCCAGGCAAAACATCCAGGGCTTGACTCTCTCCTCTGCCTTGGCATCTTCAGCTTCCTGTGACAAAGGGCATTTCCAAAGAAGCTGGATTTGTCTTTCTTTCATCTCAGAAAGAAATGAAAGCAAACAGTGAAAAATTGCATCTTTGAAAAACAAAACAATAGCTCGTGTTCTAGTTGGTCTTCAGTGAGATTTATAGTGTATTTTCAGTGTCACTGATATTACAGCACAGTCCAGGAAGGCTCTTTTACACTGGATGTTATATTCCCGGTATAGCTGGTGCCCTAACCCAGCAGATTGCCAGGGTTGCAAAGCATGTTACCGGTCATAAACATCCCCCGTGTCAGCCTATCACACTGTTTGGACTGCGCCAGCTCCCTTTTTCGCTCGTGCTTCCCAGCCCTGGGTCCCCAGCTTCCCCACCTGGACTGGTGACAGTGACACAGGCCAGAAGACGTAACACAAAGTGCACACTTTGCAGGTGAAGCTGAGAACAAAAGCCTCCTGGGGATTTCCTGGGGTTGGAGGAACATCTGAGGCAGCAGACGAGTTTGCTTACGGGTGACCATATTTTTACGTGATCCAGAGCTCGAGGCCTGTTGCACAATCCCGGACAGGTGAACGTCCCCGTTGTTAGATGAAATATAAACAGTCAGATAGATGAAGCGGAAAATACAGCAGACACAGTGAAAGGTTCAGAATCAATTTATTTTCCACTGCTGAAGACGATCACACATGCCTGGCTCATCTTGGTGCCGTGCTCCACCACTCATGAGTTGCATGCTCACCCTTCAGTAGTGAAAGCTATTTATTTGGTCCACGTTGAGTTTATGCATTCTGTCTGTGTACAAGTGTGGACAGCAAGAAGAGATATTGGGAGGCACATAAACCATTATATGTCCTCTCTGTTAATGTTTTAGCATGGCTGATCTTGACTGTCTGATCTAATACCATAGTTTTCCCCATCAGGCATAACTGCAGTAATGCAAATGGATTTTGAGAGAAAGGAGATCCAGGAGGAGACAGGGTTGAATAGCAAAGGAAGAGTCTAACATTTTCATACAAGGGCAGAATAAAATTTTTACCCTTTCCTTACGTTTATCTCTTCCTCCTGTGCTAGTTCCATGTCTTTCTGCAGACTGATGTGCAGACAATAAGGTTTCTTTTCAGGAAAGTATAATATTTCTTCCCAAGAACGACTCATGCACTTCAAGTTAGATATGTTCTTAAAGGCATCCTTGACTCATGACCCAAGATATCATTTGTCAATGAAAATTCCTCTCCTATTTCTCTTTTGGAGCTAATAAGCCTGTGCATTTACACAGCAAATTCAATACATCTCGAAAACCCAGTTCTGCGAGCAGTACATTATTTCCTGTCTTTCAAAGGCTTTTTAGACTAGAATATAATAGATTGTCCTTTAACAAGTACTCCCCCAAAAGTAAGAAAAGTCAGTATAGTGTAGACTTTGCTATCAACATGTTAAGCAACTGAGCTGAAACCCAAGTTCCTCTCATGAGCTGTATTTTCAGCAGGGAAAAGGTGTATTCTTAAATCATGAGGCAACGAACAGAAAGTTAAATCACAGTGACAGCAAAATGTAGTTTAATTCAAAGTTAGCAGGTCAAGAAGGGCTATGAAGGATCCTCGCATTTACCCCAAGCTATTAATTCAGGTAAAAACTGCTAGCTGCTTCAGTCCTCAAGGATTTTATTTTTCATGTTTCTGCTTGTTAGCTCACACAAATGAAGAAAGGAGTTTTTTCTCTGAGACATAAGTTTCAATTGACTTGTCTAACTTAATGGCTTGGACTGTATTACTTAGAAAATGTCCATGTTCAAGCGCCACAGCCAGAAGTCTAGAACAAAAGCCTCAGTTTATGTACATATATCTCCCATTCCCTCTTTTTTTCCATTCCCACACAAGTGGTGCAAAGAGTTGTGCCTGGCTGCAACTCTGTCGCTTCCACCCTACGGATACTATAAGCCCGCTGTGACACGCTGCCTTCAGCATCCATGAAGATGTATAGCAGCTGCCAGCATCTGTCCCTTGAGTTCCCCAGAGAACAATGAAGCAAATAATTTCTTTAATTATTTATCAAGGGCTGCTTCCTCAGTCAATAAATTTGTTTTGCTGTCTCCTGGAGGCCTGGCTTTCTACTTTATTAGGTTCTTCTTCCACATGCATTTGAAACATGTTTTATTATTCATATTAATATCAACTGCAAGCTTCCTTTCTTTTTCTACTTCTCTTTTTATCATCAATTTTATGCTATTCTTTTATTTTATTCTGTAAGCTTTTTGTTGCTTTTTTTTTCTGTGCCTGATGAGACACGACTTGACCTTTAATTAACCTTTTAACCACTCTTTTGGTTTGCTTCCTTCCCTTGTCTTTACATTGGAAAAAACTTTGCATATGTGTTATTTTAATGGACCACTAAGTCATTTAATTCCCTATCTACTGTCAGGATTTGACTTGGGGGAGAACTGGACTAATCTTTTGAGTGAAACTCCTCCAAATAAACACATTTGCAGTTTTGTAATGAACTGTTTTAATCAACAGCTGTGAAATGGCCAATAAAACAAATTTGTATTCAGGGCTTATGCAGTGGGAGAGAAGATTAATGAATTAAAAAAAAAAAACCCAAACAAAACAACAAAACACCAAACCAAAATCTCCTTCTTGCCTTACTGAAGTGGT
Organism: Mycteria americana; assembly: GCF_035582795.1. Lineage (NCBI taxonomy): Eukaryota > Metazoa > Chordata > Aves > Ciconiiformes > Ciconiidae > Mycteria > Mycteria americana. The sequence goes on along the minus strand of NC_134375.1, from coordinate 13,783,616 downwards.
GCCTGGTTTTGGCTAAACTCTCCAACTGCCAGTAGGCAAAATGACCTTTTATTTTTTTCCCTCTCCATTTTGGCAGCCATACCAAAAAAGAATCAAGCCAACTCCAAACAAACGCTTTGCAGATTGCTTGGCTACTTTAAAAAGTAGGGGGCGTGTTAATTATTCTTGTTAGCAATTAGTAATAGAACTGAGACAGGAGTCAGGAGTGGGAGGAAGAGGGTGTAGGGGGAAGAGAGAGGGGAAGAGCAGAAGGTGCTTAAGTCATCACTGCTTTTTCACCCATCCACAGTCTGGCCCAAACTAGTCACTAATCACCAACTTTGTGTTCTTCATATAAAGACGTGCTATTTTCAGGTGCAGTGATATAATCTTGCACATAAGTGTATTTAACTGGGAGAGTAGTCTCAAATCGTCACACACATCCCCATCCCTCCATGCAACATTACAGTGCTTTCCACATATTTCATCCCAGCAGAGTCTGCCTTTCTAATCAAAGGTATATAGTGATAATTCAGCAGGGATTATTCTCTGCAAACAGCATGCTTATTTTTTTATCACTACTTCCATATGCAGTTTATAGACTTTGTTTGCCTCAAAATTGTACACTGAAATATGAAAGCAGCCAAATCCAAGAAAAACAGATGCAGGAGAAAAATGAAATTAAGTAAATCTTACAGAGAGAATACAGCCTTCTCTTTTATGCCCATACAAAAAAAAAAAAAAGTGAAATATTAATTGCATCTTGAAAAATAATGCCATCTGTTCTAATATGGATGATGGTTTCAATCATATTGATGTCAGATGTTGTTAATAGAACTTTGACATTTTTTAGTTGGTGGAATTTTGTCTTTCATACCTTATGTCCTGCTAGAAGTGCCATGTACCTACACTAGCATACCTCAATGGTCTTTTAAGACAAAAAAAAAAGGTATTTTTAATTTCTAATTATGTAAAAAGTAAGTATTAGTCTAGGATAGTTTAAATATTCAAACAGGTTAATACACTAACTTGTCTAACTAGAATGCTGTCTGAAAATATCACCAGCAGGCTAGACTATACGGAGTACTTCCTTGCAAATCTTCAGCTCTATATGGTTATAGTCACAGCTATATTTTATTATTTGGTAAGGTTTGGACTCAGTGCACTATTGAAATAATCACTCACTTCCATAAATTTTAGAAATAGTTTGCCCATTCTGAAAGTGCAAAAAAAATAGAAACAAGCCACATCCATTCCAACTACCTGGATAGCTCACACAATTTTCCCCTTAGAAACAAACAAAAACATTTAAAAGATTATGACCTTCCTAAGGGAATCCTAAAAAGAAAAGAAAAAGCTTTTTATTTCTCCATCTGCACTGTACCTATCTGATCAGTAATAATCAAATTCACAATAGAAAAAGACAGAGGAGAGATGGGATACACTAAGGAAACTAAAAATTAGTTGGTTCAAATATGCATAAATCTTATTTTCAAATGTAAAGGTGAGAAAGAAAATGGACTGGTGGGATTCTGAATGGTGAAAAAATATCACTAGGAAAAGAAAATAAGAGAAAATAAGACAGTTTATTGTAGGGCAGGCAGTCATTATACTCTCTGGGTGCAAGACATTACCTTCATGAATGTAGCAACCAGTGGCTGATTTATTTTTTTCATGTTTAATAAAAAAACTTAAAGATTTTTAAAGACATAATAAGTTAAGGACAGTTTAAGTCCCCTTTTTGTTTGTTTCACAGTGTTATGGGAGGTGTTGAAACCCTTTTAGTGTGAATTAGCAAATCACTGTGCTAGATTATTTTAAAGTATATTGTACTAGATAAACCCTGACTTAGAAGGGATTGTCTATGAACAAGCTTTGCTCAGCTGCACTATGTTCAAGAGCACATCTATCACTGCCTTTATGGAAAAGAAGGCACGAATCTCCGCACAATTCTTCATTATTTCCGTAGACGCGCAGACTACCAAAGTTTAAAGAGTTTATGTACAATGTTACACAAGATTCATAACGTATGCTTTAAGGCAGTGTATTTGTAATGAGTAGAAAAATTTGCTTTTACTTAGAATACCTCAAGACATCATTTAATTTCCTATCCACAGCTGAGACTCACCAAGTGATTTGGAAAGAATCGCATCCTGGGCTGCTGTGCTTGTTGCCAAACAAGTTGCACATATTCCAAACTTAATACAAATGTTTTATGCAACAGTAAGGGTTCTTTCAATTATTTTGAATCATTACTTCACAATCCTTTTTTTTTTTCCCCCCAAAAAAGACTCCACTGTTAATTCATAAACAAGGACTGGGGAGGAGAGCGGTTGCCAAGGCACAGTGTTTGCCAGCCCACATCACATACCTTCTCCAGTGATCTTTGTCAAGCCTGGAAGGATCTGCGTAGAAATACCCGCAAAACTGCATTGAATCTTCCAGAAAACTACCAACAAAACTCAAAAGATTGTGCACTTTTGCAACCGTTTACTGTAATCACCTCACTGGGATCTTGTGCTGCCCCATCTATTTGAAAACATAGGATATTGATAACAGCTGCTCCTCTACTTAGTACATTGATTGCTTATCTTGTTCAAGTCAAAATTTCTCTAATTAGAGTACAAATCAGAAATACCTTGGCACATAAAATGTTTTACTTGGTATGAAGGAGCAGTACTAATTATTTTATGTTAATTTCTAAAAAAAAAAAAAAAGGCAACAAATAAATACATGGAATTCTTTAGATTATTGGCAAAAGATAACATATAGATGAAATGGCATATTGTTTGCTACCATAATGGACATGTAATTGAACCTTTTTGAAGTATAAAGGATAAAACAGATTTGAAAACAGCATTTGAGCCTTTTTTCTCTCCTAAAATGTGTTTCAACTTGGCATGACAACAAATTAGGAAGTCTAACTGGCTGCATTTCAAACTCCCATCTTGGGCCTTTTCATTCTAGATTGAAAGTTGATGCTGATGGAAAGCCTTTTACTGAATTAAAACATTTTGGATCAGGTAGTTGGTTAGGAATTAAGATGATAGAAACACTGATCTCAGTATGCCTTTACAGCTCCACAGCAAAGATTTTATCGTTAGTTGAAACAACAGTAAGAGTTTCCACTCTCACTTCTCATTATGTACCAGCTTCAGTTTTTATGAATTTACCTACATTGTGTATGTTGCATTTCATTATATAGTCTATGTCCATATTTTCCACCACAAATAATGTTTTTTACATGTTTGCAACTTCATCTTAGGTGGAAATGCAAGTCCAAAACACCATAATTGTTGAAGATGCAAACAATTATTAAAAATTGGGCTAAAAATTTGGGAGATTTCAAAACCTTGGTTTTTTACTTCATCTTCTTGTGGAACATTTCTTTATAGGGTTAATAGGCCACAGTTATGTAAGTGAAATACACTTAAATATAGTGTATTCCAAGGAGACTTACCAAGATTTTTGTGGAAATTCATTTAACATCCTTAGATCAGCTATGCTGCTCACTCAGTGTCTGGTCACTTTATTCCTTTTCATTACTTATAAACAGACCTTAATAACAGATCTGTTTCCCTAATAAGTCTTTCATTTTTCTAATTCCTTCTAAATCACATCCCTCAGTGTTCTGCCAAATGGAGAACAGATACTGCTGAGATCAGAAGTTAAAAGCCACCTTGCCACAGCCTTCACTGAAAGCAGGGGATCTGCATGTTAACACACTTTCTGCCTTCCCACATTAGAGGCAAGCAAGCCGTACGCTTAAGAATTGATCACTCGGGCACTATCTAGCCCAAGATTTAAAGACTGGTAACAGTTTAAGGAGCACACAGCTTTTTGTGTGTGTTAAGCTGTTCACGTAAAAATACTTTGTGCCCAGGAGACGTTTCCAGTAGGTTTGCTTCACGTATTCTACTGCAAACTTTTGCCCTAGCTTACACGAGACCTTAACAGGGATATAATTCTTGAGCATCTCATGTGAAACTGTTCTTCCCTTAGCACTACTTGCTTTATTTTCACATATATTCTGCTTTGCTAAAGATGCTCAATATAGGCTCAAATAGCTCCAATTATGTGAAGCGCAATGCGATATGTCAGTATAGCACAGCAAGGACGAGCAGAAGACTGGCGCATAGGAGTAACAGATCAGAGTTTTACAAGCTAACCACAAAAATTCTACAGTTGCTTCAACGTGTAAAAGAACAGACAAAATTTCTTAATTTTTTTAGTCTCTCCTGCTATATTCTAGTAACAGATTCTTATTTCCACTCCCCAGATTTCCTCAGGGACACATCTTTCCCATCAACTGATCAACTGAGGTCTGACTCTCTTTTGTTTTTTTATTTGACTCTTTTACTTTATCATCACCCTTTTGAGGACTTGATTCCAGTCCTTAGCTGTCAAAAGATTTGCCTTTTTTGCCCTGCCCTTCGTAATAACAACTTTCAGTGTGTAACTGTTTACTTATAATAGCTGCCAGTACATGAGCTGTTTCATGGGAGCCGGACCAAGATGAGATTTTCCCCCTACGATCACTTTTCTATCTAGCATTTCATGTGTGTTTTTTTTTGTTTTAAATGGGGCTATGCACAATGGATGAAGCATATGTCAAGTACTTTGTGGACGTTTGGTTTAGAAACCACAGTTAACCCCCAGATTGTAAAATATAGTGTGCACTGAAATGTTCATTAGCCATCTCTGGTTTGGAATTTCGTATTTTAAACTTCTTATTAATCCATCAATGACAGTTCTATACTTTTGGGAAGTATTAGCTAACTGGAAGCGTTAGGTAACTTTCAGAACAAACTGCCTGTGTATCTTGCTAGCAATTGCAATAAGATGCAATTTCATGAGGCACTAAAGCAATTTGGGTTACTCACCATAACATCTCTTAAACACAAAATGGGCACAGTGAGCTCTTCCAAGCTATCTCGGCAAAATGACGTGTTGTTCCTACTCTCCATTTACAGCACATTAAACAAGTGCTGTTGTGCCACCCGTTTTCCGTGGAGAAAGATCCTCCCCGTCCCTTGCTCTCCACATGGCTCTTTCAATCAAGGAGTTAGCATAGCAAAGGATGCAGCAGCCGTCCAGACATGTAATCCTGAATTCTCTTCAGCTGCTACTTTTGGTTGCATTAAATCCATAACGAATCATATCAGATATTAAAATTTCTGCAGAACAACATGGATTGAGCTAACCACAAAGTGATCACAGTCATCTGCTTCCTTGCCATCAGTCTGAGGCATGGCCAGTTGCTTGTAATGTTACGGCGTATTGAAGGCCATAACTTTCTCTCCCTCTCGCTATATCAAACACAAGCCCTTTTTCCTATTGAGTGTCCTTCTGTAAAACTTTTATGCTTTTCAATTGGGCAAGACTCCTGGATTACATTTTTTGACAAGATAGATGAGACTACTTTTCACATGAGACCAAGGAAAGTAATGAGCTGTAATCTTTGAGCTGGAAGATATCTATCTTTTTTAATTACAGCTAGATTATTTCTGTATTAGCCCCCACGGCAAACAGCAGTACCGCATAGGCTTCTCAAAGCAGTGCTGCATCAAGAGGAAGGGATTGTAAGAGTTTGGGACTTTGGCAGAAAAAAAGGATTTTCAAACTTGAGTCTATTTTGAATTGTATAAGTCCATGCTATTTATATAATTCAGCAAGCAGGTATTTTGACACTGTTATTCACTACAAGTAATAAGCTATTGCCATCACATCAGTGAGATGGTTATGAGATGGTCCCTACAAACATTTCTGCCACAGTCTGACATGTCTCCACTATCCTTGTCAAAGGAAGGTGCAGCCCTCACATCAGTTAGAACAATTTAAATCCATTTAACCAAAATATCTGTTTGCATACATATTTTTAAATATAGGTTCCCTTTACCTTATGCCCGAAGGAAGGAAATATTGTCTCATTTTCTGAATGTTAGGCTTTTTAATCATCCCTGATTTATTCTTCATGGTTTGGACTGAAGATAATCCCTTAACTGGTCACACTTCCTGGAACAGTCCTGTCTTATCTAGCTAGCTTATATGTGAAAAAACAGAAGTGGTTTTCTCGTTAAGCCTTGCCTCCTCACATCCAGCTCCTGTTTAACCACTTTCACAGCCACAGCTTTGCTAGGGAGAGCTATCACAGTAGCTTATAGAAAAAGATCAGATCGTTCTCCAGCAAGGATTTTAGAAGCTTATCACAAAGAGACATTATTCACATGGTCCCATTGTGTTTTGCTCTCAGAGATCGTGATGCTCCCTCAAGATACATTTTTCATTTTGTACTAACAACTTTTGCTTTTCCTTTTGTGTGTGCCAATGCCTTGTTAATGTCTGGACCCGTGGAGGTACGCTGTCAAAGGCAGGACGGCTCGACCTACTACAGAGATGGTCAAGTGTTTCAACTCCTTGTGACCAGCCTAGTGACTTAAAAAGGGGGGGCATGACCAAGTGCCTCATCTACAACCTCCAAGAGAGATGCCTGCTCTTGTAGCACAGCTACTTTTCTCAGCCCTGCTCCTAAGGGGAGTGAAATCCTGACTCTACTGATATCTCAGTTGAGCCATGGAGAAAAAAACTAGGATCCAGGAAAACTGTAGCATGAAAGTTGTTGGAGAACATCTGTGTCAAAATGTTTATTGTTTGGAGCCAAATTATGCCAGAGTTCTGTTAAGGGCATTTCTCTTCTTTTCTTTTAAATGGAAGTTTATGTCTCGTGAATGGTACTTGTTTTGGGTGGAAAACAATTAGAAAACGTAGGGATTCCCTGAGAAACAGCACTGGTGGGGAAATTTCACACAGCCCTACTCTTTTTTAAAATTTATTTCTCGGTGCTTAGTTGAAAACACTTCCACAAGTGAATCCGTGCTGAAACCTGCTGAGCCAAAAGGAAGAGTATAGCTGCTTGTAAGGGATGAAGAATGACATAGACACTTCTACATCTTGAGAAAATAGGAAAAGTAAAGATAACAACATAGAGAGAAGCAAAGGGGAAGACTTCAAAACAAAAGCAAGAAAGAGTAAAGGGGAATCAGATAAAGAGACAAAGAGAAGTCTAAAAGAAACTTAAAAATTAGTTTTGGAAGGAAGTGCATGATGGAAGATGTCTTTAGCATGCCTCCTCAGTTGTTGAATTGAGCACTCTACACCTGGAAATTATTATGTGAGCATTCAAAAATAAAGCTGAAAAGCAGAAAGCTTTAACAAAGTAAACGCATACTAAAGGAAGCCTTTAACAAGTTTTACTTCCCGTATTGCACCTCACAGGTTATATAACGTTACATTTAATGGATATTCTCAACTGGAGTCCTATTTGTGAACTGGAGGGAATGCTATTAGTATGGTAATCAGTTCTGCAGAGTAATTGGTTATAAGAGTGGGGTTCTAGGGAAAGGTACAATAGGGGAATATTTTTTAATTAGCACACTATGAAGTCTATTCTCCCCTTGATGCCTGTGCATATCCCCTATTGACATTAATTTCAGCCACACAACTTCTATTGAAATCAAGGGGGATTGCATGACTCTGCTCCAACGCAATCTGAACGTATTTGCAGGAAGGGATGATGGCCCCTCTCTAATCTGCAGCTATAGAAGTGCTGCCAGGTTCCAAGCACGGCTCTTGCAGTAGGAAGCATTGTTTATGTCCCACCAGGCAGTCCCGTTTGAAGGTATGTCGATTCTCACACACAGGATATTTAGAAAGGAGAGTTCAACCTTAGGTTCAGTCGACTGTCAGTTTTTATAGCAAATTCCACATGGGCTTAGTGCTTATCCTGGACTCAGGCTAAATTCACATTTGCTGCAGATGGACTTGTAGAGTTTATCACTGGCGTTTGAAATACCTGAGAGAATCAGTCCTGCAAAACAATCTTGCTCTCTGATTACTTTTTTTTTATTAAAAAAGTTTCTTAGGTTCACAAGCCTCAAATGAACCTTTAGAAGAGTTGATGGAGAAAATAATTAAAGCACCAAGAAAAATGGTGTTTTGGGAATCATAATGTGAATAATGAAAACAGGCAATAATTTGCAGTTTGGTATGTGGATTTTATCACTTGAACCACATTCTTTTAAATTCTTTTCCTCCAACACGAGCCGCCCTCAGGAGAGATACAGTGTTTTCAAAGTCATCGTGCAAAGCCCAAAATTCCATCTGCTATATAATGTCTCACTGACCTTATGCTAGAGCTTTTCTACTTGATCCCTCAAATTCTTAAACGATATCAAAAGTTGCCTTTTTATTCTAATACTTCTGGTCTGCTAAATTTTAATTGCAATGCTAATATAAAGTACTTTGCAATCAATTCTTTTATCAAGAACCTTGAGGCCTAACTGTTGATGAAGAGTCCTGCTTGAGAGCTGGATATCACATAGCCATGAGACAGAGGACATGGTCGAAGGAAAGTCAGCAGCCATAGGATTTCTGCAAAAGCTAGATATCTAACACCTCTGCAAGCTCCAAGGTTTCTAGGTGCATCTCACACATGTCCCCCCACTGGATGGGGAGTAGAATACAGCTGAACGTACTGAAGCTCCTATTTACTATAACAAGGCCAGATTTTCATCCTATACTTTCATTTATTTATATTTTACTATGGAATAATTCAATATAATTCTAGATTTAAATCCTTGAGAGAAAGTTAAGCTGCCTCTATGACATTCTTGACCAAAGTTTCTAAAGAGCTCCAGCATTACTGTAAGATCCTCTGGAAAGTCAGCTTTAATTTCCTCTCTCGCAGGTAAAGGATAAGTGACAGTTCTGTTGTATTAATTTCTGAGTAAATTTATTTCACTGAATTAAAAGGTTTTAACATTATTAGAACACAATACTGTCTAATAAAAAGTAAAAGATCGTTGGGGGTTTCAAGGACCGCAGCCTTAATCTCATTGCAATAACCACCTCAAACATATGCCTAAAGATTATTAAAATGCTGAAGAAATGTTGTATTAGAACATATGAATATAAAAGTGTTGGTTAATTGGTCTACACATCAGGTGTCCTAAGCCTTATCTCCTTTATCTCAAGCTCAAGAGATATTTATAAAGACAACTCTCCGTTTGGTGCATTTTTTTTTTTTAAATACAGGCTAATAATTAATCTTTTGGAGGAAATGAGAAGATAGTTAAGATGTTCTGGAACAGTCTGCTACAGAACCTAAATCTTGGAGATAAAAGAATTCAAAGCTACAGATGAGAACAGTAAATATAAACATAGCAAATACAACCCCCAACCTCTTAAAGCCCCACTGAAACCAATAAACAGGACACATCACAAATATAGCTTCTCTAATTGGTATGGATTTTCTTCTGCAACCTGACTTCAGACCCAGATTGAAAGGCTGGAGGGCATTTACAGTGCTTTGCCTAACACAGACCATGAGACTCTCCTGAATTAATTCTTGAGAGAACTAGAGCAGATCATCCGGGAAAACTTGTAGTCTCGAGCTTGACAGAGAATCAGCCACGACCTATTCTTCAACAGTTAATCATCTTAACTACAAGCACTGATGATATTTCTAGAGTGATTTAAACTCCTAACCAGTACTAAACTAGTGGTATTAGTACTTCTTATATCTGCGTTTCCTGTTCACAGTGAGTGATTAAAACTTTAATGACTTCTTGCGTGATGGTCCAAACTTTTCCATTTTAAGGGCTATGTATTTTTTTTAATGGAGCTTTCACTGGCCAAATATGAAGTTAAAATGCTTGCTGCCCGCTCTTCCTATAAGGCCTGGCATCAACTTGCAGAACAGACTAAGGGATTTGCAGCCACAATAAATCATAGACAAAATGGGACTGATGGACATGCTAGATTTGGGCTAACAGCTTAACCCTTCCGATTCTGAGATTATAGAAGCTTCTAATTAAGACAAGTTATCCCAAATCTTTAACAAGTCCTCCCTGAGGTCCTTTCACTACTCCCATACTTCCCATCTGTGCATTCAAGAACTAGGTATGACACTATTAGCTGCTTTAGTGCCCCTTAGGGCAGACCAACCCCTTAATTCCTATTTCAGTTCTCCTGGTCTCTCTCTCATACATCTCTGATCTCATAGTAGAAATCTGTCTCTTCTCCCCAGAATACTAGCTCATACCATTGTCCCAGTGGTCGAGCAATCATGAACTCTGATACAAGGGATTCAGTAGAACCATGTGAACAGAGAATCAGAGAATCCTAGAATGGTTTGGGTTGGAAGGGACCTTAAAGATCATCTAGTTCCAAACCCCTGGCATGGGCAGGGACACCTTCCAATAGATCAAGTTGCTCAAAGCCCCATGCAACCTGGCCTTGAACACTTCTGATGATGGGGCATCCACAACTTCTCTGGGCAACCTCTTCCAGTGTCTCACCACCCTCAGAGTAAAGAATTTATTCCTAATGTCTAATCTAAATCTACCCTCTTTCAGTTTAAAACCATTACCCCTCATCCTATCACTACACTCCCTGACAAAGAGTCCCTCCTCATCTTTCCTGTAGGTCCCTTTAAGTACTGGAAGGCTGCTATAGGGTTCCCCCTGGAGCCTTCTCTTCTCTAGGCTAAAGAATGCCAACTCTCAGCCTGTCCTCACAGGGGAGGTGCTCCAGCCCCCTGATCATCTTTGTGACCCTCCTCTGGACCTGCTCTGACAGGTCCATGTCCTTCTTATGCTGGTCACCCCAGAGCTGAACACAGTACTCCAGGTGGGGTATCAGAGAGTGGAGTAGAGGGGAAGAATCACAGAATCACAGAATCGTATAGGTTGGAAAAGACCTTTAAGATCATCAAGTCCAACCGTAAACCTAACACTGCCAAGACCACCACTACACCATGTCCCTAAGCACCTCATCCAAACGCCTTTTAAATACTTCCAGGGATGGCGACTCAACCACTTCCCTGGGCAGCCTGTTCCAATGCTTGACAACCCTTCAGTGAAGTAAAATTTCCTCATATCCAGTCTAAACCTCCCCTGGCACAACTTGAGGCCATTTCTTCTCGTCCCATCACTTGTTACCTGGGAGAAGAGACCGACCCCACCTCTCTACAACCTCCTTTCAGGCAGTTGTAGAGAGCAATGAGGTCTCCCCTCAGCCTCCTTTTCTCCAGGCTGAACAACCCCAGTTCCCTCAGCCGCTCCCCATCAGCCTTGTGCTCCAGACCCTTCCCCAGCTTCGTTGCCCTTCTCTGGACACGCTCCAGCCCCTCAATGTCTCTCTTGTAGTGGGGGGCCCAAAACTGAACACAGCATTCGAGGTGCGGCCTCACCAGTGCTGAGTACAGGGGGAGATGGAGGCAGAACCCAGGGTTAGATCAGAGCGAGAGTATTACAAACATGTAACCCGAGCTGGAGCCCTGCCAAGGGTCTGACATTTATTACCCAGTGTGGAATGCAATGCTGATGGTTTTTGCTAATATATTGATGTAAATTATATTAGTAACATGGTGTGGTCATCCATATTAAACAAAAAAAAAGTGTATGGAGCATAATCTTACCCATTACTATGTCGGAAGCTCATGTTCAGCATGGTTAGCCACCATGACCCCTACGGGCTTTCTTAGAATAATTGTTTCCCAGAGCTGAGCCCAACATCAGTGAAGATTCATTCTTCCTAGGTATGATTTTGCATATGGTTGTACTAAAATGCCTGTTCCTTAATCTGGATGCAAACAGGTGGTCCATATAGTTTTGTGATATATTAGTGATTTGTCCTCTTCTTTTTAAGCATTCTTCCAAACCCCTGAGTCATTTACAGACTTGCTCAGTAACAACTATTTTTCCTCTGAAATCATAAATAAAATGCCTAAAATAACAAAGGGATAAAAAATTCATGGAGTCCATCAGAAAAAGAAATACATGACGAGTAAAGATCACATATTAGAGTTAGTTTGAGCCCTGTCATCCAATTTTGAATCCATTTTATGTGAACTGTTTATTTTGTACCTCTCTATTTTTTTAATCAGTGTCATGCAGGACCACATCAAATGCTTTATACAAGGCTATTACATGAACATTATTATGGTTATCAAGAAAATTTGTAATCTCATTCACAAAAAAGTAATTTTGACAGGATCTGCTTTCCCTAAGCCCACGTTGATTGGCATTAATTAGATTTCTACCGTTAATCCTTTATTAATCGAATTCTACATCAGCCATTCCAGGACCAGTATCAATCTGACAAACCTGTAATTACCAGGGTCATCTCATTTTACTCTTTTAAATATCGGAACAACATTTGCTTTTCCCAGCCTCCTGGAACTCCCCCACCGTTCCTAAACTCATTTAAAAATTCACAATAGCAGGTGGAGGAACTCAAGCGGAGCACACACTCTTATCAGCCACTTGCAAGACTTGTAGTAGCACTGGACTGTTCAGGGCATTGCTTTTAGCTGTCTCATTGGTCACAGGGTCACAGCAAGGTTGCAAAAGATGCAGTCTTGGTTGATTAAGCCAGGATTTTACTAAATAGAAGGTAAAGAGAAAGAGACTAAGTAGAAGGTAAAGAGAAAGAGATAAGAAAGAAGAAATAAGACAAAAAAGAAAAGGACATATGAAGCAGAGTTGACAGCAAAACCCATGTTTCATACTCCAAGCCGTGCAGAAGGTGTCCTCGTGAGGTCCCTCTGCAGGTCCCCTCTCCAGCCCAGGTGAAGAACCACATGGCCACACCAAGTCCTGGGGACAATCCACTCATCCCTGGTTCTTGCCCTGTGATCCTCAAATCTTGCTATAGAAGGGTCTAGAGTTTCACCTCAGCTCTCACCCAGAACTGCTTTAATCTTGACAACCAGAGTCTGGAAGCAAGTCATTCTATGCAAATCTTCAGTTGACTTCCTTTAAGCTTTTAAAAGTATCTCAAAGTTGTTGACATGTTCAAAGTACAGTTCTGGGTGGTTCTGCTTTCACAGGAAAGAGGTGAGATAGGACAGTGGCAACAGTGGCGTTTTCCCTCTTTACACGTTACCCTCCGGCCAAAGCTCTCCCTCTGATATTGGGGATGCACTGGGGATTAACACCTGTATTTGCAAACACTCCTAAACACAAAGCTGGTTTTCTCTAGCTATAACCATTGGGCACCCAGAGTAAAAGGCCTACAAATTCGGTATGGACGGAAGTGCCTGGAGCAGAAAGGTGGTTTTAAAGTACAGTTCTGCAGCTCGTGTTTCCTGGTGACCAGCTATAGCTGCTCCAGAGGTGGGCTTAGGTGCCTGCATCTTCCACGCGCTGCAGAAGGCAGCCTAGGGACCACCTCAGTGTTTGACACCAAGCGCAGATGTTAGTGATCTCCAAGTCTCCTTTTTAAACGTAGTTTTCTTCTTTCAGTTCACCTTTCTAACCTTCAGCCAAAAGCCTCGTGTCTAAGGAAGCTCCAAGGATGCAATGAGTGGAAATGTCAATATTGCCTTTATTTTGTCATCTAATGAGTCCTGGTGTCCAACCCACTAAATTTATTCCATTCTTTTCTGATCCTCTTCTCTTTTCCACCAGTTATTATCTTAACTCAGTCCTAGGGTGGTCTTGATAGCCCCATTTCTTTGGGCTAATTTTGTCCATCTCATTTTGTCTTCTATCAAGCTATACCATTCCAGAAGGCTGGAGGATTTATTAAATTTTCAGCCCTTTTCCAACAAGCAAGCACATGATCCAGATAACTCTGCTAGACAAGATTTTTTTGCAAGAAATCATTTTTGTTTTAATGGTACAAACTTATCTTAGAATAAGATTAATATTAATCTATAGAAAAGAACAAGATAAAGATAGATTTTGCTGTTAAATTTAAGAATGACAATCGGTTAAGTGTCTACTAAGTACTGCTAAATTAAAATGAAACACCAAGAGAAGTACATATGACAGGCTATAGTGTATTAAATGGTTTCATTATCCTCTGATATAATGAACAACAAATGGATTTGGAAATTGATGCAATGTTTTGAAAAAAGTATTCCTGTAGAATTACAATAAAATTAGACTGAATTTATATTTCCACCATTACAATTTTCGCTGCCATCTCACAATGTTAGCTGTGGTTTTTAATGCCTTTATGTGCCTTTCTCAAGTAGAATTTGAAATTAGTTGATCAGTTATCATGTAATAACTGCTTAAGAATAAATCCATATTAAATTAGAAAAACTAGGTAAGATAAGAATGTAGCATTTGTAACATCAGTAGAGAAAAAAGTAAAGACACAGAAATATGTTTAAATTAGAAATGAACTAATTTAATTAGGTATTAAAGTAGCCAGTATTCACAGAGATTGTGCTGCTTCTGTATATTCTAAATAAGTTTTCTTGCGGCACAGCCTTGTTATCACGTTAAACAATTTTTAGTGTGTTATACCTGAAGGATCGCAATAGATTAAATTTTGTTCAATAGATTTTACTACTGAACCAGACTATTTAAAATTCTCCATGAAATGTAAAGAAGGATTTAAAATTTATGAACAGGAGCATACAATGACATAAGGTAGATTAAAAAAGAGTGCAATTTAACATAAAGTATTATTAGTAATAACATTGCAATCAATCACCCTTCTTATCTACTCATATGTCTTTAGATTATATCTTTTAGAAAGCCCTAGTGAAGACAAATCATACAGTGCTGAGCTGAGCACTGCAGCTGGGGTTTTCAAAGGACCACGGTGGAATTCATCACTTCAGTGCCCAACTCCTCGCTGGAGATTCACACAACCTACTCCTTCTGCGTTTAGAAAAATTAAACTAGCTTTTGTTCAAGAAAGAGAAAGAAGAAACTGAAGATTCCTTTTTTCGAAGAAAAACTTCAGAACCTCTCTGCTTCGCCCTGCATTTTAATATAATACGAATGATTATAAAAACTGTTTAAACCAAATAAATACTTGAAATCTACAATGTTATTTTGCAGAGATTTTTAGCCCTCTTCTAATAGGTTGTTAGGCAGAAGAGGTTTTTGTTACTCTAGCTGTTGTTCTCAGTACTGCCTGCTGAGTAATTCCAAGGTCACAGCAAGGAAATACAAATAGAAAAACTGGGGTGGGGGAAAGGCGTCGTGTGGGAATAATACTGTTCTCCTTTGCAAAGAGCACTAGGGGCTGAAGAGGAAGACCAACACACAAATGTAGTTTCAGCATCATTCTCTGTTGTTTTCTCTATTGCTTTATTCTTTCCAACATGTCAACAAGAAATAAATAATGTGTCAGAATTCAGGAAATTAAGAGGTCACAACAAAAACAACCAGCAAAAGAGATTGCAATCTGAATTATTGAGGGGAAAGACGTTTAGAAGTGAAGTGGAGCTGGTGCCAGCAATGCGAAAGAGAAAAGAAAAGCAGCAGAAAGGAAAAAAAGTCTCAGCATATAAACAAACAGAGACATTTACTGTAATTAAGCTGATAACACTCAGCAGATAGCATGCAGCCTGGTCCCTGGCTGCCATCGGCTCTCCTGCTGCTGCCAGCCCACAAGATTTCTGCAGCAAGGTTGGGCATGTCACCAGCCCCATGATGGGAGGCAGAGTGCTGTCAGGGAGGTCTTGTTTGCCGTGAAAAATAGTCAGAGGTTTACCTTGAAACTGAGTTTTCCCGCCCGCCTAGTGTTGCAGTTTAATCAATACTTCACTTTGATGGCTCTGTTACATTAGGACTAAAATGAAGTTTACAGTCAGCTCAAAAGATTTTAAATCCTAGCAAACACCCCCGAAACATCTCTTCCACTGTTTTTCCCTGGCCAGCTAGGTGTTAATAAGCACCAGGATTAAGGAGGTAGTACTAAAACACTCCTAATCCGTGGCAACCCGGGAGGAACTAGAGGCTACTTGCTATTGTTTGAAACTGTATGAAAAGCTCCAAATAAATTAGACACTTTGAAATTCTTAGTTGCTTTACTTTTCCTCTTGTCTCTGCCTTCCTCTTCTGTAAGAGACAGCAAACCATGCCGGGATGATAATACATTCCAGGCATGCGAATACGAAGACACTAATTCATGCACAGTCAGTTCTTTTTCAATCCTATGACAATATTATATGGAAAAAGCTGCGGGAGTTAAAGGACAGAACGGTTAGCTGCATTGCTGTCCTACGACCAGCCCAAAGCTCCTCACCTGATAGATTAAATGAAAATTTTCTAGTGTGTGTGCAGATGTGCGAGGTGGGCAGGCCAAGGTACCTATCACAGGGTATTCGAGTAGCTAAGAAACATGTTGCAAGAGGAGAAACAGTGGAGCTGAGAGTGGTTGGCTCCCGAGCCAGCTCCCTGCTCGGGAAGAGGCTTACACAATTGCAGAATATTCTTCTTTTCCACTTCCATATTAAAGCAACACTGTAGGGGCTACAGTCTTGCTGCATATCTGTTGTCTGAGAGGACTAACTTCAGGTGGTTTAACTGGGGAGTGTTCAACCAAAGCCACAGGGAGATGTCTTCTCCCCCATGAAAGGTATTAAATAAATCCACGCAGTTGCTTGCTTCAGGTTTATCTTCAGAAATGTGCCTCTCTGGCTCAAGCATGGGTTCTTTTGATATTTCTGTGGTCTCATCTGATCAGCTAAACACTCCTTTTGCTAGAGACTGCTTCTGTTCAGTTGAGGTATTGGTGAGCAAAAGTGTATGGTCTCATACCCACCAAAGTCCATGAGCAGGGGCAAGGGAATCTCAAAGAGCATCTGCAGCATCCAGCCTTGTCTGTCTTAGTGGAAAGATTTCAACACAGCACTGAGAGCACAGTCCACAACAAATGAGTGGTATAACCTGTTATTTAGGAGAATTTACTGAGAAAAAATCTGGAGTCTTACTAGAAATTAATAAAGGCAATATTGTACATTTCTTTCCTTACCTTGTTCCAAATAAGCTTTCTACATAGTTCGTTCTTATTACGCTTCAAATTATGCAGCATTTTACAAGTTAAGATACTTTTACAGTTCAAGATACTACTAGTAGTCCTTATTCCATTTCCCAGCTAGTGTTTTTGATGGTAGTCACATATACAATTATCTCTTGCATGACTTGCATTTAACTTAGACTAAGAGTTTGGGTTGTGTATTTTGCAGGTTCACTGTTCTGAAGCAACTTTGGTTGATGGCAATCACCTAAACAGATACAGAATCAGCAAATTTCCTCAGCAAAGACAACAATATAGGGTACATTTATAGTATTCTTGTTTATGAGTTTAGAGACCAGAGTTCTTGTAGGTCAGCTAATCTAGCAGGAGGTGAGGTGGGAGGTTGGCTGCTCTGTTGGCACAAGCAGTCACAGGCAGAGCAGGCATCAGGAATGGAGATGCTGGAAGAGCCTGAGTGACTTTGGGGTTTGAAGCTCTAGGAAGCCGCTTCAGGTGATTTTCCACACAGCTGTGGATATTCTGGCTTACTTTGCTGAGGTGTTTTGGCCTCCCCATGTGCGATGTGAAGAGTTTGGATGCACATGCCTGGGCTATGGCTTCCTCACAGGGTCAGGAACCTAAACCATAAGGGTTGCAGGGCCAAGGCTGGAACTGTCCCAAAGGACCTAAGTACCTTTAAAAGTGAAAGAGCAGGAGTGAAAGCTGTTACTCTGAGGGCCATGGAAGATGTCACCACTATAATGCCAGCAGGAGACCCCCCTGAGTTTACAGCTCCTTCTCACACGGTGCAAACTGAGGAGAGATATGCCTCTTTTCCTTCATTGAAACTTTGGGGATTTCAGATGCCTTACCCTTCTGTAAGGCATTTTCTGAAATTACAGAGTCTGTGAAAGTACACTCTCCATTTTGTTATTCATTAACTGCCTTCAGCTCTTTAGTATGCCACAGTACCCTCCTGCTTCTGAGAGCCAGGGAGAGAGATGACAGAGCAAAGGGCAGCACAGACAACATCAAGAAGCCAGAAAAGCAAGGAAAGCAGGGAAATATTGTTTTATCCTTTTCTTACAGCCATTTATTTCCATGCTGAAAGGCAGCATGTGGGGTGAGATGCTTTACTTTGCATTTTACACAGAAACTACGGGAACTCTTCTCCACTTATCACTGAAGGGGAATGGCCTAGTGCAGTTCTAGTCTGATGGTATTAAACCTTGACCATTAAACCAACCTACCACTGGAAAGCGAGGAGAAGAGCTATAGAAATATTCAGCTTTCAATTATAATGTATCATCTTCTACATCAGATTATTTACCTGGGAAGGAAGGGGCTGGTGCTTTCTCCCTGTTAGACTAGCTTCTGTTCTTCAAGGATCCTCATCAAGATTGTACTTAAGTGACATAAAATACTTGAGAGGACTTTCTTCCTTTCAATTGCTTCCGCTATTTATTTTCTTATTCTATAAACTTGAGCTTTGATGGCCTACTCTGTTTTCCCACTTTCCCTCACCTTTTGTCTACTGAATTTATTAATAGCTGTAAATGGGTTGCTGACATACCCAGGAATTACCCATGTGCTCAGAGCCTTTTAAGATGCAGTGAGACTAGTGAAGAAAGATTGTTAAGAAGTGCCTCAAACACCAAGATGGGATTCAGGGAGCCCAGATTAGACTCTCCTCAGCAGAGGTTCCCTTAAGACCCTTGGGGAATGCCCTTTTCCCCTGGGTTTCAATCCCTGTCCAGAAAGCATGAGCACCGTTCCTTCTCACTGAGCTGTGCTGTAGTGATGGCATTCAAACACTGTAACAGATAGGAAATAGCTATATTAGCTTGTAGTAGAGCATTACTCTACTTACCTTTCTAAAAGTACCATAGCTGTCTTCCTGTAGAAGAGATCTTTCTTTAAAATGAATTAATTGAGTATAAGCTAGGCAGTAGCAGCCCCGTATCCATTACTACTGGAGGTCATCTCCCTTAACCCCTTCAGAGGGAACTCCTCTTTTGTGTAGACACGCTACGCAGCGCGAGCCATGCCATCACAGCCTGGCACATCCTCCCCAGCTTCATCAGCACTTCGGCCTCAGTGCCACGTAAGGGCTAAAATCAGCTACGTTTAAAGTCCAGGAACCTTCACAAGGAAACTTATGTTGCTCCATAAGCTGCTCCATAAAAGAAAGCAGGAGTGGCAGAGTGGGCCATGGAGACAAGGAAGCAGCACTTAAAAAAGACTAATTGTGATTAATATATTCCATTTCTACTGTGAGAATTATTATTCACGAATATGTCTTGCAAACACAATGTGACAGGACTAAGAAAGCATACAGGCATGTTCACCTATTCTTAGCTCAGTGTACAACAAGCTTCTGTTTTCAGGCAAGGACTCATTTTACAGATCACATTTGAACATTTTTAGGATAATTGAGGCAGCTGTTGGTAAAAAACTGCTGTAGCTTGAAAATCACTTGAATGTTTACACTGTAAGTAAACTGCTGTTCCTGGGTACTTGGTGAAACAGAAACGAGAAACCACTTCATTTCTTACCTCAATATAAGTTTCATGAGTATTGGCTGAGAAGTTGCTTGGTATTGCCAAGTGAAGAGACCAGTGTTATGGTGAAGGAATTGGGAGAGGGTTTAATGTGTTTCAGTTCCTATCTCCCTAAGACACTGAAGACAAGACCTCAAGTCTTTACATCATTATAGTAAAGCATTTTTGGCTTCTTCCCCATCATATGATCACTGCTGTAAACATCAGTCTCTTCATATTTATGAACACACTTCACTTTACACACAGAGCAAAATCACTGGGGTTGAACAGGATGCACACTGTGCAAGAAGTCAGGCATATATCTGAATCTTAAACAAATCAGTACCTTGCACTATGTTGGTAGACTACAAAGCCTATAGGCAGGACGTGCCCCTGATAGTGCATTTACATATTACCTCGTAAAATACAGCTATTTGGTGTTTGTGTGATTCACAGCAGCCAATGACTCTGCTGGCTACATTCTAAACCAAGAGAATCCAAGTTGTGAGTAACTTTTTTTTTCCCAGAAGTGTGGAGATATCAAACAAGCACCTTTCTTAGGATCAACACACACAAATAAGCAAGCAGAGCTGACCAGCCGCAACTATCCACGTGGCTTCTCTTAGCTTCTGGCAAATGAGGTATTTCAAATGAGCTTAGCCTTTTATACAGAAAGGTTACATGCACTTACTTTGCATTATGGCAAGGCTTAGAGCCTGCCCACCAACACTGCTGGAAGATAGATGGTACAAGGTAACTTCGTTGTGTGCCTAAGCCCTGAGCATGATACCTTAATTAACAGGAGAATCAGAGAATGGCAGATCAGAACTGTTGATTGAAAAGCTTATTCAAAATTTTTGACCGAACTCGACTATAACATGCACCTAGAGCAAGTTTAATACTGCAGTTTAGAATTAGTCCCTGTTACAGAGGAGAAACAATGTTATATTTCCTAGTTAGAGAACATCCATGTCTCATAACATCTTTGTTATCCCAAAGCAGAAAAGTCAAGTTTTGATCTGTTCTAGGGTGAAAGAATCTTCCTCTTTGGCCAGTTGTCCATCACCAGTTAAAGAGACTTTCAAACTGTCTGGTACTCTATCCCACCTTTGCCATGCCTACAGGTTCAATGCAAGGCAGAACATCTGTACAGAACAAGGTACATATCAGGGCATTCATTTTCCTGTGCCTGTAACACACCAATGATCTCTGCGACAAACTCGACCAAGACAAACGGGAGATTCCCTTTAGAAATTATAGTAAGCTTGAGACTCTGAACCTGCTCATGATGAGGCAGGATCATGCAAATTTAATGAACACTGAGCTTATGTTTCTGTATCGCACACATGATTAACAAAGTTTAGAGATTGGTACTTGTCTGTCAAGCCCAGTGCTCCCATTTGAAGAGTTTTTTAACAATAAAATTACTATTGAGTAATTGACATTTTCTTTTGCCTGTCAGAATATCTACAAGCTGTTTTTTGCAGCTAAATTTCTCTTGAAATGTATGCAGGCATGTATTTCCTGCTTCCAAACTGAAAATCAGATTACTGTCTTGAGTACTAGCTGGAGTTCTGATGAATGTTTATTTGGCACCATGTTCATACTGTTATGCACAAGTGCATAGAATTAAAATAATAATTTCTACTTGATTTCATGCTTCTCTGGCTTAATGGTCTCTGATGTTTTTTAGCAGATCCATTATACATACTTAAATATAGAAAAGATACACTGCAAGGAAAAAAAAGAAGAATAAACTGGTGACCAAATTTACTCCAAAGTGAAGTTGGAAAGAAAATTGCAAATATGACTTTTGCTAGGATGTGCCACTGTGTCTTTCCTGGATAATATGACACTGAGGTATTCATAATAATCAGTGGTGTACCCAAACCAATTTTCTGCTTGTCTCTACAAAATCCTGACAACTCCTGTTTTTCCTTTAAGTGCAGTTGAATGTAATTAGCAAATTGCTCAAGGCTTGATTAAAATGTCATTTTATGAATCTGTGGTATCTTCAGCTCCTTTTCTAAAGCCACTCACTACCTGCTCAGCTTAACCCCATGCCAGTCAAAGATCTTGTCACCAAGTAAAGGGAAATTATTATTTTACTCTGCAGCTTGACAGCATCTACTGCTTTCCATTCAACACAGATGGTGAGGACCCGGAGTGGCAGGAAGAGGTACGAAAAGGCTGCTGAAACTTCCAAGCAGAACAGGGGTTGTCATTTTGGATGCCACTGTCAAAAGCCATGCCTTGGAAAAGCATCCCTTTGGGGAGTGACACTGCAGTGCCACAGAGTGTTGACAGGCTTAGAGCGCTCAGGCAGTCTTATCTATGCGGGGACTCAAGAGAAATTTCAGGGAAAGAGTTTGAAGATAATGTAAATACAAGTGATGGTGTGTAACATGTGCAAGCAAACATTCCCACCCCCCGAGCTACACCAGCACTGTTTACTGCTCACAACTCCGTTGCCCTTCAGCTTTCAGAGAGTGTCTTATTTAAATTTGCTATTTCGTTCAGGCTCAGGTTTAAGAATGGGGTCAAAGCAGCTTCAGCTTCATTTAGAGTAATTGGGAGTTGCAAAAGTGAAATACTGCCATTTTGCATTGCAACAAATGGACTTTCAGTGGGAAGGCTCAGGCATCTGTTGTGGGAAGGCTGAAGTGTTCATGATTGCACCATCAAGCTCAGCTTCTTCAGCTGTTGTCACCATCTACAGAGATTGTTTGGTTTGTTGTTTTTTTAAAATATTTTATTAGCTTCCCTCCCTTCTCACACAATCCAAGTTATTTTTTTCTCAGTTCTGCCCCGGGAGAGTGCATTGCTTAACTTTGCAAGACCTATTTATGCCTTATAGTCTCATAGGATCTCACACCAGGAGCACTAATATACTCTGGTTATAGCTCTGTAAAACAGAACTCAGCTCCTCTCTGCTCCCGTGCGTTCACACACACGTTCACACACACGTTCACACACTTTAACATGGAAGACATTTCGTAACCTCTGTCCTTTTCCTATTGCCTAGCTTCCTAGCCAGCATTGTTCCTTCTGGGTAGCTTTTTGTGTTCTTCCAAATTTGGCTACTTTGTGCTGAATTCCAGCAATATTGGCATATTAGCTGGTAGAAATAAATCATGGAAGGAAATCTAAGGTTTACCCAAGCACCTCTTAGTACAGCTTGTCAAGTCTAGCATTTTTAATACGTCCCACTTTTTCCCCCAGTAGAAAGAAGGCCAGAACGTGAGCATTTATTTAGAATTTTCTAGCACTGCTATGTTATAACCAGGGGTATTTTACAATTATGTCTTCAGTGTCTCAACACAAATCATGCTTTAAATGATTAAATAAATTTTAGCAAAGGCATAGGATTTTCTGCACTGTTGTCTATGAGTGATTTGCATGCAAGTGAAATAGATTTGGACCTGTCCCTGAAAAAATTAATTTTCTAGGGAGCTGTGAATTTTGCATATTTAATTATTAAATAAGCATTTTTGTTTGGTATTGTTCCGGTAAGTCTATGTTTTATTAGGCCTCTGATGATTTATAATAATAAATGTTTGTTCAGCAACAGCTGGTCTCAGATCATTATCCTATCAAACATACTTTAGTTATTTATCCCGCCTCATTTTTAACCCTTGTGTGTTTTGTTTTCTTTCTTTAGTCACAACATTTTAGCTGGAAAGAAGTCAAGCTCTCTTTGAAAATAATTCATAGCAAATTAAGGTCAGAAGTTTCTGGAACAGACATTGGGTAGTACTTGAGCATGCAAGCTACACCACCTGCAGAATTTGTAGCATGCTCTTGATAGATGCTGGCTGCTCCCATAGTAAGGTGCCCTCCGGCCTTCCCACGGAGTTGTTAGCCTCTTGAAAAAATAGACTTATTGCATCGGCAGCAGGCTGGATGCTACTAACTCCTGTCAGTGGGAGACCTGCTCTTGGTACCGTCAAGGAAGAGAAAACTACAGACTGTTAATGTCATGTTCCTTTGAAGTTTTCAGCATGCTTTGCATCTAACGCTCCAATGGAGACATACGTCTCTAGTATACGTATCTAGATGGGGAATGAAATAATCCCCATCTCGGGTAACTCAGCTGAGGGCTATTGGTTTAGATGCACAGGATGGATGCCAGCCTAGCTCTGCTTTCCCACCTCTGGAACCAGGCTCTTGGTGGTATTCCCAGGTCCACCATGCTCTTAGTGGGATGCAGTGATCATGCACTCCCAAAGAAAAGCCAGCCTGCTTACAATGACACCATCTACATCTGCCAGAAGGAAACACTGAGGAATATATTATGGCTTCAGTCTTGCTTTTTGGGAGATGAAGTGCTTATCCCCTGACTGAAGGGACATACCTTATGCCATTCGTAACATATAGATCTGAATGTTTTCCTGATCAGATCAAAGCCCAACTGGGAGGAGGAAGGGAGAAATAGAGCCCTTCATTCAGCTGCCCAGGGTTAATCACAGGAATACAGGAGATTTAAGTTCAGATCCATCCTCCTTGTTTGAAGCAGAGAATTGAACTCGACACCTCTCCTCATCCCAAATAGGAGTGCATTAACCATGAGACCAGAAAGTCAATCCCTCAGTTTTCCTCTACCTTCATCTCAAACACAATTAAATTTGACATTATTTAAACACAGAAGTAACTTCAAGGAAAGAAAGGAGAGATTGGGTGCATCTCAGATGTCATAGTGACTACAGCATTTTTGTCTAGGAGCAGCAAGAAGGGCACCAAACCTTAATTCAGATGAAGCAGAGAAATAGAAGATGCATAATACTGAGACAGATAATGTCACAAAGTGTGGGTCTAACTCAAAGTCTACAGAAATCATGACCTATATTTCCACTGACATTACAGAGCTTGAATCAGCACATGGATATCCAATTTGGACATTTTTAAAATCATTTTTTCACATTTTTAACTGAAAAAAAAGGAAGTGACTGACACAGAATTAGAGATAACAGAGGGATTGGTACAGCAACTATTGATCAGAAGGCAAAATAAATATTCCAGCTGAATAAATAACAAGCAAAGCATGACCTTCAGTAAAAGAGTTTTGAACCCCTATTTAAATTGTTGAATATAAAATGCTTTTTCAAAAATAGTTTAAGATATGTTCATGTGGAGATCCACCTGTTTTGAGAATGTGTAACTTAGTATTCCAAAAATTGCAGCCTTACATGACATTTAGTTCCCTGTGAGTCTAATATTCCAAAGAAATCAGAAAATCATTTAACTTAATTTCTTATGGTCAGAGGTCATCAGATTTATAGAGAGAGCAGCCATACTTCAAGAGGGAAAAATTCTGAAATGCAAACCTCAAATAGAAGGGAGAAGGCATTTTATTTTCCCTTTGCTGTTATAGTTTTGTTTTTTAAACCTGGCTTCACTCCACCATCCTTCACCACATGTCTGGAAGTCTTATGAGAAATTCCATACAACTGGGCTCAAGCGATGCATCCTTTACTATCCCTACTTTGATCCCTTTGTCATCATTAGAAGTGCCAGGTTCCCACCAACCTAAGGAACTTTTTTATAAAGCATAAGAAACACTTAACAGGTAAGGTATATTATTCAAATTTGCAATTGGTTTAAGCTGGCTTCATGCCCCATCATTCCGAGCCTGTAACTACCTATAAGAAGTCTAAGAATTAGTCCAAAGTAAGCAAGCTTATTTCTAGAAGCTTCTGTTATCTTTTTATTTATCCCTGGCCTATTGATTAATGGAACCCTGCTACAAAATGACCAATGCATTTATGCAGTTTTCAGTGGCATGCAGGTTTTTTATTTTGTCTTAATAAAGCTATGGAAATACACAAGCAAAAGAATAAAAGACAGCAAAAGTTGTCCCATTTACCCAGACTTCAGTAACTATAGAGTATTTGTACAGTGATCGTTGAAGAGAGAACCTTGAAAGCGCCCTGAATTGGCAGAGTCATCTGAAATCCTTAATGCGTGTGCTATAGTAGCAGTATATTATAAGTAAGTATTGGCTTTACATATCCCCAATTTAGATATTCAGTGATCACTGGAAAATGAATAACCATGCATTAACAGTATTTTGTCTTCACTATGCTCATGTGGTTTTCTTGTATTATCTCATGTGAAGGGCACGAACGAGGAATATTTTGAGCAACACTAGGACTACAGATTATCCATCCACATGTAAATCCACAAGAGGCTCTACAATGTCAAGCTCTAGTTTGCAGGGTCCTGGCTTCCAAAAGGGAACATAAGATCTTACATTCAGCATCTCACTGTTACAGCTTGGTGAGAATTGCAAGTTCCCAGACAGTATTTGCAAGAGTCGGCGTGCTCAAAGAGGAGCTACCAGCACCAGGGAGCACTGCAGAGGGCCAGGCTCACACCTCTGGCTCCTGCCTTGCAAAAGCTTTTCTCATGCACATGCACGCACACACTGCTTTGTGTTGCACTAATTCATGCTATTTCGTTCAAAGACTACAAATGCAAACAGCGGTTCCTGCCAGGTAAAATGTCTACACATGTATTTTAAGTGAGACTTTTTATCTTTGTGATCTCAAGTAGAGCAAATTTACCAAATCTTGCGCTCTTCCTCAGGCAGTTAGGAGTTCAGGACCAAGTTTTCTTAAAAAAATACTATTTGCAACAAACATTGAAGCATGTTCAGTTATTTTCCAAGTGACTGGTCAGTCTCCTCTCTTTTATTTCATATCACTCAGTCAGAACTCTCATCCATGAACACAGGCTATGGCAGCTGAGGCAGCAAGAACCTAAATTGATGGCATCATGTTGCTTTGGCTTTTCTTGCCAGGTCTTGTTTTCTTTTTTAATCTCTGCTGGCACCGTACTCTCAGCTCTCAGTGCCACCTGCTACAAGGATCCCCACTGAACCATTTCCCAGATATATTGTACAGGTTTCTCTAACAACAGAGAAACCCTCCTTGTGAAGTCTCACTTATTGCTTTCATACTCCAAGCAGTCCCTAAATCCAATTTATGATGATACTATTTTGATTCTCAACATCTTGATTTGGTGTATTATATAACTAAACTGTTTGGATGAAGACTCCCAGTATGCAGAGCATTATTGGTATTGGAAAAGCCTTCATATTTCACTGTATACTTTACAAATATACTGTGACAGTTTCCCCGTAAGATTTTTAAAAGTTAAGAGTGGGGGAAAAAACTAAAAGGGCAGGAGAAACTAAGTGTCAAAGCAGAGATCAGTTGTGTAGAGCTTTTAAATGCATCCTCCGGGAATTGCTGCTCATCTTTTTCTATAAAAACCCCAAACTGACAGATCGATTGTCAGGTGCTCTTTTATTGGGCTGATACAAGAACAGCCAAAAGTACTCAGGTTTTTTTTGCATTTTTTTTGGTAAGCATAGCAAGGCACATTCTCTTCTCACTAACACTTTTCTTTAAATTAAGGGAAAATTTGAACCTGGTTAATAATATTGATATTTGTTGATTTTATACTTTTTTAAAATAAAGGGTTGAGCAGGGGAAAAAAAGCAAGAGACCAATCAGGTAAAAAAAGATATATTTATGTATTTATATGGTGGGCCTGAGAAACAGCAATAAGCAGAAGAATCGACAGCAAGTACGGTTAGACATCTCTAAGACTGCAATCACAGTTGAGAGGGTCTTTTGAGAAGCCCTATGACCCAGAAATAGCTTTTGTATGGCCTGGAGAAAGACTACAAGAAGGCAAGAAAGAAATACTTATGAGATAAGATGTGGACGGTTTTTGTTTTGTTTTGGTTAGATGGGCAACTGCAAGGGAACGGTGTTTCAGGGTTTTTGTTAAGGGAGAAATGTGTAATATATACATAGTTAGAAGCAACAGAGAGAAGAGGCACAGGTGACTTGTAGATCGAGAATTCAAGTGACATGGAAAAAAATTAAATTACTTAGCAGTAGGGGAGATTTGGAAAAGAAGGTTAAGACGTTACTGTTTTGGTCATGTTTATATTAATGAAGTGATCTAAGAATAGTAGATCAAAAGCTTCAGTTTGAAGTAAATTAACTTGTACAATATCTTCCACTTTTATATTTAAAAGTATTTTATATTCTTCCTTTGAAGATGAACTGAATTTAGAATTTCTATAGAAAGGATCAACTTCTGTAAGTCAGAAGAAACACAGGTAGAATCGTGGCTTATGAAATGGCAACAGATGTGTAAAGTTAGGATGAGCAAACTTCTCTGTAACACAGAGAAATATTCCTCTTCCAGCATTCCTCCTTCCCAGGCAGCTCAGATTTATGTAGTTGATTCAGTGAAATGCATCTTCAGAAAACTCTGCAGTGTTGGAAGACTGACGCATTCATGAGACAATGCCCTCAGCAATCCACATAGTGCTACTGCATTAAATTTGCTATAATACATTATGATTCACACCTGTAAGTGAAATAGCAGTAAACCATATCTGGCTTTTCAAGCATTATAAACTGGAAAGTGTTAGTGTCTTACATATTTACAATCATATGCACATAAACAGAGCTTGAGTCATCAACTCCTGCTATAACAGGGCCATATTCAATGAGAAGGGACTTGGAACAGTGACTTGGATGGAAAAATATTGGAGGCTGGAATAGATCTTCTCTGTTCATATAGTTTGCACTCTGATTGAAATATCACTGAAAGAAACGGAAAGACTCCCCCAAACTTAGGAAAGAAACGCTTAAAACAATCTAAGGCTAATATTTGCAATGCTCTGGGATGTCCTTGAGAAGGCACAACTTATAGGTTATACACCTGCATCAATCTGACATTCAGGTACCTTAGAGTCATGACTACTTCATTTTCTCAATATTTGCAAGGGAGCACAGTATCATCCGCATATGAGACAAGGAAAAAGACACAAGGTAAGTTATTACATAAAACCTCACAGGAAAGTCTCAGCTGAGTTAAGAAATAAACATTTCTCAAGACCCAACCCAGTGTCCTAACCACCATTCTTCACTTCATATCTGCTGCCCATCCAGACATCCCTACAATGCCAACTTCCACTGACAAATCATGCAACCTAAAATTATTCTTGAAGTTTCCTACTTCTTCAGCACACTCATAAATTAGGTTCATTCCCATATGGGGTAGCTTTCTGCTCGTGGCTGAGTAGCTCTAAAGCCAATGTAGTCTCCAGAACAAGGTGCAAGCAAATGCCATGTGTGGGATGCAAACCTCAGGGCATTTATGTCTCCTGGCAACCACAAAATCAAAGAGGGGAAGATTGAAAATTTACAGTATCCTATACACCACACCAAAATGTACAAATTCTTCAGCAGGGAGACTAAACCTGGCTCTTATTGCTGCCTGGGTCACAGGAATCGGGAGATATCTGGCTGTGTCCCTCTTGCTGTTCCATGTCTGAAAAATAATGTGAAATAAGAATACAAGATCTGTGGTAGCTCTTTAAGAAGGTGAGGCATCAGTGCTGATAGCACAGCATTTCCAAAAGGTTTTTGAGTGGTTACCTAGTCCTTCTAAGAGTGTGAATACACCTGACCAGTTTGAGCACAGATATCAGCACACAGCATTATGCCTTTAAATAAGGTATAACCTTCACAATCAAAGTGAACACAAATGTCAAAACATTTCAGAAGAAATTAATCTGAACAGTTTGCTAAAGTTGCTAAGAGGAGAAGATGGATTTTGGTACAATTTGACTCCCCTTTTTTTTCCTTCTGGCAAATCCACGTTTTGCTTCTGTCTAACATTGTCTTTGCTTTCTCAAGAGCATATCAGATTTTATTTGAAAGTAGAGCAAACAATATATTTTTTTAAAACCCTTCATGTATTTTTTATCCTAAAGTGATCTGTATCATTATTGATTGTTCCTGCAATAAGAAAGTTAATAGGATGAATTGCAAGTAGTTGCCATAGTAACTACCATTGGTCTCTTTGTCTTGAAGAGGAAGCATACAATTAATTTGTCTTTTAACCTACTTTGTTGCTGGAAAGCCTATATAAATGCAGCAGCACAGGTCCAGATTCATTATACACTTCTGTGTCATTGTCCTCTTAAATCATCTTTTCAGATACATTTTTTTAAGTGTTTATTGGAACGTTTTCATTCAATGTGTTTCTGATGTCTAATTTGCCTAGCATGAAAGCAGAGATGTTCAGAGGACTAGGATTCTTTCTTTTCCTATCATTCATCCACTACTTCACAGCCCATGCTCTACCCTCTCCCCCTGCTAGCAAAACACTTTGGAGCAGACCATTACTTTGACAAAACACATCAGCTCTGAAGCCATCACACCATTTTAGGCTAGACTTGAGCTGTTTTACACTATATTACTGAATGGATTTTATTTTGCACTTTGATACTTATGTCATGTCCTTCTGGCATTATTAATGCAGGTTCTGGCAGTTCTGTCTGAGTAAGGACTTCGGGATTTGGCACACGTTAAACCCACTCCATTCCAGGTTAATCGGAGGGAAACATCTGTTATCTTCTGCAGGAGTTCTGGGGGCTGTTTCCTTAGTACAGGCATTAAATGACAGAAAAACAGTGGAGGGAAGCGTTTCTGATTTGGTTTGCACTCCCTTTATACCAGAGAAACTTAATATCCTTCTTGTAACTTCCACTTTACAACTGTAAAGCAGAACAGTAAATGTTTTGATATTTCCCTTTATTTGAAAGAAACCATGTTTTATAGGGAAACCATGTTCTTTAGGGCTTTCCTAGGTTTCACCTAGATAGTTTCTGTTTCACTTTGGCTAATAAGAGACACAGAGTAGCATGATGCAAAAGAGATACATAATGGAATATCTTCAATGTGCCTCTTTTCCACCTAAAAAAAATTAATTTTAAATATTAGAAAAGTCCATATGTATTAAGCATAAGTCTGTGCAAGTATTAAGCATAAAGGAATGCCACTGCACTATTGCACCTCCTCTCTTTTACCTCCATTGGATCACACCTTCGTAACTGTTGATGACTGCAGTCCCACTGCCAAAGGGGTCTGGAGAAAACATGGAAAATGCAATGACCTATACAGCTGGTTTTGCAAAGCAGATCACCATTGGATGGGGAAAGATGCACAAACCAGGAGTCACAGGGCCACACAGATTTGCAAAGGGTCATTTGGACCCTCAACCTCTACACTGAGAGGAGAAAAAACCCACAACATGCCACGCAGTGAAGGATGTCTGCAATGAATGAGAAGTACAAATGTGTTTATTCCAAGACACTACACCTACAGTCATTTATGAAACACCAGACAACGCCAAGGAGCTTTGGATCAGGTACCAAGGATAAAAAAAAGAGTTTCTCTATGCATAGTTCTTCCCTACCTCCTTATGGAGATGGAGGAAATTATTCACAACTAAAATACCACCATATGCTCAGGTATGAGCTGACAAAGACGTATTACAGCTTTACTCCACAAAATGGGAGGTCAACTCACAGGAAGATTTGCCTACAGAGTGTTTGGGGAAGTCACCCACCACATTCGCATACAGAGAGGAACAGTGGGAGGGAAGAGGAGAATAAAGATCCCACAACCTCTGAGATGCATCAGAAAGGAGGGGGGTTGAAAAGGTTGAAGGTACTGAGACAGCAAAAAAGGTGGATAACTAATAATGCAGAGGTCAGAGAGTGGGATCCTCACAGCCACAGTTGCAAGAGGGGAATTTTAAGCAAATTCCTTTCAGAGGAGAGAGCAGAGGTAAATCCTTGTAGACAGGCCATCCATTTTTACCACCTGCTACAAATTCAAACCTCAATTCGAACCTTTATTAGATCAGTCGGGACATGAGCACTTGCTGAAACGTGCCTCAAAGAGTGGTTTTTTTCTTTTTTTTCTATTTTATTTTTAGATCAGCTAATAGAATTGTTTTTTATAAGCATGAGAAGTGAGATCATTCTTCTGTTCTTCTCATGAAATTACTATAGCCAGAGCAGGGAACATACGAGAGGAATGTCTTCTTAAAAAAACAAACCAAACCAAAACAAAACAACTTGTAAGAAATAACTAAGGATTTAAAAACCTTAACAAATGAAGTGGGGCTCACAAATTAGGAAAGTCTGAAGATTAGTACATGAAAGAAGAGTTAAGGTAATTCAAATAGTAATACAAAAGTGAGACTTTATTAAAAAAAGGGTTTTTTTCCCCTTCCTCTCCTTTCTTATGAGACTGAAATGAATTTTTGTTTTGCTTTTTAACAGAAAGCAATGGCTGAATCTATTCATGTTTGTTGACAAAAGCACTTTGACAGCTCCAAGGAAGAAGAAAGGTTTGAAGGAAGAGAGGTGTCAACCACTTCACTGCAGTAACATTTAGTGATACGTGTGAGGAAGGAAGACTAGAGGAAGAGATTCTTGGCATCAGGACTTGAGAGGCAATAACACAACAACCCCAGACCCAGTTCTCCATAGAAAACTGGATT
Source organism: Mycteria americana (assembly GCF_035582795.1). Lineage (NCBI taxonomy): Eukaryota > Metazoa > Chordata > Aves > Ciconiiformes > Ciconiidae > Mycteria > Mycteria americana. The sequence continues at coordinate 13,751,943 of NC_134375.1, read as the reverse complement.
TCTAGCTAATGATTCTCCTCATTTCAGCACTTAAAAGTCAACCTCTGTACAGGTACCTTCCCTGCTACAAGCAGAAGATACAAGTCTACCACAGCAAGAGTTGTCTAGCTACTTCTGCTAACAGCAGCAGTAAAGACAGGCCATACAAGACCGAGCATCTAAAGCCTTTGCGCCCTATTTTCAGGTGTTTTAGATAAACCTAGCTCAGGTGTACCTATGCTTCAGTTGTGCCACAGCATAACTTTTAATCTCAGGTCTAATTTAAGATTTCTGAACAGTAGGATTAGACATCTCTGCCTTTTCTCCCATCACCCTGTAAGCGCATATACCCAGCAAAGACGAAGTAAACTAAGTGGGAACATTCTCAGCTTTTTATGGTTTTGTATTGTCAGTGCCCTGGTAGCCTGCAGGCCTCATTCTTCTCTTTTTCACCCACCCAAAGGATGTAGACACCTTGCCACAAGACACCGTTATTTCCCCTTTCTGTACCTAGTTATTTTTCAGAGGACAGAGAACTTTTCTTTTCCCTCAGGACTCTGAGGTACCTAGAGTGAGCATACCCTATATGTTTAATAGAAGAAGAGAAAGCCTTAACTATGTGAGGAATACATGAGACAGATAGCATCCAAGCCCAGTACCAGCTTCTTCATATCTATGAAGCATCCCAGGGTCTCCCTCAGCCTTGTTCTAGAGCTAAGCTGTAGCAGCGTGAAAGCTCCTACACCACTTGAGTGGGGACACCCAAAAGCTAAAGACAGCAAACTAGTGAAGCCCTTATAAGCTGGTCTCGTAGCACAGGTGGAGACCTCCCACTACACCCCATCCTCTATTTATGAATTCTTTCCCTCCATCTTTAAATTGACTTTAAATGACTCATGACAGTATGACCCTGTAACAAAAATCCTGCTTTCAGCTGATAACAGCCATGCCCAGTTTCTGGATGCTTTCGTCCCAGATAGCAACAAATCTGCCTGATTCCTCAAGCCTACAGGAACACATACTTCCACAAGAGAAAACAGGGCTTTGTATTATCACCACTATTTCTTCCTTTATTTAGGCAACAAATGCTGCAATCAAATATGTAGATTACCATTGCATCTTCAATCTATAGCTGCATTTTAGCTGCTACAGATCTTTCAGTTGTGAACTTTTTGTATGTTATCAAGACAGCTTCCAATTTAGAAAAAAAAATCCTTGCTCAAGCATTTTTTAATTACAAGGATATTTATTCAGATTTCCCCTCATGCTTCTTTTGTGTACCCCAGTCAGATTATTTTATGAATACCAAGGGACTGATTCTATTTTTTCTTGCCCCAGTGTGTTGTGATGTCAGTGGAGTTATTTTGAATAACCCTATTATAAAATAGGTCAGAATCAGGTTCTTCTAGTGCATGAGAGTACTGTTATTACCTCTTATTAAAATTTCCCATTGAGCTTTGTAAACTTTCTCAATGCATCAGCAGAACTTGTGATGAAAGCTCTAAAAAAAAAAGCTTTATTCATTATTATTATTTATATATGCAATGTTTCAGTGTTATCCGTTGTTCTGTTAGCTCCACAGCCCTGGAAGTCTCATTTTGTGGTCTTGTCTGAAGGGTTAGTGAGCAGGTTAATATCGTTATATGGTTTGGTTCCTTCACCGGACTCTCCCAATATCTCCTCTGTTGTAACCCTACATCATTAACTTCATTATAATAAATAAATCACATATATGCACAGCTTTCTGAAAGGGACAGCTGGATTTTCGCTGGTGACTGAATCCAGTGTTTAAAGATCCTGGGCACTTGGGACCGAGTTGGACCTGTTGGACCAAGTTGGACCTGTTGGAGCAAGTCCAGAGGAGGGCCACAAAGATGATCAGAGGGCTGGAGCACCTCTCCTATGAAGACAGGCTGAGAGAGTTGGGGTTGTTCAGCCTGGAGAAGAGAAGGCTCTGGGGAGACCTTACAGCAGCCTTCCAGAACCTGAAGGGGCCTACAGGAAAGCTGGAGAGGGACTTTTTACAGGGGCATGTAGTGATAGGACAAGGGGTAATGGCTTTAAACTGAAAGAGGGTAGATGTAGGTTAGATATAAGGAAGAAATTCTTCACTGTGAGGGTGGTGAGGCACTGGCACAGGTCGCCCAGAGAAGCTGTGGATGCCCCATCCCTGGAAGTGTTCAAGGCCAGGCTGGATGGGGCTTTGAGGAACCTGGTCTAGTGGAAGGTGTCCCAGCCCACGGCAGGGGGGTTGGAACTAGATGATCTTTAAGGTCCCTTCCAACCCAAACCATTCTATGATTCTATGATTCTATAACAGTAGTGCTGGCTGAGAATAGAACTGGTTGTGTTAGGCACTGTAAAACCGTGAAAAAGAGACCTGGAGCACAGCAACAAGCCAACAAGAGGTGACAGCAGAAAGGTCTGAATATGAACTAGATGGACAACATCAAGGCTGGGACAGGGAAAGATGTACAGAGGGAGCAATGTGATCCTGCAGACAACCTGTTATTCCTGTGTTTTTGTCCTTTCAGCGGGCGGCAGGACATTTCAGTCCTTTCAGTGGGTAGCAGGGCATTATTCTAGCAGGATTTAACCACTCACAAAGCTAAACAAACAACGGAGGGGAGGGTTGTTGCAAGCAGTCAGCCAGTTTAGGTGAAAAAATATTCAATCTAAAGGCTGCACAGATTTTTAGATAGGTCCAATTTGATAAATAACTCATGCCCCAAGGGCAGCAGTATTGCCTTAAATTGCTTCCTGCTACTGCTGCCCCCCCCAGCTACGCTGGCACACTTCACTACTTCAGTTTTCCTTCTCCTGATTCAATTTAGCAGTTTCTTTCCTCATCTTTTTAAAGATGTTCCGAATTGTGGGCTGTTGGTAGGCAATAAACATTCAGCTTTAGACCCAGACAGCATTTCCCATCCAAATTCCACATATGGGGCCAGAGTTCTGTGCACAGGAACACCCAACACCCATTTTGCTGCTTTAGGGCTCCAGAACAGGCACGGAAATGCCTTGAACGGGCGAGCAGGTCTCCTGAACAGTAAGGAGGAAGGCAGCAGCACATGTTGGACCGCCCTGCACATCAGACACACCAGATACCAGCAGGGAAGCACAAGTGACACAGAGCGTTCTTTCACCCTGCGCTGTGTTTTGGAGGACCTGTGGGTCCAACTCAGGCTGCCTAATTAGTGGGGGGAAAACATCTGGCTTGCTCATCTCCATGGTTGATTTCTGAAAGAAAGACTAATAAGTAACCCCAGAAGATTGTTCCTATTTAAAACTTCTTCTGCAGGGCAATGGAAACTCTGGTTGATTGCCAGCTTGGGCCTCGATATCTGAAATTATGAGGAGAGCATGTGCAGGAACATGGCAAATACAGCTTTTTTAAGACCTTATATTTCTTGCAGTGGGGATGACAAAGCTGTGTGTTCACATTATGGCAGAAGTGGAATGCTGGAAGGCTCTCCATAAAATTGTAGTGCTGCTGCCTGTGCTGACACACATGTTTGAAATCATTATTTTGCTAATGTCATTAATGAATTTGTACAGCCTGCTGCAGCAGTTCAGTTCTATCATCATTTTATTCTCCAGGAAAATGTTAAAAGGATAAGCTGGGGGAAAAAAAAAATCAAACTGATTTCCCAGCCAGAGAAAACTATTGCATCTAAATTGTACATTAACTGGGCTGTGTTCCACACAAAGGAACATGAACTTCTGCTGCACCATTTTTTTTCGCATTCAAGATAATTATGTATTTGTCCTTGCCTTACCTTGTTCCTTTTTTGCAGCTCTAGTTACTTTTTTCTGGTAAGAACTCATTTAAATGCTCAGATTAATAAAAAGACTGGTCAATGTGATGGGTTATATGAACAAAATCATGTACTAAATCCTCCACTGCTGTTAACTGATACAGCTCCCAGAGATGTTCAGCAGCTGAGGGTCCAGCCCCACAGCCTTTCTGAATTGAACACAAAGGTATGAAAAAATAGCTTTGTATCTCAATAGTGTGTTATCACTGGATGATTTTAAAATATTGATTATTGAGTTTGAACACTGAATAGGGAACAGGAGATAGTAAGAGAGTGGTGGGGCCCCAAGGGCACTCAGAGGCCTTGGTGGCCCTGACCAGCCTCACCTGGGGCTTCCACTGACCACACCCATGGGCCAGGGCCTCTATTTAAGCTCAGCCCTGGGTCCTCAGTCAAGTTTGAATTGTGTTGAAGGAGTGTTGGTCTCTAGCCTGGCTATGGCTCTAGTTCATCTGGACCTTGACCTGGGGCTGGCCTTCCTGACTGGACCTTGGACCTGTATTGTTGCCCCAAGTTTGTCTGATGATCTGGGCTCTTGGTTGAAGCTGCCTGTTGCCTCTGGACCTGCTCTACTCGTTGTGCTCAGGTGTGGTGGGGCTGGGTTCTGGGTGGTGAGTGCCAGCCTGTGCTTGGCTCCCTGGCAGGAGTTCCCACCATCAGTGTGTAGGGAAGAACTCAGAGGTGTGTTGGGATGTGCTGCTAAGGTGTATGGGATGTTGCAGGGGAACCCTTGTACCAATGGACTCTGAATGGCCTCTTGCAGGGCAGAGAGACCTGCTCTGAGACAGAAATATTTCTGGCAGAGAAAGCTTGCGTCACATCTGTGCTGTCCATTCCACCCCACGTACTACCGGAGGCCACAACAGCTGTAGCACAGGCTTGGGTAAAATCCCTGTACCTACTGGGTAGAGGGAGCATACTTAGATCAACACTCATTGGAAAAGAAAAAGTGAGAGGGAACTTGGGGAAAGCAAGATCTTGGCTAGCAACAGACTTGAGCCCTTCTTCCTTGCTGAGGTATATATGCACTGCCTATTGGATTGTAAGGAAAAGGCTCATTGTAAGCCTGAGAAACACCAACTTCAGAGAACACAGTATATATCCTGTGGGGAGGAAAATAGAAAAAAAAAAAGGCTTGAGAAGCACTGCTCTAAGAAATGGAATGAAATATGGAGCAGTTGTTACAGAGCAATGTTTACAACCCATGGCCAAGTGCCCAACTCCCTAGGGTACCTATATTATACTTATATCTTTTAAGATATATATGAAATAACATGGGTGCTACTGATTGCTCATACCTTCTTTCACTAGTACGCCACAGCTTTGAGAGACCCTCTCTAATACCTGAAGGTTCTTGAGATGGTGATTATACACCACTTGCCTTCCTGTTGACAGTAGCTTCACCTCTGAAAGGCTTTTCCCCCTTGACAGACAGCATCTGACATTATCTTTCCTTGGCATCTTCTTATTCTACCTGTGACTGGCTTCACCAGGTGGCATGGCGTCTCCCATGCTTCTCTTACTAAATCCCTTGTTGGAGTACGGCCTCATTCCAGCAGTGCTGCTGTTAGCAGACAGTGGGGCTCTTGTATCTCCAACAATAGCTAACATGGAACCATGGAGAACAGTTCTGCATGAAAGTGCACAAAAGAGTTGGTGAAAAGCAGATTATAAAGTACAAAAAACATAATAATCTTAGTCATATTCCACAAGGTAACTTTGCTTTCAGCTCTGAAGGACAATAGGATTGTCATGGCATATGGGGAAAATAAAAGCAACTCTAATATTGCATAAACGTTCTTCCTTTTTTCTTCTCCTGGTTTGTCTCAAGACTGCTGCAACAAATCCTGTGTCTGAGAAAATCATCCAATGTGACTAGACCTTGGATTCCTGCTTGTAGATGAGCCTAGAGGAGAATGTCCAAGATCTTTGAAGCTGAAAATTGAAAAATGAATAGCAGCGAGAAGCTAGATCTCTCAAAGCTCATGTATAGCATTTCAGAATGCTTCACAAAGCTTATATATAATTCCAGTTAGCATATAAGCTGCTCATATGGTAATATGTTGGCTTCCTTTGCTGTTTCCTTGCAGCTGGTGAAGCAGGGAGAAAAATCAAGTCATAAGCATGTTTTAACCTCTAAATTTCACTATACCTGTAAAACAAGAGGTTGCATCAACCTTTGCAGGAGGGAGTAATAGCTGATAATTTATATGTGCAATTTGAGGAAAGCACAGTTCCATGGGGCGATTACTGCAATAAATAACTGAAGTAGAACACCCTTGTCCTAACATAAACCCAACTTCATTTTTCCCAATACTCTGCATGACGGACCTGATCTGGGGCTGGGAGGGTGTGGGGGAGGGAAGGGAAGCATATGTAACCTTCCTGTGGAAGTCAAAGAGATCAGACAGTAAGAATTCAGCTTCAGAATTTCAGATACAATAGATGAGATCCCAGTTTATTCTGCAGCAACACTGGTGATGTTCTCATTGTGTTATGACAAGTAAAAATAGAGAGGCAGTAGCAAAGGCAATATATGCTATTGTATAGGTAAACCATTTAGGGCACGAACTGTCCTTTTGTTTTATTGGAACATTACCTGACACAACCTTGTTCAAACCAATGAGTAGAATTTCAGTGAGCTGAAAGCCAAAATGATGACAATACTATTACACAGCTAATAATAAGTTGATGACCTTTGATAAATATTTTTGGCTTGGCTTCATTTTAATTTAAGAATGTCTATATGTAGCAGAAACATCCATCAAGTTAAAAACTCCTTTCTAGAACAACTAAAGTGTTAGTTCCCATTGCCAGACCCCCAATGTGTTTTGCTGCAGGAACCTGAGCAGTATTTGTTTTGTCTCTTTACTGTGGCTTTTGCAAATATTTTTCCCCACCCCCAGCCTGTTGCTAAGCTTAATAAATAAAATATGGGACAGAGCAATAGGGAAACATTCCAGAAAGGAATTTACTGAGGATGTGGAGAAGCAGTTGCAAGGTTGCTCCATATTAGTGGAGTGGAGCACCTGACAGAGGGTGCCTCTTTACCCCCCTCTTCTCTATTCCCCACCATGTCTGCATCCAGCTGTGCTCATTCTGGGATCCTTGTCTTGCCCTCACTTCAGCCATGTGCACTCAGGGACTTCTTGGCTGAATATCTCTGCTGGCATTAGCTGTTGCAGGGTGGCAGGAGGAAGGATGAAAGGAGATAGTCTCTCTGGTGAGAACCAAGCCTACCATGAAATGCTTCAAAGGTCAACAACAGCTTGAGTCCCACCTGGAAGCCCAAAGGCAGCCAGCTCATCTGGCCGAGCAGCAATGGGACATGCTCAGAACAAAGTTCTGCCTACGTGGCAGGTGGCCCCTGGCTCGCCTTCCAAACGGCCTCCGAGGGCAGCCTTGAGTGGGGCTCGCTGCTGTACTCTGAAGCGGCAGTCAGGGAAGGAATTATACCATGTTTCTCATCCAAAACTGCCTGGCCCAGCAAATGCATATGAAAGTCTTCTCTTTGGTCTTGCTGCCAACTGAGCATCCAGGAAATTCCCTAAACTCTGAGCTCAATCTACAAACCTGTGGCTTTGCGCTCCCAATCCCTTGATTTGTGACTGCTACCCTGCTCTATTGCCTTCACCAGCAGTGACCCAGCGGGGCTGCCCTCACCCAGCCAGACCTCATTATTCTTGTTGCTATTATGGTAGAGCCTAGGTGGCTGTGATTTTTTTTTTTTTTTTAATGTTTAAAACCTAGCAATACATATCTAGCAGGCTTGTTCCACTGGACTAGTGCCTGTAGACATAATGAACATCTCCAGCAGCAGGGAATTACTACACACTGCGGATGAAGTAGCCTATAGCTTAGTCCTCATCATGCTCCTGGGTGTATAATCAAAGAGAAGTTGACAGAGAAATTAGAATTGAATGCAGAAATGATTTATTGGTTTTCTGCCCACAGTGAAGATTTTTTTATTTAACTTAAAATATTTTCGTTGCTGAAAATCAAAATGTGTAGTTCATTTTTCAGTTTCTAACCCCTTTTAAAACTCTGCAGTAAAGAGTTCTGGAAATATCTTAAATGAAGAAACTCAGAATAAAACTCTTGTGTGGGTTTTTTTTTTTTTTTTTTTGTCAAATGACTATTACTCAGACATGACACCCCTTACAAATACTTCATTATTTTGTTCCCCCAAACTGTATTTTTCAGTACATGTGTTCTTCAGCAAGAAAAAAACCCACCCCAAAAGCCCACAACCTTCTCCATCTCTGAAACAATAGTACTTAATTCTGATGTGTGAAAAAGAACAAACACCTCTTAGTCCTCAGGGTGGAGACTCATATACCTTTTACCAGTCAAATAATCAGCCTGAGAGATCCCATTACTGTCTGGCTTCTCCCTCCTCCTTAGCGTGTTCACTGCATGGTCAGTTGTTCTGGGATGTTCGCAACGCGCACTTCAAACTGCACCGGTGAAATAACAGAGGCTAACAGTATCTCTTTTTTCCTCCTTTTCCATCTTCCCTCTTCCTGCTATATTTCAGTCACTGTTTATTGACCATGGTTGAGACTGGAGCTATCCATTACAGAACTATATATTATATATGCATTTTTTGTATCCCAAATTACAAAATTCTATGCTAAAACAAGGTACTGTGCACAGATGTTAACTATCAATGTTTGCAATCAGCACTTTATCACATTAATTCAAGTAACAAAGGTTAAGTCACTAAGAATACAGAATGGTAGGAAAAGATGTTACTTACCATCTGGTCCTTACAAGGATTTTTTTTTTAGGGTGAAGTTTGGATTCGCATGGAGACCAGCACAGAAACTGAATGTCCTACATAGTGTAGATGTTCAAGCTTTGAGTAGATCTGCATGTTGAAACTAGTGGGTGAAATAAATTGTAAAGGTGGCATTTTAGGCAGATGCTAGTTAAAATTCTGCAATCTGCTATTGTGACTATAGTGCATGATATAGATGATTTGAATCCCTAACAGAATTGGCTCTTCAGACTATAAAGACAATCCATGTTCTGTTGTCCTGTCCAGCGTACTTGATGGAGTATATGAGCCCCAGTGCCTGTTAGTTAAAAAAAAAAAAAAAAAAGCTAGTGACAGGTGACTTTAGTGGAGCTGACAGTAACGTATGGAAAAAAATGTATCTGACCTTCTTAGATGTTTCTATCTCTACCTACTTTCACAAGAGTTAGGGAACTGCTCTCTTACCATGCTTACTGGTTCTGCACTTCTTCATTTTACAGCAATCCCAGACTGCATCTCTAATTATTAATTTCCTGCCTAGCTATATTTATTCCATCTGTTTGCTGCAGGAAGTGGATTGGCCCAGAGAAGAGGCACCAGTACAGGAGTTGGGGGCTTTAGGTCATGAATAACGTGTGGGAATATGAACAGCTTCATAAGCTAATTCTAGGTCCAGAAATGAGCTCTGCACCAGGAAGCAGTCAATGCAGCCATGCGAGGGTAGTGCAGTGTCCAGGTTAATGAACTCTTTTGAGTAATAGGTTAGTTTCTCTGAATTTTGAGAGAACGTGCACAGACCTGGGAACTTTCAGAGGCTGTATGATGTAGCTGGAAGGCCAAACATCAACCTAGATACTCGGAAAGTTTTCCTCTCAATGTTTTTATTTTCCAGCAGCCCATAAATAAAGAGCAAAGTACTTTGTTCTTATTGCCATTCAGCTTCTGTAAGCAGCAGAAGCTGTAAATGAGATCAGTGCAAATGCCTTGGTCACCCTCTACTATGGGAATGTTGTGTAATGAACAGCTAGGTAATAGGACTGAAGAAGGAATTGCCTTGATGTACCTCATAAGGTAGCACCCATTTTTTAATTAAAAATATATTAAAAAATCTTTATATTTACATGATCCTGCCATTTGGGTAAATCTTTTTTCCAACTGTTCTTGTTACTGAAGAGATGAAACCATTAGAAGGTATCAGCTATGTAAGTCATAAGGAGATTGCAGGAGAAGACTTGCTGTGTGAGAAGCTGACCCACTGGAGACAACCACGTACCTGTCCTCACTAACAACACCTCGAGGTTCCTATCCCAGGTGATAGGAACCACAGTGAAGTTGGTTAAATTACATCAGACTTATGGCTTAATGACAAAGCTTTTACTTAAAGGAGGAGACCTCTGTTACGTGCCAAGTTGTCACTTTTTTTTTCCAGGAAGCCTTTTCTTGTTGGCTGAATCACTATATTAGGATGGCTTGACATATGCTGCTCACAATCCCCTGTCAGGACATGCTGTTAATCATTTTACCTTCTCTCTGTAAGCATACTTCAAGATGATAAAATGCTTCATCAAAGCCAATAGAACTTGCATTAAAAACTATGGTAATTACATAATTTATTACATAAAACTACTTTTACTCCTATATTTTTCCAAGGTCTTGTATTATCTCTTCAGAATTACTGATTATTATCTTCTCCAACAAGAAAGGCACGTTCAATACCACAGTTATACATTATAGCGGGAATTACATTAAAGCATCAGCTCCATTTGTTTCTCCTTAGTTTCCTAATAAAAAGGAAAATAATCAGGAAACCAAATATTTCCTGGAAAGTTTTTTTCTAGCATTTGTTTCTTGCTCTCTCTGGAGAGGTAAACAGCCTTGTTTCCAATTGTGGGATAATTTGTGTAATATAACAGGATTTCTAGATTTGTCTTGTGTTTTGTTTAGCTCATGACAAAAACATTTTGTTGTAGGGAGAAATAAACACATGGTGATACAGCCTTGAAAGGGATGTGAGTTATTTGGGGAATTTTTGCTTGCTGAATTTACATTTTATGCACAGTTGAAGATTTCCTCTTGAAGGATTTAAAATTGAGGTATTTGAATTGTTGAGAAATGAGAGGGAGGGGGTACTAGGGCACATGGGAATTTAACAATCAGGTTTGCACTGTTGAGAAGAAAAGACTGGCTATTTTTTATTAAAAAGGTTTGTCCAGGTGGCAGGCTGCGTGTGTTCAAATACTGAATATTTCCTTCTATTTGCTTGACACAATACTGACTTTCACAACTGATTTTTTCTTTTGCTCAATCCCATAAATGCTGCATTTTTTTTTAATAGAATTGTTACATAAAGCTAAAATTAGTTTAGATACTGTCATACTTTTGGAAGGAAATCTGAATGCTGTTCAGTAGAAGTGACATTGGGTTATATTGGAGCAAATGAATAGATGATGGTTTAAATGCCCCTCTGGAACATGAATACCGACATTTTGATTAATGTCTTTGTCATGGGCGAAGATTATTTAGTTAATGATTTGCAGTTTCCTTTGCCTGGCTCTAGAAAAAGCATGCTAAATCCCAGGGCGAAAGGGAGGAACCAAGCAGCTTGAAGTCACTGGGTTATTCACGTGTTTTCAGCAGGTGCCCAAAAGCTCTTCTGGATCAGGCCTGAAGCTAAAAGAGACATAAAGCCCATGAAATATTAGAAATAAAAATATCTCACTCTTATTCATACTCTATGATTTACAGAGCTCAAAAGCTTAAAAGAACCGTGAGGGTGTGTGGACGTGGCACAATTCGGTGCCTTCTCCCGACAGCCCTGCTAGCTCGTGGAAACAGCAGCAGTGCTCCTTCCAGGCTAATATGCCCCATGCCGCTGTTGCATGGCGGTGGTCTCTGGACAATGAAATGGACCTCTCTGCTTCACCCAGATGCATGACACAGGGCCCAAGCTAATAACGTTTTGCAAACCTGTGCTGGCTTGTGAGAGCAACTCAGGTGTTTCTGCTCCGTGCAATGAGAACAGGAGGTGTTGGAGGGCGTGATGCTGCATTGTCCTGGCTGCCACCATTACCAGTGGGGCTCAGAGCTAACGGCACCAAAGCCAGCAGCTGAGGCAGTGGGACGAAGCACTGGTGGCCTTGTGACAGGGGTAAAGAAGTGGCAGTGTTTCTGGGTTACCTGGGGCAGCAGTCCCAGTGGAGAAGGGAGAAGTCACTAAGATGACAGGACAGTGCCATCAGCATGCTGCCGGTTTACTCAAAAGGCGTAGAAAGAATGATAAAAAATTTGGGACTGTTATGCTAAATGATAGTGCCTTTATCAGTAGGGATCTTAAAACTCACTTTTATCAGTAAAACCAGCTGTGATAATTCTGTATAAGTGAAAGAGCAGCCCTGCTCATGGTGCCATTTTTAGTTTCAAAGCTAATTTTGAAGAAAACTTTTCAATGTTTACATGTGAAGTTTTTTGTAAGCAAATTTATTTTTCAAGTCCTGTTGTGTACAACCTGTCCCCTTCTGTTCTACATGCACATTATATTTTTCCTCTCCTCCCTTTTCCATTCATAGCTTTCACAAAGGCTGAAATGGAAGAAGCCATTAAAGGTTTAAACAACTTAAGCAGTTACTTTTAAATTATCTTAACATGTTCAAAAACCTTGCCAGATTTACCCTTTGGAAGGTAGTAAAATAATTTTGAATAGAATGTGACCAGATAAAATGAATATGATTTTATTATTCATGAATACTTTAACCTGAATGCTTTAGTGCCTACATCTCTCTATTATATTAAATTATGGTGAAACATAAAACTGTCACACTGGGGTTTGTAGATTGATATTCCCTATGGATTCCCCTTATGTTTTTCTATAGCTATCCCTGCTGCTCCTAATGGAACCAGTCCTTTGATACCTTTCCCTTCTAGTTATGTTCTACTTCTCTATTGACTGCTTCGAAGCACCTTCGTGTCTGGTTGGGAGGTTAGCTACCTCTTTTCACAGCAAACATGCAAATAACCCTTATGTATTCCCACCCACATGTGTACTTTTGTATCTGGCTTGCTCTTTCATATTTCTCTTCTTTTTTTGTATGTTCTCTCTGGGCAATTTTTTTCCCCAGACATCACACTTTAGGGTATACTTTCGAAGTGATGTTCAGATATTTAGGTGAGACTCCCATTAAAGTTAATGAGACATGTGGCTAAATGCCTGTGCACTGCATTAACAATACCCTTTACTGTTTATTGTCTGGCTTAGAGAAAAGGTCACATTGGCTCCTAACTCCTACTCCTGGATCTTTACCTTCTCCTTTAGATCTCAGAGGTCACTGAAAGCGAAGAATGTAAGGCACAGGGCCTTGCAATGCTTATTTTTTCAGCTGGCAACATTGTTCCTTTAGCTCCATTTTCTTTTTATATGGGGCTATAGAAATTACAGACCTAAGAGGAGCTTTTATCCCAAATTGTCAAAAGCACAGTGATGACAAGTTATTGCAGAAGCACCACAAGATTCACTATGGTGCTTTGCGCAGAAAATTCCACTGGAACTGGGAAGAAATATCAGATCTTCAGAGAAGGGACTTTTATCACACTGTGCATTTACTGAGTCTAGCACAATAGGATTTTGGCTCTTGGCTGGGGGATATCTTGCTTGTCCCAATATAGATTATACATATTAAGAATAAATATTTGCTGACGCACACTGATGATAACACAGTACAAATTTTCACCTGTGTCCTTGCCTGAGAATTTCTGGTTAGAAATTCTGATGCCGTAGCAGGAGAAGGAGGTGGTAGTGAACGCGAGTCTGATCTCAGGTGGGAGGAGATAGAAAAAGGGAAAGGATCACAACTTTGCAGCTGTGTCCTGCGAAGTGAGAGTGCATACAATTCCAGCCCCTTCATCTCGGTTTGGGGTAGAGTAGCACCTGATTGATCAGGAAATGGGTATTTCTAAACAATGTTACTAAATGTTCTAAATAATAAATGTTATTTAATTTCCTTGTGCCTTAGTCATCCCATGGGGATTATGATATTTAAGTCTTGGTAAACATGAGCAGAGAGCCTAAGGTGAAACATGCAGTAAATGTAATCTTTGTAATGTGAGCAAGAGTCCAGCTTTAGATCCCTTTTTTCATTCATCTTATTAGCCCAAAGGTAATCTCTGTACTCTATTATAATGGGACTTCTCTGGTATAATGAGAAGTTAGCTATTCAATACAGTCCTCATCAACATTGTATTTTTTTAATGTTTCTAAAGCTCAGTAGAAAATGGCATTAACCATTGTATTGAGTCAAGGAGCTGAAGTACAGCAAGGTTAAACACGGCTTTTGTGCTAAAAAGAAAAATGAGACTTAGATTAAAACTCTGAAGTAAAAAAAAAAGTTAGATAAATACAGTGGGTGAAATGAAACATTAAAATTAAATGACTAGCATGGGTGGGTGAAGTTCAATGTAAGGAGTGTTTAAGATGAGAAGGCTTTTATCCAACAGTGAATTGGCTAATGATGTTGCTAATGTGGGATTCTACCGTTGACAGTGTTTCTGAAGGCAGATGCTGTCCTAACATTGCTGCTTTGAGAGCTACAATTATATAAAAAGAACATGCCATTCATCAGTGCATATCATAAATCATATACAGTCCTTTTGTGTTTCTCATCTTTGTTGTGAGCAATCTATGGGAGTGGAAAGGAGGACTGTATTTGTATGGAAGATGGGCTCAGAGATGCACACAGCTCAGAATCTGACCAATGTTTTCCTTTAAGTGTTCCTTTGAGGAAAAAAGAGGAAAAAAAAAATCTAAAAGAGCTGATAGATAAAACCAAGTATCTGATCAGCAGGATCTCCAAACAGAGATCAATGTTTACTAACTTTCTCTGGCAGCAAGGTGAACTGTGATATTAGCTCATATGGACAGAGGTATTGATTATTTTGCTCTTTCTGCAGGCAAAGTGCAAGTATTCCATTACAGAAGGCAGGAACTAAAATTAATTAATTGGTTAACTAATAATGGTGTCATTAATATGCTTATTACTCATTTCCTCCACAGTATCACACAGGTGTTCCAGCTGTAGACTAAAGAGCTGTTGTGCTAGGCTCTGCACATGCACTGAATGAAATGGGGGTTTTTTTGCAGGAAAAGTGTTCACTAGATGCAATGCCCTGGAAGGGCTGTGATCTTTCCTTCCCAGAAGCTCTCCAAGGGTAGCTGCCCTTTCTGTGGAAAGGGCTATCCTGCACATTCTCACAAAGCTGTTGTCTTCCTCATCTTGTTCAACAGCTGTGTGAAATACTGTGCTAATTAAATTAGTATCTAGCTCTAGGTCTTTGACATAAAGAAAAGCATCTGTTTTCTGTTTCCAGCCATGATTAGCCCCTATTTGAAGACTGGTTGGTTAACTTTCATGCTGGGTGGCACGATTCCCTGATGGTTGCTCATACAGAAACATATGTAGAGGAGGGCAATTCTTTCAGATCCATCAAGGTGACTTGGGAACCTAGGTCCTGATGTAAAGAAGGATATGGGAATTACAGCTGGGCAGGTAATGAATTGTGAACAAAATATTTCTTTTCAACACTTAATGAAGCTTCACGGCAACTATAGTAATGTTTTATTTTTATTAGAATTTATGTTTCTAATCAAAACCACATTGAACATTTTTGACCACTCTGAAACTGAAGTCTAGGGTGTAAGAAGTCATTGCAAGTGACTTTCACATGTAAGAAGCTTTGAATTACCTGCAAGAAGCTGAGAATCAATATTTTTTGAGAGGGTGGAGATGGAGAGTCAAGAAAAAAATTTGAATCAGCTGTATTAGGAATGTAAGAGACTAGCCTCACTGAAAATTAATGGAAATTAGGAGCTTGGTTATCTATGTCTCTGTATGTAGTTCTGATCAGAAGCAAAAAAGGAGGTGCAGTCCTGCATTTTTAAAGCGTATGAGTGAAATTCAGAGAAGACTGTGATCTGCAAAGCTGTCTTGGGTTTTGGCTGTTTCATTGACTTTGTGCCTTCACATATGCAGTCTTGTCTGAGGTCAACTGTGAGACTACAGCTAAGACATGTAACCTGGAGGGGGCTTGAGAAATTGCTGCAAATGGGTTTACTCTGCAAGTTTCTTAATTTCCCTGGTCTGCCTCTTAAGTAGTGAAAAGGAGATTATTTTGCCCTTTCCTCTCTACTTCTTAATGAATGTAAATTTGCTGCATTGGAAACTTTCATATGTCCTGAAATGTAAAAGGCAGGACACACCTGCTACGCAAGAATAAGTAATAATAACAATAATTGCATGACTAATACAAAATAATTGTTGATGAGTCCTCAGTGGAGTTAACAAGTGATGAGGATGCTGAAATGAACTGCTCTATTTGCTTACAGATCACTGTGCTCCTAATTCTGCATTTTAGCAGTTGTTGGAGTGTTACATGGGAGTTTGGGAAGCATTTTTGGACACAAATGATAGGTAAAATGTCAGGTATGTTGAAAGATATCCTAGCTCCTCACTTGAGAAGACTCAGTATTGATTTATATGACTGCATCACACTCATTCAGATAGGTATTCTGCATGTTGTATATTTTTTCCAATTTGACTGCTGCCCACAGTCAAACTGTAGCCCTGAGTTCCCATGACAGCACAAAAGTGTAGCCTTTAACTGTAAGCAGCATCTGGCCCTCTTTACCTTCTACTTGCCCCATCTGAGGTGTATGTACCTCAGATGGTGATAAGGAGCAGCCTTAAATTTGATAAAGAAGTTGGCTACAATGCAGTCCTGCAGTTTAAATGCCATGACATTTCCTAGTTATTAACATAAGAACATTAAATTAAAATTATGTTCCATGGGGACTGTAGCTTCATATAGCTTGGGAGAATTCACTTGCTTATGCAACGAGAGTCTAAGAGTTTAAGCTGATTACATTTACAGTTAATACATTCTTTCCAGGGGTACCACTCTGAGATAAAACCAAGAGTCAAATTTTGCTCTGAGATGCTCTGACACAACTCCTCAGAGTTCTCCCTGGCCCTCGCAAACATACCTAACCTTCATCAGCTGTAAGACAGAGAAATCACCTGAGTAAGCCTTCTATGGCTGATTCTTTAAATAGCCAAATACTTGGACCCATTCTCAGCTGGTGTAAATTTGTATTGGCCTCATTGCCTTTCATGTGGCTATGACAATTTACATCAGCTTGGACCTGCCCTATTGAATTCTGAATGGCTTGAAAACAAATGCAAATGAGAGCTTTGCTGAAGGTGGATATTTAAATGTATATATGCCACTCAATACCCTATGATTAAAACTCATTGCAATTAAACAAACATACATACTCCTAGCTTTCACGTGCAGTGATTCATGCCCCAAAAACTGGAGCACTGGCTTTTTTTAGTTATTTGCTACCATCAGATAATCTAAGAGTTCTGCTAAAACTGGTAGATTGTTTCTATAGTTATTATGAAATAGGATCTGCTGTTTTGCAGTAAATTGGAAACTATAACTTGTGCTTTGACTCATATCTTTCTCTGAAACATGGAGGTCATCCCTAACTTCCAGATATTTCTATTCTCGATGTATATTAATTTCTAGTAGCCTGGGGTTTAATACATATATCTGTTTCATTTCCACAATTAATGGTTGTAAGACAACACAGATAAAAATGCAAATGAACAACTTATCTTTATGCTTTTCAACTGGCTGTTTACAATTGCAGTTACAGTGAGCTTTTAAAACTGCCCAAACAGCTTTTCCTACATATATAAAGATTATAAAGATACCTTTATAAATTACGGATTTTAAAAACTGCTGTAATTTTAAATGGCTATATTTTTTATATTTATTGAAACAATTTTGAGTATAAATGCAACACAGCTTTTGTTCTTTTTTTGTAATTCAAGTAATACATAATATTAGCATAAAGAGAAGACCATAGACACATAAATATGTATACATATTTTTCTTTTCCTCTGCAAAGATTTTAGAATAGAGACCCATAAGAGTGAGCATTTCTTGCAATAGTTGCCTCTAAGTTCTCCTCCTGGATGCGCTGCTGTGACAACATCTTGGAATCAAATGTAAAAAAGAAAATACAAGAAAATTGTGGATCTTGACAAAAACACAGGGCTGTTACAGCTGCAGCATAATAGGGGCACTGGGAAATTAAAACTTTTCAGTTTTCCCTGAGCTGCATCTCTACAGCTGGTAGTGAGAACTTAATTTTTGATTATGTGTTAGTTAAAAAAGAGCTAATACAGTTGGGAAGAGCATGCTCAAACAAGCAGATAAAGTTTTCATTCACCTTCCCACAACTAAAACAAGAATTGAACTAGGGCAAATCTAATAAGGAGCCCATGAACATTGTAAATCTGCTGCCTTAAATGGACTATGTTTAAAATGTTTTTTCCTATCCCAGAGACAGGCCAGTCTTCAGGAAGAATGAGATTTTCTTGTCCTTTCTGACAAAAAACCTTCTATTGCTGAGATCAGTTTTTGTTTAAGAAGTAACAGGTTACTTCTTCAATAGACCTTACGGCTACATCTATAGTACATACAAAACATGAGCCCTTGATTCATCCAAACTGGCTTTGTATCTACAGTTTTTGATGTGGCATCTGAATGTGTGTTGGTAGTACAGCTTGAGTTTATGCTCTGCATGAGTATGGGCCAGAGGTTATGGTGCTGGGCCAGAGGCTCTGGGACAAAATTTGCCTGGTACAAGAATGTACAAGTAGACAATATTGACAGCCTGAATCCTTCATAGTCCATTCTGCTTTGCAATTTTTCACATCCTCAGTGTGAGGCAAACTAAGCTAACTGGGTGGCAAAGAAGATTTTTATTACAGTGGAGGCCAGACACCTAGACAGCAATAAGAGAAGTAACTTCAGAAATGACACCTGCAAGCCAAGTTCTGGAAGTATTGGATCTCTGAATGTGGCATGTGGTTTGCAGTATAGGCTCTGCATGTTTGAAGAGTTTTGACAGAATAAATTCCTCACTCCACTACACTGCATGGTATAGCTATATTAGCCAAACTTCACGTTTTTATCAAAATTGTTTTCGTAGGAAATTATATTGTTACTATCAGTCCTTCCAGGTGATTAATTATCCTATTATGTATTCCTGAATGTCTGTATATTTGCTCATCTTATCCGTCAGTCCAAGGTTTTTGTGCTTGCTCAGCTTGTCAGTGTGGTATTTGGAAATAGTAATGTCCAAGGCTGTGTGCTGGGCAACTTGTAGCTGTGAGGCTAAATTCAGAGGCTAGATATATTAATATATACTTATTTCACATCAGGGAAAATAAGATAGCTATATCCATGAGTGTGGCATGCAGACAGAGGAGCATCTCTGACACCACGTAACCTCACAGTCTACTTACACCTCCCTGACTTGAATATAGGCTCATCTTTGGTGTTCTAACTCCAATGGTAATGTTAAAAGTTGAGTTGAAGGTAAAAAGAAATAAAAACATACTAGGAGCGTTTTCTCTAGACAATTAATGGGCAAGAAAAGTTAAAGTGTATATAGAAGGAAATGTTGGCTGCAGCAAACAGAAGGTCATGACAGCTCTTAGCAGACCATTTTATGTAAAGATAAACAGGCAGTGAAAGCCTTTGCAGTGCTGTATGTTTGTGTATGGAGCAGTGTATCCAGCACCTTAATCCAGGACCTCAAACCCAATATTGAATCCTTTTTATTTGTCTTCAAACATTAGTCGCAAATGGTATGAGAACTGGCATCCAGGCCACAGTTAAGCTGGCCTGCCTTTTAGGTTGTTTCCTATCATTTGAGGTCGATACTTCCATGCAGGCTTCCACTGTGTTGATGCTGGCAAGCATAATAGCCCAGAGTCAAACGGGCACCAAGTTGTTGTTAACTCCATTTGCTTGTGATTCCACTTTTGTTGCAAGATGTATGTTAGAGCTCTGTATGATAATAAACAGAGTTCTGCAGAATTTTTGGTACAGATTTCTCATCACCTTTGTGGCAGCTTCAGCTAAGCACTGAAAACTGCATTAAGCATGTGGCTTACAGCCACAGTGAAAAGCATCTGAAACTCCTCTCTCTCTTCTGATCACATCTTCACAACTAATAATATTTCTAAGTTATTCCCTACTGTCAACCCTTACCTACTTGCCTAGAAAAGGGTATTTGTTTCATCTTTTGCATTTATCCATTTAATATAGAATCATAGAATGGTTTGGATTGGAAGGGACCTTTACAGGTCATCTAGCCCTGCAAGAGCAGGGACATCTTCAACTAGATCAGGTTGCTCAGAGCCCCATCCAACCTGACCTTGAATGTTGCCAGGGATGGGGCTTCCACTACCTCTCTGGGCAACCTGTGCCAGTGCCTCACCACCCTCATTGTAAAAAATTTCTTTCTTAAATCCAGTCTAAATCTGCCCTCCCTTAGTTTAAAACCATTGCTCCTTGTCCTGTCACAACAGACCTTGCTAAAAAGTCTGTCCCCGTCTTTCCTGTAGGCCCCCTTTAAGTACTGGAAGGCTGCTATAAGGTCTCCCTGCAGCCTTCTCTTCTCCAGGCTGAAAAACCCCAACTCTCTCAGCCTGTCCTCATAGGAGAGATGCTCCACCCCTCAGATTGTTTTTGTGGCCCTCCTCTGGACCCACTTGAACAGCTCCATGTCCTCCTTGTGCTGAGGGCTCCAGAGCTGGACGCAGTACTCCAGGTGAGGTCTCACCAGAGCAGAGCAGAGGGGCAGAATCACCTCCCTCGACCTGCTGGCCATGCTGCTTTGGATGCAGCCCAGGATACAGTTGGCCTTCTGGGCTGCGAGCGCACGTTGTCGGCTCGTGTCCAGCTTTTCATCCATCGGTACCCCCAAGTCCTTTTCCGCAGGGCTGCTCTCGATCACGTCATCCCCCAGCCTGTATGGAAACTGAGGATTGCCCCGACCCAGGACCCTGCACTTGGCCTTGTTGAATCTCATGAGGTTTGCACAGGCCCACTTCTCCAGCTCGTCCAGGTCCCTCTGGATGACATCCCGTCCTTCTGGCGTGTCAACTGCACCACTCAGCTTGGTATCATCTACAAACTTGCTGAGGGTGCACTTGATCTCGCTGTCAATGTCATTGATGAAAACATTGAACAGCACTGGTCCCAGTATGGACCCCTGAGGGACACCGCTTGTCACTGATCTCCATCTGGACATTGTGCCGTTGACTGCCACCCTTTGGGTGCAACCATCCAACCAATTGCTTATCCACTGAACAGTCCACCCATCAAATATACTGAGAAAGGCAGCGTCCTCTGCGCTCTCTCATATTCAGGACTTGATACAATTAATAAAATACTTGCTGTTTCTTTCCTATCTCACCTTTTTAATTTTTGTTCCACGTTGCTCGCACGGAGTAGAATACATGTGTTCTGAACTCTTACTGGCCTCTCATCTTTATTCTGAAAATAAACAATATGCTCAAGCCACATTTGCCCATGGAAAACTGGGAAGGTCTGGTTGCCTTTGTCAACATGACTTCTGAGGGAGCACTGAACAGATTTGTGACAAATTTCTCTCTACGCTAATAGTACTGCAAGAGGCAACACCATTGTCTGCTGGGAAGATAATGCCATAGTAGTAGAGCTTTTGTGCCACCCATTGAAACTAAGAAAGTTTAGTCTCTTGGCATGGTTGATATTCAAGGTCTATCATTTTTCTGGTCTTCATCTATCACTTGGGTACCAGGATTCCTATCCAAGACCTCGACAGGCTCTAGACTGCTCTTTTGCTGAGATAAAGCATAGTCAACTTGCTATGACTAAGCTTATATCCTGCTAAAATGCAGGCTTTCTACTATTAATCATTAAATCTGAAAGGCTTGAAGATCCCTCTTCTATATCAATATCAAGTGATCCGCATTGAAACAGTAACCCCTACTTTTTCTCAGTTTGGCAAAATTCTAGTCCTGACTAATTCAGTTGCTAAGTTCCTGGTTGTCAGGGGGGAAGAAGGGAAAGACAGTAAGCCCTAAATTTGCGGCAATTCACCTCCATGCATACAGAAAATGCAGTGACTTTTTGAGAGGTGGGAGAGAAAGGAAACAGAAGGAATGGAAACAGGCGCTTTTTTTGTTTGGTTTTTTTTTTGTTTTTTGAAAGAAGCCTTTATCAATAAAGGAATCTAAATTCTTTTATTTTGGAAGAATGGTTAGATATGCTGAAAATGGTACCTTATTGCATTTACTGTAGTATTTACTACAATATTATGCTTTCCTTTCTATCTTTGAGTTTACCAGTACCATCTGTCAAAAATATTAGTAATAGAGAAATACACTGGATAAGGCAAAAGTAATTACTCACTTTCCTTTGGTCCAGTTTACAACAGCTTAAATAAAATAAAAGAGCAAGTAATAAAGTTCCCAGGCAAAATCTGAGCTTTTTTGTATCACTTTTCCTCTAGTATCCTCTGCAGAATATAATTAAATCTGCCCTTCATAGATTTAAGTAACACTGCTCTTTCATCTTATATACATATGTGTGCATTTTGTTTTTCTAATGTTGTTTTCCAGGGTTTGCAAGAGAGATCACTGCTTCTTGTCTTCCTAACAACCTTTGGGTTAATGTTAACACCAGAACTCCATCTATAGATAGCTGCACAGCCTTCTCAAGCTGTCACTGCAGTCTTCCCACCATCTGTTTGCCATCCCGAAAGACTGGCAAGGTTCTATAGGCCTTCTGTATGGGAGGATTATGTACTACTTGCTCATCAGCTCTGAAACAAGCTTCCAAGTTTGTCGTTGCTGGGTTTTTCTTTGTAATGCTTTTGAATGTGAGAATGGCAGGCAATTCTATTTGTTCCTCAGTCCTGCTGCAAGCTTCCAGGTCTTTCTGGTATTTTGTACTGTGTTGTTACAAACAGCATGTTCCTATTCAGTGCAGTGATTGCAGAAGTTTACAGGGATGCGCAGATTCTGGAATAAGATAAGTTTGCTGGGAGGAAACAATGAAGCAAAAAACCATACCAGTTTCCCAGTCTGCTTTTTGCTTTCGCAGCAAGTTGCTTGGCAATGAGCTTTGCTGAAGCTGGGAAAGAATATCACTGCAGCACTGAAATTCTCTCTCAAGCCCAGTTAATGGAGCAAACTCAGGAACTTGATTTCCCCCTTAATAGGAAAGGGAGCTTGCATTGGTTTGGATTTTTGAACTTGTACACTAAATAAACTATGAGGAAAGGCCATCTCCTTGGATTGACTATTGGAGAGATGAGTTCTGGAATTAATTTATGCTCAAATACTGCTTCCAGTTTCTGCTTCTTGCTGGATGTAAATATTTATGATGTATTTTGCACACTAAATTTGACGTACTAGAGAATATAATGTAACTGCTAAAATATATGCTTTCCTTATTATTCTACACACACCATCATTTATATCACTTGTAATAATACCGTAGATATATAAATATTTAACAAGAAATAGTCTCTATGCATTAAGCAGGAAAATTCAAAGCCACTGAAACAATGTGAGGTATTTCTATTTAGTGTTTTGTTTTCTGTCGGTAGAAAATGGTGGATACCATTTTAATGATCTTTCTTTGCAAGTAACCTAATTATCTCAACAAACTGACTTTCTGAACAGCACTACTTTTGTCTGGGGCAATGGAAGGGAAATCAGAACAACAGGAAGGAGACCGTTGAGTTCATTTTATGTACACACATCTATCTGCAATGTTATTGGTCCCCCCCACCAATTTTTTCTTTGATTTTGTGCAGCATTGGGTCTCTCGCGCTCCTCCAATTGCTCTGTTTGCTTCTGTCCTTTTCTTTCCTGGCTTGAGATGGCAAAATAAGATTTTTCTATTTCTAGTAAAAGTTTTTAACTTATAAATTTGTAAAATATCATTACAATTTGGTATCGGAAGCAAGATCATCTCCATGGTTTCTTTCTAAACAGTCTTTAACCTCAAAAAGAAACACAATTCTGATCTTTCATGAAGGCTGCTGGAGACATTGTGGCTGTTAACCACATAATATGTATATCAGTGGCTTGAATCTTCAATAATGTCATAGTATACTCGGGAATGTTTTTCTTTCACATACACTGAGTTTAGTTTTCTTCAGTTAAGCTGAATGTGACAGAATGCAGTCTCTTTGTCAATAAAACAGGCAGTTTAGGGTGGTGTACAGTGATCTGACAATGTGAATGTTTTCTGTACAAACATACTGGGTAGTTTCTCAGTCGAGAACTGTAACAACAATGAAAAAGAAAAATGCGTCATTCAAGGTAGGGCACTGCAGAAATATCTTGAAGTCTATGCCCACTATTTTTTAATCTTTCTAAATGAAATAACAGTTGAGGAGCTACTGCATATTGGGGTATTTGAGAAAGTTGGCCCTGCTTAGGCAGCCATTGCAGAATGGAAGGGTCTAACTGATACAGTAATGCAGATAGATATTCTTAGTTTTAAAATAATTTTCATTTAAATGCTTTATTCCCCTGGTTGAAACAAATAACGCCAGTTTAAAGGTAGTATTTTAGCTATTATATTTCCCAGACTCACAATGAGGAATACATCACTTATTGATTTCCATCAGACCTACCTATAAATGCACTAAATGCACAGATAAGCAGTGTGCCAGCTTAAGAGTAGATGTGGAGCATTCTGGCCAAGAGACATGAGATCTACAGGAATTCACTTAAAGACAAGGAGGTGGTAGGCAGAGATATAACTAGCCTTAAACCATAAGATTAATGCCAAGTTTCTTGGGGGGGGGGATGGGGGGGTGGTGGTGGAAGGGGAGGAGGGGGATTCTCACAAGAGATCCATCTAATGTACTTTTTATCAACAAAAAGTCCCCATATAAAAATAGCTACTGCCACTACTTGAGCAAAATAAACCATCTAGTTACAAACACATAGCCCCTCTGCTAGGCATAAAAGAATGTAATAAGGCAAAAACACATCCAAAATTATATTAGTATACTTGCAAAAAAGTCATATCAAGTAAAAGGAAATAAAATATTCTAGAGTAAATTTCTTGTATAGACTTGGTGTTGGATCTCAGGAGCAGGTTTATGCCTACTCAAACACACTTCTTAGATTATGGTGGTAAGATATTGATATCTCATTAGGGTAGAAGTCATATGAAGTAGTCTATATAACTTTAAAATGCTCCATTATCAGCAGTTCTTTTAATATTTAAAAATAAATTGTATCATTTGAAAATATTTTTCAACAAATTTAATCCAGAGGTTTAACCAGTTTTTCTGTCTGTATTTCTACTATTGAAGTACTGCACAACAGGTCATGTTGTTATTCCTATAGTGGTTAAAGATAAGTGGGAATAGTTTCTGAAACCAGAGGAGTGAACCTAGACCTGGCTGATTTCAAAGATTGACATGTGTCACAGGGACATGGGACAGTGTTCTGTTACCTGCTGAATATCTCTCATGTTGTCTGTGACAATAAAATTTTCTCTTTCATGATGAAAATCCCCTTTAAAAAAAAAGACAGCTAAAGAAAACAAAAATGACTCTGCCATGAAAGCAGCAAAAGAAGATCTGCAGCAAGCTGTTCACTAGTGAGTCAAACCAGTCTGAAAAAAAATCACTTTTTATGCCCACATCTAGCTCTTTTTAATTATACTATTACTTTAATCACACCTGCTGTCTGACATCCCATTACGTGCATTCCAACATTGCCAGCGAGGAAAGTTTTTGACTTGAGGAAATAAAATCTGATTTCTGAGTACTCTGGTATTACCTATTGTTCTTGTGATACTGAGACTCTTTTGAGCTGTTGCTGGGGAAGAAAAAAAAATAAAAATCTTTGCTATTCTTGATGGGAGCTAGGTATACTTTAAAGTGACAGGTCCAAAATCTAAAGAGACCCTTGAGCCTTTTGCTTACTGAGCCAATAAGAGATACCTACTCACAATTAAACAACTATTTGTGGTTGTTTTTTTCCTTTTTAAACTACAGTTGTAATCCAGCAAATGATCTCTAAAACATATTCCATTTCACCTAAATCCTCAACACTTCAGATCACTTCAGGCTCTAGGGATTTGACCTGGGGCAACCTACTTACCCTATCTGTGTCCATCTTCATCATTTGGTAAATGGGAATAAGAAAATTTCTAGGATTTCTGTTTTCTTGAGAGAAGGTGGAAGCAGTGATGTACTATATTGCTATCATAACGTGCTTGCTTTATAAATAATTATCATAGGAGGGTTGCTGTAAATGGAATTCAGGCATTCTCACAGAGATTTGCTAAAATCAAGCATCATTTATACATTAAAAGCTGAACACCAATGACAAAGCTTAGGACAGAGGAGAAACAAACTTCTTTGATTATTGCCACAGCTCCACAAAAGAAACTGTATTATAAAAAATGATATAACTATCTCTTCCAAATCTCAGGAAAGCCGTCAGACTTCCATGACTACTATACTTTTCTCTGCTTTTTCTATGTAGACTGTAAAGTCTTAGAACAGCCTGTAGTGCCTTTGTATAGACCACCTGGTGCAGCTAGCGTTTCAAAGGGCTGCTAGCCACTACAGATCTAAAATAATGAATTTCTACAATCTGAGCTGGCGAGTCTTAAGAGTTTTCTGTTGTCTGTGGCTCAGAAGAGGTTGTGTCATGCATACCTACCAGCAACTTCCCTCGTATATCCATAGATATGTAAGGTTTAGACAATGATCTTCCCACAGGTTTTGTGAAAGTACAGGTGATTTCTTTTCACAGGCATAACTTAAGTGGGAAGGTTCTATTCCAGTTTTGTATTTTACCCAAATAATTGTCCAAATCATCTTCGTCAAAGCTATGACATTTCTCTGTTATCAGACTGGTGTTTTCACTCATGGACAACTGAGTTTCATTTTAATTGATTATTTCTGTTTTGGGACTGTTGATATATCCCTCTGTAGAAGTTTCTGGTGCTTTCAAAGCTCCATAACTGCAGTGATGACAAGAGGAGGAACCAGGAAAACCCAAATATTTGTGTAGTGCAAACTTAGCAGTTACCTTAGCAGTCTGGAAGGTACACACCAACAAGGCCAGACAGAAGGACAGTTGTCTCTAGAAGAGACTACTTGATACGCTAACTCCTAAATGTGAGACAGTGTCAGAATAACATTCAGATTTGAAAAGAGGGAGTTAGGAGGCTCAGCTGGAACCAGATTTTTTTTTTTTAATGCTCTAATATGATATTCTGTATTCCTTAAAACCAGTATTTCTGCTCCAAATATAAATGATACTCTACCAAATGTGAATAAAAGAACTGAAAATCTCCATATAAAGCCAGCCTACCTAATGAAGGCAGATCGTTAGGGAAGGGGTGGAGAAAGAAGAGTAAATAATTGGGGTGATGGATTCAGCATGCCAGCTGCAGTCATTTGGCTTAAATTCCATGAATGTCAAAAAGTTATTTTCTTTTATTTTTTTTTAACAGTGAATGATCTATTTTGACTTATTTTTCACTGTAGGGTCTTGCTATGATTAGGGTGGTCAGGAGAAGACTGCCTTTTGTTGCAAACTATAAAAGATAATACCACCCTTTAAACAAATGAGTGAGAAAGAACAGAATGAATGTAACACACGTGGTCTGAAACTATAAAGTAAATCAAGTTATTTCGGTGAGTTACATGAATATATGTATATATTTTAGCACTGCTATAAAGAAAGTTGCAAAGCAGACAATAGTGCCTTAGTTAATGTGCATAGGTCTTAACTCCACTCTGTTAAACAGCCTCAATTATTTCAAACATGCCTGGATGTTTAAAATGGAACAGCTTTACAAAACAGCAATATATAGAAGATTAAATGTTAGAAACAACTTGAAATGTTCCTGAATTCTTGCTGGTGCATGCAATAACAACTGATAAAATCTATAACTAGAATGTTTCTATACAGTGATACCCCTGTGGGATACTTCTGAACGTGTTTATTTGAAATATTCTAGAAACAACGTTGGAAGTGTTTTCAGTAAGCAGTGCAAAATCACTTAATTCTTTTCCTACATTCCTTTGAAATCATCCCTGATACACCAATAAATTTTGAATTTTAATGATAAGATTTTGACCCTAGGCTAAGCTCTTAGAACAGAATGCAAAGGAAAATGAAACACAAATTGGAGCACTGTACCCCCATTCTTTCCGTGCTGCTAACATTGGTGTTTTACATGATCTCATTAGTTCAAAAGAGTCTCTGTTTCTCCAGACAATCCAATTTACAATGTATACCTTCTGCTCAAGGCTCCATACTGCTCTGCCCTTGCCCAGAGCTACCTTGCCCAGCAGCAAGAATGGACCCACGCTGATTCACTGCAGTGAGTGGGACAACACAAAGGAAGCAAAAGCTCCTTGTGTTTCCTGGCCATGCCACCTAACTACCTGCATGCTTGGTAATCTCTATTTGTGATGCAGAGGGCAGTTCTACAGAGGCACCTGAGCTGAATCACCAGGGACTCCCAAAGGGTTTGGTCCCACCATATTTGCATATTTAATAATTTCATGAAATTAGCATAGAGTTTGAAAGGGAGGAAAGGGAATTAAAAATTGCCTCCAAAAATTATGGAGCAAATTAGCTGATCCTCTGAATATCCAGGCATAATTAGAAACCAATAACAGCTAGAAAACAAATGTCAGCCTCAGCTGGAGGTGTCAGGAGGAAGTCATCAGTGAGCACTTTTTTGTCTTCCCCCAATATAAACAGCAGATGAGGTTATCCCTAAAATAAACATAGCCCATCTGCTGTCCTCAAATTTAGCAAAGAGGGAAGGTGAAAACAGGCACAGATCAGCATTGGGTGGTATGGAAGACAGTCAAACTCAGGAAGCTATTAGAAAGAGGTAGAATCAAGAAGCTCTTTGGGACCTAGTGCCTTGCATGGCTCTGTTCCTTCCTGCCACTTCTAGCAATGAAATTTTGCTAAAAACATCATCGTAGGCCACTTTCCTCCATGTATACTACAAGCTCCACACCTATGAGGAAAAGTCTCAGAAGGAAGCAGACCTTCTGCAGATACTACAAGGTCTCCCTGGACCTCAAGGGACTCTTGTCCTTTGGGACCTGAAGCCTCTCTATGTCCTTTAAGGAGAAGATTCCACTGATGCAAGCAAAGGAAATGCTGAAAGTGGAAACTCAGCTGATATTCTGAAACATCTATGGGATAAACTGATGCTGAGGAATCATCTATTGGTGGACAACCCAACAGATCAAACCCTAAACAGAGGTAGATTTAAAGCAAATATAAATTTGACACAGAACTGAAGGGTGGGGTTTTTAGTATGGTTAGAATGAATAAATATTTAATCATAGGCTTACATTTTTCAATACAAAAATAATTATTTAGAGATAGGTTTCATTTTAAAATTAAATTTCACAGGCAAAAGTTTTGCACCACAAAAAAAAAAAAACCACCAAACAAACCAACCTCAAACCTCCTCCAAAAAACAAAACCAGAGCTGTAAGAAAAAAGGTGAGGTACCAAGCTTCAGGAAACTGAATTAATATCATAAATTTGTGAGATATTCATAGACATCTAATGTCTTGGAAAGTTCTACGTGATATTCTGCCATTCGTGAATACATGCACAAAAAATGCATACATTTCAGATTTATAATACAGCAGCATCAGCAGCCTTAATCAAAACCGCAGCCCCCTTGTCATGGGTACTGCACAACCATAAGAAACTGTACGCATGTCAAGAATCTCAGTGGGATTATTTATGGCTGTGGAGTTTCTGGTATGGTTTTGCAGATGCTGAATTCACAAGAATCAGACATGGGTCCTTATCAGAGGTTGAAGATGTATGGACACAAAGTCTGTGGCAGTCTTCTCCAGTGATTATTTTAGATCTAGTATAGATGTTATTCTGAAAAAATTCCTTCAATTCAGTCATCTAAACCATTTAAATTTTACAGTTGCCTAATAATTTTCTAATTCATGCAGACATTTCTGTAAAGGGAATTCAAACTTACTGTCAATAGACTTGTTTTTTTCTCAGGTGCTTGTCACAGTTTTCTTAGATTCCTGCACACCTTTTCCCTCGTCTGGTTTCCCTCCAGGATCTATTGGTCCCGAGCAAAAATTAATTTAGGGGAAATTATGCAGGAATCCGGAATTATGCATTGGAAAAACCATCAGCAGCTCTGTCATGTTTGGCATCTACAGAGATTTCGACTGATATTAGATGACAAAAAGAATCATTGCTCACCTAGAAAACTCTTGACCCAGACTCTGAGTTTATAAAAGGAAAAGGATATCCTCTAATTTAGAAGATATCCTCTAATTAGAGTATGTAATATAGATCATACTGAATGGTTGATGATAATATAGGAAACAAAACTTTTAAAAGATTGCCATGCTAAACCAATTTCATTAGGTGGCATTGGTAAAATAGCGCAACAAGATTTAATCTTACTTAATCTTAATCAAGAAAAAATCCTTTAGGTAAAATGTTACGATAGAAATTCTGGACTGAAAGATATGGTCATTCTTAACTTCTGAATAAAGAGTTTCAATTTGTCCTGCTCAATGCTCTTATTCAGTCTTCTAAGCTTCCATTTGAACTGTGCTGCACACTTCAAATTCCACCCACTAATGATTTGCAAGGGTTAGAGCAGGGATTTTTCTTTTTCTAAATTTGTTTCTCATCTCTCAATGCCCATGTCAGACACTGCTGATAATGTCATTCCATAGGCTATCCTAACCAGCAGGAAAACTAAGCAAACTTTTCTTCCAAGACTATACAAATACTTCAAAAAGTGCTTCTCCTTCTCCTATGATTTCACCAAGACTCAAGGAAAAAGAAAAAGCACTTGCTCTTACCTCATGAAAGCAGCTGTTCTTCTTCTTTTCAAATTTAACAAACAGATCAGACAGCACCAATGTACCTAAGGGCTTTGTACCACTTAGAAGCTTTACAAGGCATGAGCAAGTACGTACAGAAACACATTTACAAAAAGAATTACATCCTCCTCTTTTTTTTTTTTTTCTTTTAATTGTTGGAATGAAACTGAGTCACCTTCGGTAACGTCATAGATCAAATATTGTAAAATAGTTATCACTGGAACAGACTGAAACATACTGAAGTACATTTTATATATTTTTTCCTTGCATTTGTTAGAACATTCAGCTTAATTGATTAACTCATCCTGCACTTACTGACACTAATAGGAAAAATTTTAATTACTTCACTTGAAGCATAATTATTTATTCATGAGAAATACCATAATATTTTTTCCTATTTGCAAAAAACAGGTTTTGAACTTCATCTGGAAAATTTGACAAATGTTTTCAAATTTCTTTTAATTCACTGTTAGTTAAAAGTCTATATAGATTTTTGATTTATTTAAAATCTGGATTTTAGAGCTTTGAGAGCTTTGTTTCAATGCTATTGTTAGTGTTTTGTGATTCAGTAGCCAAGAACTGGAAACTGTTCAAATAGCCCTTTTCAGGAATCATAAAGATATCCAGAAGCTGGGCTTGGATTTCATTTTTATTTAAATTCTAGGCTATTCCTACAATTTCTACTCTTTCTATTTTTGCAAAGCTCAAAATCCACATGAAATGTTTCAAATTGAGGCAGATAATGGGAGACTGTGTTTACATCTGATATCTCATAAAAATCTTATCAATTCTGAAAGATCTGCTTCATTTAACTTGTCAGTAATTTATGCAGCTGGGTAATTGTGAAAGTTTTTACACAATTTTATATCTGAAAAAAACCCCATCTCTTTTATTTATTGAATAACCTGCTTATTTATATTTATGGTATTTTACTTTTCAATCAAAAAAATTCATACGTGTTTCAAGATTTTTGAAATCAATATTTTTTCTCTCTTTACATAAATGTACAGCTCTGTATTTTTTTCCCCAAAGATGTATGCTTTTCATTGGAGCACAGTAAGGACAAATCAATGAGACAAGTGTGCACAGTGAATCATCAGGGGTTTAAAACTGCCTAAAGATATATTAACTCAGAGTGAGTTATGTTTTAAGATATCCATTCTACTAAATATCTGCCAACAAGAATGCTGGATAATGGAAAATTATTGAACCAATTCTGTAATCCTTACTCCAAATAGTAGTATTGGGGCCAAATTTATGAAGGCCAGTTGGGTTTTAATGCGGTCCGTTCATGAAATCACAAAGAGTTCTATTACCAAATTAGAAAGTAAGAGTATTTTAGGGGAAAAAAAAAAAAGAATGTAAGGCTAATATGATGGATTTGAGATGGTCATAGACCATCTTTTTTTGCCATCGTTTTAAGACCTCTTTGAGGAACAATACTTACAAAGTTTACTTCTGGCAAATAACGGGGGCTGTTATTTGCAAAAAATGTGCCAAATATCCAGTCTTGGAAACAGTGTCCTATGAGAAACTCTACAGAATTTGCACTGCGCAGTGTCCATACCTCACTGAAGATGTCTCACATAAGAAGTTAGTATTTTGGATTGGTTTGTTTTGTTGTTGTTTTAACACATGCTTTGGCTATGGAAAAAAGTCTCTGACAGTTAGACACCAAGTTACATTGGAACTCTGAGACTCTTTAATGAGACTCCGAACATTTTGGGCTCAGACAATAACTTCCTTTTCCCATCCAAACACAGTTTTCAAAGTTGAACGCTGCTGCTTGCGCTCATCTATAAAATGAATGTCATATTTGTTCTCACATTAAAAGAATCACAACATTTTTTATTTAAAAAGATTTTGCTTAGGTAAGTATTTTCATGTGTGATTGATGGAATCAAAAAAGAGAAGTCACTGAACTTCAGTAAAAAAAGATGTGCCAAAACCACGTAGATCTTTAGAAAAATATCTACTGAAAAAAGCCTTGGTCTTTGTGTTCTGGAAACCAAAAAGACAACTGTCACGTAACTTCACTGCAGCAGTGAAGGAAGTATAGCAAAAAACCCAGCAATATTCCACAAGCCCTGATTCCTATATAACATTTGATTCCTACATTAATCTCAGTAAAGCCTCATAGGCAGCCATTTATACATACAAGTAAATCCACAGAGTTATATTTCTTTAATCCACTTTTGGTGTGAGTTTCCTCTTATTTTTAGACTACTACAGTTTTTGCACAACAGTTTTAACTTGTCAGCAAATGAAGAGAGCTTTTCCATCCCTTTCTGAAATCTTTTTTGCACTTGTCTTCCTCTGCTTTGTACTCAGGATGAAATAATTTTTTTCTCTAATGTGCTCTGAGGTTTTTTTTCAGTGAGTTGCAAGAGTAAGCGCTATAATTCTTCATTATCATCGGAATTCAAAACCGAGTGCATTTCCGACAGCTAGTCAGTGAGCAGTTCTGGCGTGCCGTTGTACAGGGAGGCCCCACACATTTCATTTAACTTAAGGAGTCAGGATTTGACTGCAATTTTTTTTTGTCCTTGAAGGAAAAGACAGCACCATCTGCTCTGTCTACAAAACTCCTAGTTTTAGGAACGCTCAGAGTTCTGAAAATAAGGATAAAAACGTTTAAATTATGTAGCCACCGAAGGTTAAATTCAAGCCTATGTAAAGCAGTGCAAGAAACATCCCTTGTCTTAGATCTGTTTAAAAGGCTCAAAGTATAGCTATAGTAGGACTTAAATAATGCATAGAGCTTATACTACTCCTAAATAAAAGCGAATTTCACCATTTGTGGGAACCTATGTTTCTCAACTATTACGTATCCATGTGGAAACGAATTTAGTACAAACCCTGAATAGCAATGATACCTGAGAAAAAGAATGAGGTGAATGAATGATAGCTTCACCATCAGCCAAGAAAAATAAAAGGTACGTGGACGGTGGGTGGTTTTAACCTGGGCACAACACAAGGACTGGGCCCAGCCTCCTGGTGAGGATATCTTCTAAAAAGAATCACCACCAACAGGTGCAAAAAATATAAAAGCTTGCAATGTTTTAAAAAAAAAGCTTATAGCTGTGGAATATGTGTCTACGGTGCCACAGGTGTATAGGTTTTCCACACCGAGCTCTGGAGAGCCTTCTCCAGGCCTGAGGGAGGGCCGTCCTGTCAGGCAGCCAGCGCTGTGGGGAGAGAGGCTTCCAGAGGGTGGCGGCGGGAGGGCAGAGTGGCGGAGCACGGGGTGGGCGGGCGGGCGATCGGCACCAAGGGAGAGGGAGAGAAGGGCTTTTTAGGGCAAGCATGCAGCTGCTGTAGCTGTGAGGGGCTGGGTGACAGGATGGAGCTGCTTCGTGACGACAGGGTAAGTGGAAACTTTCATTCCCCAACCCCCCCCCATTTTCTTGTTGTCTCATTCTGTTTTTTTTTTTTTTTTTTACAGTTTCGGTTTCTGTTTCAATAAATCTGGGCTCTAATGTTTAAAAGGATGTTTTGTGGTAAAACTTGCAGGCAGACCGACCCACGCCCTTTGGGGGGTGGCCCCTGTTGCTGCTCATGCAGAGCTGCCCCTGGGCCATGGCCGCAGGGTGCTGCCAGGAGAAGAGCACGGCATGGGCGCTTCTTAAATTATAGCCAGGGTGCGGTGCGAGGGCAGGCCTGCTGCCCCTGTCAGGGGGGGCCGCTCGGGTCTTCACCCAGGCATTGCAGGCTCTGGGCCTCTGTGGTGGGGCTGCAGCCCCAGACGCTGCCAGCCCTGCTCTGTGGCTCCTTGCGTAGCCCGCAGCAGGCTGGGTCTGGACAGCGCCATCAGTGGGGCTCGCCTCATGCCAGGAAGGCATTCGGTTGTACAGCCTGCCCCCTTCCAGCTCCCTGTTTCAGCAAATATGTCCCTTTAATGGAAAATTGACAGAAAGGAGAGGGTGAAACACTATTGGTGTCTGATGGCGATTCCCACATTTTGCAGGTCTCAAGCGTGTGGCAGCTGATGGAAGGAGGGTGTAGTTGGTCCCGGCTCTCCTCGGCAGAGCTTGTAATCTACCGACAACCCTCTCTGGAGCATAACAGGTGAATGGATAAATTACTTTAATTGCTGTGCACATATATTGCAAATGTTAACTAACTTTTCAAACATCACACAACTCACACCTTGAAGCTTCAAATAAGGAGAGAGGCTGATATTAATTGTATGTAACAACAAAATTCAACATAGCGTGCATCATGACAAGAGTGCAAGTCTTAATATTTCCTTAAAAAGCAGGAAATTTACCATATATTCCCTGAATGAGGATGGAAAAAACCCCAGATTTTTATCAAGATAATCATTATAGTTGCATGTATTAAATTATAATTTCAAGGAATGTATGGTTGGTGTAAGTCAAACCAAAACAAACCCTAAAAGAAATCTTACATAGGGTGCAAAAGAACAGTTGAAGCATTTCTTAAAAATCCACTTTTGTGTTTGTAACATGATAAAAGAACCTGTTGCAGGCAATTAAAAACAAGCAGATTTTAAAATAATATTTTAAAGTCAAGGAGGAAGACTCAACGTGAATGTTGTTCCAGCTCTTTGAAATCCAAACATTACTCATGAAAGAAAGCAGATAACTTATAATTTAAGAGAAGGAATTTTACATTTAAATAGTATTTTTAGCTGGATTTTGGCATTATTATGTTATGTTAAATTATCAAAATCCTTAAAATATTGACACTTTAAAAAAATTATTAGTCTGCGCACTTTCATTTTTCATATACATGAGTCACACTCATGATTTTTGCCTTTTGTGCACATAATTTTGAATAACTTTAAGGATTTGTGATACAGGGAGTAACTGTCATTCTTTTTTTCTCCCTAGTATAAAATATATATTTATATTTTAAAAGTATGTTTTCAAAATTAGTTCTATGTTTTACCCTAGTTTTTCTCAAAGTATCTTTTCTCTGCAGTTCCTCAGTGTTTTATTTGAAGTCATCTAATAAAGAGCATGGAGTCAAGATTCTTGTACTATAAGAATATTAGACTTTAAACAAATGTCTTTATCACCATTTTGCAGTCAGTGTTCAAATAAATGAATGGATATTTGATCCAATGTTAAATTTTAAAAAATATTTGTAAGAGTCTTTATAATGAATTCCTTTTCCTTTCCCAAGTGCCATGAAAAATAATTCGGATTTCAAGAGAGTCTATCCTATCAGGAAAAAGAGTATGAAAAATATTATGCAAATACATGCGTAAATATGAACCTTCTTTAGTGCTTGCAGTTCTGATGCTTGTGAGTTTAGCCATTGAGGGAAGAAATACAGCCTGCCTGTAATCTTGGCTGTCTTCATTATTTTAAATCCTACTATGATAAAGTGATCCAGCAATAAAACCTACCTCTTCCTCTTGCTTTTTGTATCTGAATTACAAATAATTATTGTAATTTTATATAATTCAGTTTGTGCTTAAAATAAGGGCCGTTGTCAATGCAGACTTTCCTGTTAGATTGCTGCTTCTGCTGTGGGAGGCAGAGGCCTTTGCTCAGGGGTCTAGTTGCAGGCAAGGGTGCCTGGCATACTCTGAATGCTGTGGAAGCACACAATTTCCTTTTGCAAAATCTTAAACTTTCATATTGCTGGAGCCAGAGTACACTTACTAGGAAGGGCTACCAGGAAGGGAGCTCAGAACAGGCTGTGAGCAATGACAGTGTTATTCTGTCTATGCTATGGAATCAGCAGGGCCTGCAGCTGGCTTTCAGGTCAACCTGTTAATGTCAGCATCAGCAAGTTTTAGTTGGCTTGCTTCCTGCCATAGATAAGGATTCTGAATACTCAGCAGCCTTGGCATCTTCATCCTTCTTCTGCTGGTTACTTGAATAGCGTATGAGCTGTGCGAAATAGGAGGCATATCTGAGCTCGTGCAGAAGGCAAGTGCTCAGGAGCTGCAGATCCATAGGTTCCAGAGGTTCTCCCAAAGATCCAAATGGTGGGTGGAAGGATTCACTTGTATGCTCCTTATGTAAACCTTACAATTCTGCAGGCATGGGGTTGCACCTTTTCCATGCCTAAAACAAACGCTAGTGACAGATAAAGTCTCATGGACTTTGATGTTAAAAGCTCTAGGATAGAAAATTTTCTATTCTTCATTTTCCTCCTCCTTGTCACAGCTTGAAGTATTTTCTCAGTCATCAGGAGGAGGTGATCCCACTGGGACCAGCTTCTTGTGAAAGTGTTAGTCTGCTGGCTGTGGCTGTGAATGTGACTTCTCTGAGATGTTATTAAGCATCCATATGTCATTTACCTCATTCTTCTCAAAGCTCAATGCACAGTGTCTGACACATGCTGCAATTCTGTGGTGAAAGCTGTTATTACCAAAATCGTATTTCTGATTATTGTAGAATAAAGAGGTATCTTATGAATCTTTTTCTGTGTATATTCTTGCATTAAATGATGATCTGAAATATTGCAGGTCACATGTCATCTGGGTTTCCTGCATTCCAGAGTTACCTTGGTCAAGAATAGCCTGTGAGCTGCCTAGACTATCTGGACATTTTAATGTGTATAAAACCCACAGATATTAGTGTTGTGTTACCCTGGTTTGTTTATATAGTGATAAATTTGCCTCATCTATGCTTTGAGTTTAGGCTTATGTTATTTACCATATTGCTACAAACATAAACATGTAACTTCGACTTGATGTATCATCTTGGATTAACTTTCATACCTTTCTTAGGGTGTAAGCCTGTGTGATTCTTAATGCTCTTGTGAAAGCTCTTGTGAGCTTTCTCTTAATGCTCTTGTGAAAGTAGATTGACAGTAGCTCCCAATGTCTTAAAAAGGTAGTGAACTAGTAATATGCACTTAAAACTCTGACACGGCTACCTCACTTTCTCGCAATTGTTCCCTCTCCAAAATTCAGCACCTGGAAAAATTGCCATTGAAGTGTCCTTTTTCTACTAGGAGCCCTTGTCTCTTTTTAGCAAAGGATGTCACATCATTGGCTTGTGCTCTTTGTAAGAAAAGTCCTTTAGGTCGTGACCAATTAATTGTCCTAAGTGAGTCACTATAAAACAGGTAGAAGATGCTGTTGTAATAACAGCTCCACAGCCCAGCTTTGCAAGATGTATTGTAGGTAGTTAACATGAACTGCCCCTGCTTAGTTTGTTCCAGTCCATGCAGAGAAAATGGTAGTCCATCTCAGGCTTAGATTTGCTTTTAAAATGCGGTTTATAAGTCTTCACACATCCTTGGTAGAAGATCTGGCCTTATTTCCCATAAATAAGGATCATCACTCAGATTATATCTGTGGTCTAGAGCAATTCTTTATTGTCTTTTCTTCACTTGGCAGATTGCTTTCCGAGTTACTTGATATTCTGCTATCTATAGGCATTACAAAGAATGTCTCATGATCTCTTCTGACTCTTATTTCAGTGGCCTTGAAAAATAGACCTTGTTCCCCAGAATATTTAAAGTTTTTAGTGTGTGTTTAAAAACAAAAAAGCTTAGCTATAACATCATCTCTGAAATACATTATTCAACTTGAGATGAAGTAGAAGGAAGGTCTGTGACAACAGAGAATTGAAAGGAGAAATTAGCACTGATTTCCCCTGAAGGCCCAGCTCACGCTGTAGTAGCAGTCTTAAATTAGTCACCTAAGAGTAGCATGTGGCAGTGGCTATAAACAAGTACAAGAAACATTTCTAACACTTTACATATGAAATTTGCCATACTTTCTGTATACCTAGCTCCATTGGAAATATTGTGGTACCCCAGGGGCAGTATGTATCAGGAGGGAGGAGAGATGTTATGAAAAGTTTTAATGTAACTTTAAGCATACAAAGTAATAATTATTTCATTTTACTTGTATGTGAAAATGCTTTACTAGCACATCTTCAATAAAAAAAAGCTCTTGCCTTTAGTGAACACACTCATCTGTGCTTGCAAACGTAATGCTATTTGCCTCATAAGCTCACAATGGAAAGAGAACCTGTTACAAATTCAGTAATGATCCAACAGGAGATTAAACCTTTTAAAAACGGGCGAACCAATGGACCAAGAGTAATGGAAGAAAATGCACAAAATGGGAAGAGTGAG
Organism: Mycteria americana; assembly: GCF_035582795.1. NCBI lineage: Eukaryota > Metazoa > Chordata > Aves > Ciconiiformes > Ciconiidae > Mycteria > Mycteria americana. The sequence continues at coordinate 13,713,515 of NC_134375.1, read as the reverse complement.
TCATTAACTTAATTTAAATATGATTTTTTATTTTTTGGCAGTAAGGCACCAAGGTCTGACATGATTTCCCTTTTCAAAAATGCAGTAAGATGAGAACTTCCAGAATCAGAACTAAACATTTAAAAGATACATATTTTTTTAATTAGAAAAAAGAACAATGCTATACTGGGCAGGAGGAAAATATCAGAAAACATATATATCTGTGAATCTCCATTTAATATAAAGTCACGCTTTTCCATGACTTTTGAGCAGAAAAGGACTTGCTCTTGTTCTATAATATTTAATTATATGGAAGGATAGGAAAGACAGAAGAAAGATCCTTTACTCTTGAATCTGAAGTATTCAGACCTGGCCAAAAATACATATTACTGCATGATTCCCACTCAAAGACCACAGCACTGGCATCTGATTTACCAGAACCTCACTATCATCTTCATTTGAGTGCGGTGGTGCTCTTATTACAAATAATATCACATTGTTGAAAGAAAAAAAAAAAGTAATTGCTATTTGTAGACAAGATGTCAGGTCCTTCACATTAACACGCACAGCCCTCCAGAGTAAAACTCTACTTTGTAAGTGTATGACCACTTGCATAGAAATATATCCAAACTTATTTGATGGAAATTGGTATATTTGTGGCAGTCTTGAATCTCAGGATATGCTATATTCCTCTTTGCAACACTGATTTTCATTGCTGCTATAGCAAAGTGAGTTTAGCCAAGCTGACAAGTGAGTAAAGATTATATCAGAAAACATTAAAGGTCTCTTCTTTTTTTCCTTGCTTTCCATTGCGAAGTGGTTCAAAAACTAATCAATACCAAAAATAAAAAAAGTGTCCAGGTACCTAATTCCAGTCATTTTTACAGGTTATTGCTGGGACATTTGTTTCATGGTAGTGTATTAATTAATCTCAACCACAAGTAGTTAACATTGATGTTGCTTATGAAATTAGCATCAAGTCATGAAACTTTCAAAGGTGATAGTTTGTTTTAAGGGTTTTTATTTTAAGTTGCTTTTTAGGTTTTCCTTTTCTTTGTGTATTTGTCTCCTCTGCACCCCATTTTCTCTGCCCATATGAATATCACCTTTGTGAACTCTTTTCCTCCTCCATCAAAAGTCTTGCCTAGTTGCTTTTTTAAGGAGGTAGAAATGCAAGAAAGCAGCTAAACCATCATCTGTTTGCCTTTGAGGTGAGTGGTCCTGTCCACAGGAGCAGGAAAACAGAAATATTTCCTTCCAGCCCAGGGTCTATAAGACCTGCTGATGGGGACAAAAATGGTAAAAAAAGAGAACTTACTGAGCTGTAGTGGTTAGTGGAAGTGCAGTTAGTGGAAGAAAAGCTCGTTTTGTGTATGTTCTGTATGTATGTTTTGAGATAATCTCTTTGGCACTTCTTTAGATGATAAATTGTGGAAAACACATTTTTATTAGTGGAGTATTTAAATTTTTTTCACACATACCCAAACTAGTAAGAACATGGTTAGAATAATAACAATAGAAAACTCTCCTCTAAAGGGAGACTTTTTAAGCCACCTCTTTGCTGATAAATTTGCTGAAAAAGAACAATAAGAGTAGGTTCATCTGAGTAAAGAGGGAATTGGGGAATCTGTTAGTTGCTTGGAAGTTTAATCTCAAGGTCATGTCCTGCTCAGGAGCTTTTACATCATGGTGCCATATGTGGAGCCATACACATGACCAGGTCTGTTTGGAGTTGATAGTATTGCGAATAGGATTACTCTGTAAATGAGATACAGCGATGCATTTTCAAAGCAATAAACAGAAGGATGCAGACAAATCCTATTAACAATTAACAGGATTTGTGCTTGCACTGTACCTCCTACTCACCACCTTGAAAATTTACCCCATGCTGACTGAACTGTTGTTCTGCATAAAATCAAGTAAATTATAGTCCATTTAAAAATAAGCTAAAAACCCCCATCGGATTCCACTGAAATGTGAATAATGATTCAACAGTCATCAGCTGTGGTTGCCATAAGAAACAAGATTTCATAAATCTATAAAGCGTAGAAGAGACAGAAATGCCACAAGCAACATTAATCTAGTAAAATGGTAACCAAAACGGGATCTTCTTTTCAGTGCTGGGCCTCTCTTTTTTTCAGCTCCTATGGTTTCTCAACAGATCAACAGAAGCAGCTGTCTAAATTCCAACTGTAAAACTAAACAGTTTTAGGGAGCCTGAAGGCTCAATCTGATTGACTGTATTATCCACACTTTGTTAATAGTCACAAATGATTTGGTTTTTTTGGAGAAAGCCAATAAGAAATACAAATAAAGGAATTGTATCTGAGTCTAAGTCACTTCATATCGTATTCTGCTGTTACATGGTCAAAAATACCATACACAAGACAAAATCTGCTCTGAATATTTGCAGTGTTTAATCTTTTAAAAGTCCTAGCATATAATTTTTGGGGAGCTGTGTGTAAATTACCATGAACACATAATATGTCTATTTTATTAATAAGAAGAAATAAAAAGTAGAGCAAGCAGGGATCTAGCACTGATCCTAAGAACTGACTTGCTCAATTTAAAGCAGAAATCTCTGTGTTCTACACCTTAATTCTTATTTGTATGATTAGTAGAAATTACCACAGCACAAGCAGGTCACTGGGTGATCCATGTATGGAGACAAAGTACCGTATGACACATTGTCAAGAATAAAAAAAAGGTTGACAAACATTGGGAGTCATAAACTTTGAAACGGGATATAAATTGTCAGAAAGGAAGCAAAAATAAGGGTGTTTCTCTGCAGTCTTTGACAGCTATAGCTTTCAGGAAAACATTGTGTTTAGATCTGCATAATGGTAGGAGCAGAGTGAAGTGTAACTAGTAAGGCAATGTGATGAACTGCTTGGAAGATTTCTTTAGAAGTGTTTGCATAGGGAGAAAGATTGTTCTGGAGTAAAGGGTAACCCATTGAGCTCTCTTTTCTACATTTAATAAACACCTTTGTAGAGGAAGTATGCTTTTGAAGTTGTATTTTTATGTTTGAATACAAATGTGTTCCTTGATGTTTTCTATCCTTCTAATGACATTGGACATACTTTTGATGTAGGCTTCCAAGAATGCTTAGAATAAAATATAACTATCCAAACTTTCCTTTTGCTTTAATAGTTAAAAAAGGGTTCAATTAAGTAAGATTCATCTTCTCTGCATGTACACATATAGCACTGTAATAAATTTAAGACACTGAATGTCTCATACTCGTATTATTAGGGCTTTAGGTAAATAAATACGGAGACACTTTATCAAATGAGTTTAACAAACTCAGAGTGAAGAAGTTAGGAATACAATTTTATCTCATTTCTTTTATTTAATTTCCATTACTTTCATACTTGATTTTTTTTTCCTGCATAGTTACATGTTTATACACACAGACCCAGGTCTGGGTATGGTCTATAGACTTAAAGTCACTGTGTAAAGTGTGACTTTACACTGTGTACCTGTGACTTTACATTGTGTACCTGTGTAAAATGGTGTATTTAGAAGTCAAGCATGACATTGCATGCATGCCTATTTTGTAGTGTACTTGGACTTTATTATTGCCTGAATATTGTTTAAGTCTGAAAAGCAATTTGTTAATGTTATGTATTCATGTAAAGGTGTTTCTCAGTATCACTGTTTCTGATTCAGGTCCTGTGTGAGACCCCTTCTTGTGGAATGCACGCAATACTTCCAAATAATTTCTATTTGTCTTAGCTACTAAAATGACAACAGAAGGCTCTGTTCTGATGACACCTGCACATTAGTTTTTGGTGAGTAAGAGCCTGCTCACAGCCTACCAAAATCAGAAAACTATCCTTGATTTCCAGAGAGTTGGATGAAGTGTATTGAAATGTTTCATTTAGTTAGCTTATGTCTTCCTCCTTCAGTTTCCTTATATGCTTTTTGCCTTCTCCACCTGCCCCTCTTAATTCTTCAGCTCCCTTCCTCTTGAACCTTGTGTGAAATTAGAGTAAAAAATGTTCAGGGATGAGAAGTGCCCTCATCTGACTCTAAATTCCATAGAGCGTGCTTGGTAGAGCAAGATAAATAAGTATAAGTAAATGTAAGAACACATTATACAAGCTTGATTTTTAATGGTATGCTTTTACAGACACCTGATGCATACACCTGTCCTAGTTGTTTTGCAAGATAAATTACATAACAAGGTCTACCAAGGAACTAATTTCTAGATGAAATGTGAACTTGGGAAGTTTGGGTAGGCTGACAATATTGAAAAACTTCCAGGCTTTCAGTTGCTAATGGCTCTCTTGACTATCATTTTGTTCTTGAGTGTCCAGTTGGAATAATGTGAATCTTCCTACAGTAGTTTTCTGTGACTACTTGATAGCAAATCATGATCCTACTCAGTAACTTGGAAAAACTAATTTATGTATGTTCATTAGATGTTTGTCAAAAAATATAAACATTATTCATGAAGCTTAGCTTTTGTCCATGATTAGTTTAGATGAACAGACTTTCATTATGTTATAAGAAATAAATCCTTTTAAAGACTTAAACCAGTGCTCTTGAGATCCAAAATTATTAATTCTCCTACTTAAGGGAATAGAGCTTTCGTTAAGCTACTATGAATGCCATAGATAAATTATGAACATTGCCTTTTGCATAATTGCATGGCCAGGTGAAATGCTTATATATGTATTTCATTTATATAAAATGTGTATGAATCTATATATTGTATTTTAAAGGAAAAAACAAATGAGAGCTCCAGCAGTCTCTTGCACAGAATGAACTCTACTTTGTATTTTGGAAGTGCTGTAAATCATTGGAGCTATGTAGTCAGAGTTTATGATTTCCATCGAAGAGCACGAGGGACATATTTCACTGTGGTCTATCCATTATTCTGCACATACTTGAAAAGAGAAACTCAAACAAAGCTCTCATTAGGAAACATTGACATAAGACTAGCAGAGAATTCATTTACTTGTACATGGTGATACAGCAAAGAAATCAGTGAGAGCCATATATTACACTGCCACAGCAGGTGGAGGGGTTGAAAAGGAGATGTACATCTAGACATGTATTTTTTGTACAGCTCTTCCAAGGTTTGTGTTTGTTCTTATTTCTGGTAGCTTGAAAGCAAATGAAAATTTATAGCTGCAGTGTCAGGGAGCAGGGAGGGCTGGCTGCTCCTTAAGCACCAGGAGCTACAGGCTGAGCCCACGTGGTACCGTGGCAGGCAGGGCAGGGCCCAGCCCCATGGCGCTCATGCAGGGCAGCCTGGTGGCAGCAGTGGGGGGCAATCAAAAGTCCTGATCCTTAAGTGGGACCATAGTGATGAGGCAGATCAGAAAGGATTTGAGTCAGGGTCAGGTCCAGTGATGATAACCAGGGTCAGACACAGTTCCAGTGATCAGGGGCAGGTCCATAGTGACAAAGGGAAGGTCAAGCTGGGATATTGGACCCCTGGGTTGGGGTCTGGATCAACAAGGGCCATGGCCAGGCACAGGTGGGTGCTCCTATGATATAGCTCAGGCCAAAACGGAGGACCCAGACCTGAGCTGAACTGGGATGGTGGAGTTCCCAGGTGAGTCTGGTCAGGGCAATTAAGCCCTATTAGTGCCCTCAGGGCCCTGACATAAGGCAGATAATCTAATGAGAGCCTCCTAGTTGTACAACAACAGCAACTTTTCTAGTAATAGAAGTGATGAGCATTTTCAAGAGTGCATTACACAAGGGGGTATGTGTGCTTTACAAATGTTGTCTTGACATATCTGTACCTATTTCATTGCTTCCCTGTCTAGAAGGGGTTAAGGTTAGGGCTACTGTCGTGGTTGAAGTCCTGCCAATGTAGCAGTGCAGGAACCACTTAAGGCCATTTAATGGTTGGCCAGAATAAATGGAGGCATAGACAAGAGAAATAGTGTTTCAGCTGTATGTATGCTGGTTTGGGTGGTGGTATGTTTTTGGTTTTTATTTTGTAGGTTTGAGAAAACTTCAGAAAATGCTGTAAAAAAAAAAAAAGTGATGTATACTTAGAGTGGGAATATTTTTTTTTTATTTGTCTTGCTGAATATTTTTCTTTATTCTAGTTCTGCAGGTATCATGCAAAATACATAGAGCCTGAATCACATTTAGACTTTAATTTACAGTAAATTAAATTGATCTTGTCAGCCTGTATTCACTGGCTCTTACTGAATCTGTTGCTATTAGGATGATGTGATACATTCATTTCGTTTCTTTATAGTACTGATCCTTATTTTAGATTCTCACTGATATCATACCCTCTGTGATACCTGCAGACATGGAAACATATTAATTGTAGCATTATTTTTTTCCAAAGCCTATTAGCACCTTTTTCTCTGCCGCCCATTAAATCTGTACAGTTATCAAGTTCACCAAACTGGCAGGTTTGCCCCCCCCTCATTGTAGGTGGCTATTCTTTTTTGGTTTTTGCTCATTTGAACTCAGATGGTTGGGTTTTGGGCATACTCTTGTCGATATTCAAAACATACCCTTACATCCTTAAAAAAAGTTAAAAGTTGAGAATTCTCTTAAGTAATATTACAGGTAATGCCAAAATTCTTGCAATTCTGTGTTTCTTCAGTTATACAATACCTGTTATAAAGGTTTAGTGAGAAAAGTGCATGGTATATCTATAACTTCCTTAAAAATAGATCCTGAAGTGCTCTGTGGTACTTCAGGAGAGTTTTAGTCCATGAGCCTGGGTTCCTATTCTACTTCATGGCTCTGCCATATCTCATAGGTCTTATTGGAGCCAATGGACTTCATAACTTAGCAGCAAGTGAGAAAGTAGTTCATGCAGGTACTCTGTGTGTGGTCAGCCTGGATGAACAGTGGAGTAGGTGTATAAGTTACCTGACCCATACTGTCCTTAAAATACCATATAAGCGTTTGTCTAAGAAGGATCAATCTGTTTCTCAGATTGACTCGTATTCTCTCTGGTATCCTTGGCAGGGGGGTTGGGCAGAAAAAAGAGCAAGAGGATTTTAATTACCTTTTCTTAATAACTGGAAACTTCAAGTTATGCATGTGGTATGGGAGAAGCATAGTGCCTCAGAAAACCTGCTCTGTAAGGACCTGTGGAAATGCGCAACTTTGAGATAGACTTCACAAAGCAGCATTGATTGAGCCACTCTGTTTTACGTTAATGTGAAATAAGTTAATTCTTCCCTGTATTGGAATGATGAGTGGATTGGGAAAGAAGTTAGGATAGAAAAATGTACACCAAGAAGCCCAATATGTCATAATTTGTTGTTCAATCTGCAAATGACAGATTTATTGTAATTCAGTTTTGACTGCTGCCATGATTCCAAATCTGCTTTAGAAATGGGTCTGAAATCTTTTCCATCAAAGTACATGTTAAAAGTTGTTAAAAGCTGTAGTGTGCAGATATAAAGAACTCTAAAGGATTTTGTCTGGATCAGCTGTAGCTGTATTGTTTTAGATCTGTTTTATATGAGAATTGTTTTCTGGGCATTATTTTGCTCTCAGCCAAGCCATGGCTTCATCTGTGGGTGAAATGGTTAGTTCTGTGTCAGAGGTTATGAATAGCAAGATCTCTCCATAGCAGCAGTGTACTGCTACTTGGCATATTGAAAGTGAACCAAGAACATTAGTTGGCTTTAACTGTGTTCTCTGCAAGTAAGTGTACTGCTTATTTTAAGTAGAAAGTCAGTAGAAGCTGAATGCGTTTCATGTTGTCTGAACGATATCAAATTTCAGCAACCTGGAAAATGTTCCTTTGTCTGACATAAACACTAAGAGATGATGGAGCCACAAGCACAGGTTAGTGATGCTTGAGGCTTAGTTTAAGATCTTTCTGATCAAATTTATCTTGATGTAGGATTAGATAATGGCTTTGCTGCCAAGTCTGTGGGTATGTTGATGTTACTCTCAGGATTTATGCCATGGAAACTTCAACCACAAAGGTAACTAGGTGTATGAAGGAAAGGAGGAGGGGGTGTACTGGAGCTATTGTGTGTCTGGCTGGTCTGGGCAGAGGACCTGGATTGGAAAGGTGATGTAGATCCCGGTAGTCTTGGTAATGTGGTGCATAGACTGTATTAAATACACATGCTGTGGGGGCTAGAGTCTCAAAATTAATAGTCTACTCAATGTGAAATGAATCCCAGTGGTATCACTGATGTAACTATTTTGGTGATAGAGAAATGCACAGTTCCTTGTCTTGTTTCCATTCCCCTTTATATATGAACATAAACATGAAGAAGCATTACTCTTTTTAAACAAATGCAATAGAATTGGGAAACAAGATTATTACATGTTTTGAGAACACATTACTGTTCAAATTGTCAATTATTAAATAAGGAATTAACAGTTATGTTAAATGGGAACACTGATCTGCATGTTTAAAATCCTGATAGATCTTATTGAGAGAAGCTATTTTTACTTAACAAAAGTCAGCTCTCAAAACTCCTATGGATCAATACATAAATGAGCACAAAGTGCCACATAGTACACTGCTGGCTGGTTGCTGCTTTCTGACTGACAGCGGAGGTGAGGGTAAAGGGTTGGAAGGGGAGAATGAGTTATGCTAAGAGTGATTTATGAATTTAAAATAATTGTTGTTTCAAACCAGTGTTCAGTTCTTCATCACTGAGAAGCATAGCTTGTTTATCACATTCTTAAATGGATGAAAGGAAATATATGCATATTAATGTAAAAAAAGCTTTATAAATGGTTGAGTGAGAACTTTTCAAACAAACCTTAATGAGGATAGATAATAACGTGGATATTTTCTAGCTAAATTTAAACTGTTTTTCAGTCCTGCCCAGAAGGGACACATGGACCTTCGTAGTCTTGCATCTGCTTTTTCTGCCAAGGGGCAGTTACATCAAAGAGTAATCTCAAAATCTAAGTTTGAATTGTGGAGTTAAAAAATTGTCACCTGAGGCAAGAGTTTAGTTCTGTATTCTCTGCCAATGATAGCAGTCCTCAGTCTTGCATGGACCTAGACATACATGGAAAGAGTTGTAAGGCTAAAGGAATGATTTCCAGAAATCAGTAGAGGAGCTAAGCTGGGTGGGAATGAAATGCAGCACTGTCTGCTTTATCAGCTGGCTAGCCTAGGATAATTGCATATGTCTGGCCTAGTAAGTATTTCCATTTACATAGCATACTTACAGTTGAATAGTTTCCTCTTTAATAGCTCTGCACCAGAACATCCTGAGCTTTAGTTTCATCTGAAGTCAGGGTGCAAAGTGACCTTTAGATCGTGTTAGTATTTGATCTGTTGTGCACACATCTACAAATAAAATCATAGGTATCTTTATCGGTTTAAGAAGTTATTGACCAGTGGTTTGAGGATGTTTGCAGCATTTAAATAACGAGGTTAGTCTACGTAGTTTTCGTTGGCAGCCAGGGATGAGAAGCATTGGCCAAGTCAGCCTGGCAGTTGTCAGTGCTTCTCACAGCTACTGCCCTGAGCAGTGGTCTGGCTCCCTCCACTTGCGCCAGGCTCCCTCTAAGTTCCAGGTATTGCCAGGGAGGTCCTGTAATTATTTTTGTGTGCTTTTCCTAACAAGAATCAGGAAATTGCATTGCAGGCTGCTGGTATCTAGTTCAGTTCCCAGCCTTCATGTTAAATGTCCATCAGCGTAGGATTCAGCAGTTCCATTGCATCACAGGTGCAAGGAGCACAGCTTGGCGCTGCCCAGAGTGGTGGTGTTTGCCAGGGATGGATGTGGGAGGATCTGACTTGCTTGTAGAGAGAACAAGATGTGTCTCTCCTGCAGAGAGCCTGGGCATGAACTCATGGCTGTGCAAGCATGCTTGAATGACTCTGAGGAACCTGGGAACAAGGAAGGCAATACAAGTATATTTATTTTTTACTGAAGGTATTGGTCCCTGTGATATAGGGACTATGTTGGATTAAGGTTTGAGTGTTGAAAGATTCTTGAATTTTAAACTGATCTGAAATTCCAGCCTTTTTCTGGGTCCTATAGTTTCTCTAGAGTTAGAAAAATGGTCAGTGTGAAGGAAGACTAAAGCTTAATGTTGTTTAATTGTAGAGTGGCATACTGGAAGTTAGGGTTAGGCAATCTAAAGAAGTTAATATGCAACAGGAAGAAGAAAGAGGCATGTAAATGTATGGTTTTGCCTGAATTCATAGTGAATTTAGGTCCTTCAGATAACCTTTTGCTTGTTGGCAGTTATGCAGAATGTGATAACTACACTCTTGTGTTAAAGGAGAGGAGGGGCTAATAACTGAGATCATAGAATCATAGAATGGTTTGGATTGGAAGGGACCTTTACAGGTCATCTAGCCCTGCAAGAGCAGGGACATCTTCAACTAGATCAGGTTGCTCAGAGCCCCATCCAACCTGACCTTGAATGTTGCCAGGGATGGGGCTTCCACTACCTCTCTGGGCAACCTGTGCCAGTGCCTCACCACCCTCATTGTAAAAAATTTCTTTCTTAAATCCAGTCTAAATCTGCCCTCCCTTAGTTTAAAACCATTGCTCCTTGTCCTGTCACAACAGGCCTTGCTAAAAAGTCTGTCCCCATCTTTCCTGTAGGCCCCCTTTAAGTACTGGAAGGCTGCTATAAGGTCTCCCTGCAGCCTTCTCTTCTCCAGGCTGAAAAACCCCAACTCTCTCAGCCTGTCCTTGTAGGAGAGATGCTCCACCCCTCAGATTGTTTTTGTGGCCCTCCTCTGGACCCACTCCAACAGCTCCATGTCCTCCTTGTGCTGAGGGCTCCAGAGCTGGATGCAGTATTCCAGGTGAGGTCTCACCAGAGCAGAGCAGAGTGGCAGAACCACCCTCCTTCGACCTGCTGGCCACGCTTCTTTTGATGCAGCCCAGGATATGGTTGGCCTTCTGGGCTGCGAGCGCACATTGTCGGCTCATGTCCAGCTTTTCATCCATCGGTACCCCCAAGTCCTTTTCCGCAGGGCTGCTCTCTATCACGTCATCCCCCAGCCTGTATGGAAACTGAGGATTGCCCTGACCCAGGTGTAGGACCCTGCACTTGGCCTTGTTGAATCTCATGAGGTTTGCACAGGCCCACTTCTCCAGCTTGTCCAGGTCCCTCTGGATGACATCCCGTCCTTCTGGCGTGTCAACTGCACCACTCAGCTTGGTGTCATCTACAAACTTGCTGAGGGTGCACTCGATCTCGCTGTCAATGTCATTGATGAAAACATTGAACAGCACTGGTCCCAGTATGGACCCCTGAGGGACACTGCTTGTCACTGATCTCCATCTGGACATTGTGCCGTTGACTGCTACCCTTTGGGTGCAACCATCCAACCAATTGCTTATCCACTGAACAGTCCACCCATCAAATCTGTATCTCCCCAATTTAGAGAGAAGGATGTTGTGGGGGACCATGTCAAAAGCTTTACAGAAGTCCAGATAAATGACATCCATTGCTTTTCCCCTTGTCCACTGATGTGGTAACTCCCTTGTAGAAAGCCACTAGGTTGGTCAGGCAGGACTTGGCCTTGGTGAAGCAATGCTGGCTCTCTCAAATCACCTCCCTGTCCTCCATGTGCCTTAGCATAGCTTCTAGGAGGATCTGTTCCATGATCTTCCCAGGCACAGAGGTGAGGCTGACAGGTCGGTAGTTCCCATGGTCATCCTTTCTACCCTTTTTAAAAATGGGCACAATGTTTCTCCTTTCTTCCAGTCACCAGGGACTTCACCTGACTGCCATTACTTTTCCAATGTCACGGAGAGTAGTGGCTTGGCAACTACATCATCCAATTCTCTCAGGACTCTGGGATGCATCTCATCAGGTCCCATAGACTTATATATGTTCAGGTTCCTCAGGTGGTCACGAACCTGATCTTCCCTTACAGTGGATGGGCTTTACCTCCCTGGTCCCCAACATGTTGTCCATTGACTCGGGAGGGGTGAGGAGAGCAGTTGCCAGAGAAGACAGAAGCAAAAAAGTTGTTGAGTACCTCAGCCTTCTCCTCGTCTGTTGATACTAGGTCACCATTCTTGTTCATCAGTGGAGGTACGCTTTCTTTAACTTTCCTTTTCTGGTTGATATACCTGTAAAAGCTCTTCTTGTTATTCTTTGCATCCCTTGCCAAGTTCAGCTCCAGCTGTGCCTTGGCCTTCCTGACCCCATCCCTACACAAGCGAGAGAGATGTATTCAGTCACCTGAATACTCAGAAAAACTGTTTTCTTAATGTTGGGCCAAAGTGAAGAAAGGATGGATATGGATGGAGAAGGACAGATGAGATAGGCTGCATGCTCACCATAAGGCAGTGTGGAGAAGAAGAGGGAGCAGGGTTTGGATGCCAGGTTTCTGCCTAATGGATATTAAAGTAGCTGGGGTCTGAAGCACTCAGATACAGTATTTAATATGTGAGCATTAACTGCAGCTGTCATGCTGTATAGTGGAATAGCACTATCATTATTTTATTACCTTTGATTAGTTGAAATTGTATCTTATAGTAAGAAAAAACACTATAAATGCATTTACCAGCAGCTGTATATATGCCTAGCACTGGTATCATAAGGAGATGCTGCATTACAGAGACACCATTCATCACACTTTAGATTTGAGGCAATATCCTCTTTCTAAAATAACGTCATCACTTTATGACAGCTGTGACCACTAGTTCAGTTATAGTTGATGAACTTGTCACTGTTTCCAATATAAATTCTGTCTTTAATAGATTTATTTGTAAGTTAGATCTACTTAGCTATAAAAATCTGCTCTGGGTTGGAACTTGGTGTATAGGGCTCTCCCTAGATGATTTTCTTCACAGTCCTTCTGTGCTTGATTGAAAACTTTTTGCCAAGTCTAGTCAACCATAATAAACTTCTGGAAATAGTAATTAAGGATCTTGATGGCTGTGTGGCTGTTTTTTTAGCCAAATGGTTCCTTCTGTGGGGAACAGGCATAATCTATTTATTGATGTGATGTTCCGTATTCAAAGGGTGCTTGAATATTATCCTGCCCTAAATGGTTCATTGAGCAATTTTGGCCTCCCTTCTCTCTCCAAAATGCATATCAGCTCTGTTCCTCCTCCTAAGACTATCAGAAATTTGAACAAGAAAATTTCATACTGGATTAAACAAAAATGTAGTCCTATGTGTTTATTTTTGGTTTAGCATATAAAATCTTCAAATTTAATAACACTTCAAAAATAAGCTGAAATGATTCACTATATCCAAAATAAAGAAATGATTTATCTCTATTTTTTCCCTGTTTCTTGGGTAAAACTACACCTAGAAAATTCAACCCATAAATATGCAGTTTTATTTAGCTGGAAATGCATTTTTGCTAAAATAGTATTCCTCTGGAAAAAAAGAAATTGCTGTTTTTAGTCTCGAGATGATACTCTCTCACCTTTTTACAGAAAATTTGTCCAACAATGCTAAAAAAATAACAGCTGGTAACAGCCACTCACTCAACACGAATTTATCAGCAAAAATTTAAATACGAACATCTGATGACCAGATGTCTCCATTCGTATTGCAAGATAAGACATTTTAGCAATCTTTGTGTTTGGGAAACAGGCAATTCATCAGTTATTTTTGCCAGTTTTGATCTCAGTGAATTAAAATTTCATAAAGCACTCCCATGAACAGAATACATGCAACTGTACAGAGGGTCTGTGTTTACATGCAGGCTTTTGGGGCCATGCTATACAGCCCCCATGGAAAATAGAAACATGGAAGTACATTCTAACTGATGTTAATGTAGAGCCCAGAGGAATACATGGGCTCTCATTTGGGTAGCACAGTCACGCGTGTGATGTCTCTGAGACAGTTCCTGATTCAGCAGTCAGCAGACTCGTGAAAGCTTGTGTTTGTACTCACTGTGCACTTCTCCTTGTGGTGCTGAAAAAAGAACCATGTCTTCCAGCATATGCAGGATGATAAACCAGCTTGCTCCAAGTATTGTCTGGGTCCCCCCAGATCCAGCAACAGGTCATCATCTCTATTGGAGGAGCGCTGGTAAGACAGAATATTCTGTCAGTGGATACAAAGCCAAGGTTGTACTGTATGTCCTTCCTTGTGCAGAAGACTAACATTCCTCTTCCTGGCCATGATCAAATCTTATGGCAGTTTTATCATGTGGAAAGTTCACTAAATTAATTCCTATGTATATTAACTACTTAAATGATATATTATTAATATTTCATAAAATGAAAGTTATTTTGATATTTTATAACTTAAATATTTATGTTAGATCTTCTTATCATTGTAGTTGAGGAAAAATTTGTCCTGAAGCTGAGGGTTGTTTCTTTCTAGTATACACAAATGCTAGCACCGATGTTGATAGCTAAGTGCAGTTACAGCAGGGCAGTTTTCTTGCGTATGTTTATTAGTGTGCTGTGCAGTCACAGGGTGATCAAGAGATGTTTCTGCAGTGTTTATTGCCATGTGGGAAGGTCCAGTGGATGCCAACCAACCAAAGCGTGGTCTGTGCAGGATGCACGTTCTTCACGTCTTCCTGATTTGTATTTCTACTCTGCAGGTTATTCTGTATCAGAGGAGTGATCAAGCTTTCAATGCAAACAGGAAAAACCACCAAGGCAATGTTCAGTTTTTAGCAGCTCATTCACATATATCTATCTATTGTAATCTGTAATTAGCTACAGCTTACCAAAATGCTCCTGGCACAAATATTTTCACATCCATGCACTGTTCCACTTTAAATTCCATCTCATTAAAACATCATAAAAAGCAGTAACTTGACACACTTCCCATGTGACTGTATGATTAAAGCTGCTATTTATTCATTCACCAAAATCTCTTCTGCACATACACCTGTGTGTTAGTGGCCTGGAGGGATGAACAATACTTGAGGCTTTAGGTTGACCCTCTGAGATCAGTCTGATACAAATACTGCGTTTTGTAGCAGTGCAAAGCTAGTCTTTCTTCTGCTCCTTAGAGTTGGCTTTAATGTCTTCAATGTATGTCAGCAATGGAAAGAGGCATAATGAGTACGGAAGGAGGCATAATTCAAATATTCTTGGAATACTAGGGGAAAATGAAAAAATGGTGAGCTTTTTACAGAGCAGTAATACCATGTCATATAAGCTTTCTTGAAGCCTGGTAAACCTGTCAGAAACATTGTCTTACTAATAGTTCATAATACCTTGTTGTAAAAGAACTAATCAGTGATTTCTGAATCAAACTGGCAATTCAGAAATTAGTCATTGCTCGCATTGATTTTTTTAAATTTTTTTTTTAATGTGGTCGGCATCTATGTTGTGAAATACAGCAGCAGTGTGTTAGCATCCCATTGTCACAATTATGATTCAAGTTTCAAACAATGAGGCATGACTTTGACCTATTCCTATGCAAATTCTTTCCTAATGTATTTTGATAGTTTAGCAAAACATATTTTGACTAAGATTTGAAAGAAAGGCTACTATTAGAAAGCCATAAGCCATTTAGGGCTGAAACTAATAATTGTTAGAAATTCCTTACCAAAAGCTGTTCTTAAAGATTTCTATTAAGAACATAGACTTCGGGATTAAGGGAAGTATATTTTCAGTAAAATGACAAGTGCGCACCAATGTTTAATACAGGCATGTAAGAACATTACAGGATATATACGTAGCTAGAGATAGGTAATATTCTGATGTGTTATGGATGTCTTCTCTGAGTTTGGAGTCGCAGTCGGAGTACTGACAGTTCACCCACTGACTCGGCCATCTCTGCTGTCATTTCAGATCTCGGGAAAATTTCAGCCAGCTCTAATATATTATTTTTCAAGGCTTACAGTATTTCCTTCTTTCACTGTCAAATAGAAAATTTGAAATTGTACAGCCCCCAACTCTGAGCACTGACACTGTTGTGATTGTGAGTTATATTCAGGTCTAACATGACTTACGTGGCTAGAAGGGAGAAATAAAAACCACGAAGGAACCCTCTGGGTCATGAGTACATGAGAGGCAGTCACTGAGACCTTAGGTTATTCTGCACCACGTTGACTCTGCTAGCAGTGCTGTAGGGACAAGAGCAAGGACAGGAACTGTATTAAGTTTTTTTAAAAAACATTTGCCTGTACGGTAGAATAGGTTAAACTCAGGACATAGAAACATTTTCTTGTGAAGGCTTGAAGATGGCTTCATGGCTTCAGAAGGATTTCATGCTCTCCACCACCATTTCTATTGAGAAAATACAGTCTGTGTCAATATTTGCAGAGCTGAGAGTTGACCAGCTATCAGGGATGGTCTGTAAAATGATTGCAATCTAAAACCAAACAGGAAATTCCCAGACCTAAAACTGTAATGATAAAGGAAAACATTCCTACAGATGCATGCCAGGATACAGGTAAAACAGAATAAATGAACATTCATAAATTTATCACAATTTTTGTTTGATTCTAAATGAAAGTGATTATGGAAATAGATAATAATTGCAAAATATAATAATTGGATTTAAAAGGAACTGTCATGTAGACCTATACTTAAAAAGGTATCATGAGTCTACTTAATCAAAGAAAAAATATTGTTAATTGTCTTTGCTTAGGATTAGTTTTCAGGGGAGTAGAGAAATTGTAGATAACATCTTAAATTCCATCTTGAATCGTAGTACTCCTTCTGTTCTACCTTTTGTGACTGTAGAAATGCATCTATCTTCTCAGTATAACAAATGAGTTATTTGTTTATTTTCAAAAATTGTTTTTCACTCTAACACTGAATTACAAACTACAAGAAATGTTAGAAGATGAAATTATTTTCTTATTGGCGGTTTAGGATTTAGTGAATATTTATTTGGTATCCTAAAGATCATTAACACTTGGAGAAGGAGCTCAAAAACAGACATGAAAATTAAAAAAAAAAAAAAAAAAAGAGAGAGAGGATATATTAAATCAGAAAACTTCTCCCCTTGAGATACTCCAGGAAATTCCCATATCTTAATTCTAGTTTCTTTTAATATAAATTTTCAGAAGGCTTGATCTTTCTGTGTATAAAGGAATTATCTTTTATTAATACACCCATAAAGCTGTGTGTATTGAGTTGTTCATATTGGTGATATTTCTTAAACTTTTAAAACCATTTCTGAAATAGCTTTTCAGTTAAATATATGGCATATACATAATACATGATAGTGTACTGTGGTATAAAGTTTTTAATTGGTTTTTAGTTTGGATCATCTGGGTTACTTACTCTTTAAGGCATAATTTTCTAACAGAACTCTGTTCCTATATTCTTCTGTGTCCTCTCTTTTAAAGATATGGTAACACAACACTCCTGCATGCACTGAAAGGAAATAGATTTTGCTATTGCTGTATGAGAAGTAGGAATTAACTCCTACCCAATGTTCCCCACACAGCTATCTGCTTTTTCATGTCCTTTGCTTCCACCCTCCAATGTTTGGTCTTCAGTCATGTGAAATACATGAACTCTGTATTCAAAGAGTATGCCTTTGAATCCGCTGGGACTCCTGCATAAATAAAGTACATTAAAGGCTGTCAGGGACCAACCCCCAAGGATAAATCCAGAAGCTTAGAAGAGGAAAATGTAAGTTCTATTGAAACCAATATGTATATACCAGCATATACAGCTAAAGATAAGGCCTGGCATGATAAGCAGCAGACAGGATCAGACCACAATGTAAACTTGCAACAAATTTCAGATAAATACATGTTTTATATACAAAGAAATGCTCCCATAAACCAGTAGGGAACTTCATAATCACAGCTTCAGAATTGAAAATGTAATTGTTTTATCTGATTTTCCTATTTTTTTTCTTCTGAAATGTAATTTCCTGATATAAGGAGGGGGGAACTCTTCAGTCTTTGATTTATTTTTTAATTATTTATTTTTGTAATTAGTTTTTCAATTTAATTAGCTTTCCCAAACCATTCTCAGTCGTGCCAGTATGTTTGTGGAACGCTGTGAACGCCCTCTGGCGGTCAAACAATGCTTCTGGAGTCTTTCATCTCAAACCAACAGTACAGTGCTTTTCCAGGAAAGGGAGCGTGCATCAACGGTTATATACCTAGCTGGGAATTTTATGGTATCTTTCTTCTAGTCCTGTGATAAATGTGGCGTTTACAAATTTAATATGATATGGACAAAATAACTTTAACTTTAGCTGAATCACTGTAAAGAGAAATTAATTGGCTTCGAAAATTTTCATTAAAATTCATAACCCCACCCAGCTACAGAGAAATCCCTTTTGGGCGTAGGAGAGAAACCTCTGTAAGATTTTCCAGTTTTCACATACATTTCTGTAAACAATAAGAAATGCTTTGTCATTAACCATTGCAAAAGTACTGTCCCATACAACACCTGCATTCCCTATGCACTCTCCTTTCAAATGAGTGCTGTTTCTTAATGCAAATTATTAAAAGCACAACTGTTTCCTAAACTAGTTGTTTGCAGATTGGCAAGCTTTCTTCCTCTGCTCTTGCTTTATCTCCCAGGAGCAGTGCTGCCGGGGTGTGTTTTCCCCATACCATTCCCAGCTGCAGTGAAGGATGCTCCTGGCCTAGCCCCACACTCCTTGTCCTTTGCTGCCACAACCAATTAATTAGTCAGCTCACCCTCTGTCTCTACTCTCTCCTGCTTTCTGAGAACATGCTGCTAATGGACCACGCATACAGCAAGCCTCAATCCCTAATGGAGGTCTACAGCAGAGAAAAGGGACATACTTAATTTCAGGTGTTCAGTGGGAGGAAATCCACATTAAGAGAAAATGTTAGAACCAAGGCCAGTGAATTGGATGACATGTGCGATCATTTATTACACTTTAATCAAAGAGTCCAAAGATAGTTGCTTTCTACTGTGAAGGTATTAATCCAAACTATGCCTAGTGCTTGTACATTGTACATGCACAATCTTTACTTCTTTTACAACATATTTCTGAAACAGGGCAAAGAACAAACCCCACAACTTGAAAGATTTCCTACAAGCAGTTAAAAAAATCCTAGCAGAGAAAATGTCTGGTAAGTTTTGTGGATGTCAATGATAAGCTGAAACAGCAACCCTGTTAGGAAGATCAGCTATTAAACAGCTATGAAATGAGTTACAGTTTTTCCTGGAATATGGAGTTTAGAAGAGGAATACCAGCAGTTCCATAGCTGCTTGCTGTTTACTGTCACTGCATCTTACCACTCTGCAGCATGTAAAATTATCCCTGAAATAACCCTTGCCTGATGATGAGCCATAATGAAAACACTTCACAGATGCTACAGACACTGATGAATCACTAAAACGGCAACAACCACATCTTCCCACACTGCATATCAAACCTGTACAACTCTGAAGTGCAACAAACAACTGTTTTAGGATTTGTTGTTGCTTAGTAAATGCTAAGAGGAGTATTGTCTTCACAAAGTATGTGGTTTAAATATGCCTTAAAGTTTAGGAAGCACTTTTATTTTACTTAAGCATTTGCACAAATTACATTCACCATTATCTGTGCTGAACAGGACTGAATAGCTTAAACCAATCATAAAATAAAATTATATTTTGACCAGTTTGAACATGGCATTACCAACAATCTTTACAAATAAGGTAAAGCACCCGACTCAATGAATGCCAGTCTAGATCTAATAGAACCACAGGATCATTAAGTATTTCATTGCCTATCAATAATATCACAGACTGTGTTAACAGATAAAAAGGGTTTCTGAGAATATCTTTATGCTTGCTGACATATTCGAGCCATTCTTAGTCAATAGCTCCCTCTTTAGTCCTTCAGCAGAGATCAACATTAATTTGTCGTGGCAAATAAAGTCGGTTGTTTCATATGAATAATGGCAAACACATTTATTAGCTTTTGCAAAGAAATTTACTCCAGAAAAGCTAAACAAAATAATGTGCTGATAAGTGTAAGCTTCATGACAAACTGCATTTGCAGCTCTTGGAGTCTGCTTCTCCTTGGGTTATTTTGTTTTGGATAATTTGTCCAGGATGGAATATAACGTCTTTGATCTCTGGACTAGAAACTTATTATGTGATGTTAGCAAAACAATTGAAATGGAGGAAAACACAGATGATGTAAGAAACTAATATACTGAACAATATAGTATGTATTAAACTGACAATGGAAAAACAATTAGAATATGTACTCATGCTATAGGTAAATGTAAAAACATCTGCACGCAGAAACACCTAGAGCAGTGTGATCACAGTGAAGAACAAAGCTAATTCGAAGTTGAGGATGATAATTTAACCCATTTTACAAGATCATTCTCGTGTTGTTTGATTAATATGAGCAGTTTTCTCCCGTAAGTATGAAAATGATGTTTAATTCTAATGGCCACTTAAGTCATGAAAACAATATAATTAGAGCAATAAATACAACTCCATGTTTCCATAATTAGAGTAATAAATACAATGCCATGTTTCCATAATTTATCTGATTGTTATCTGCAATTTTTGTTATACCCTAACACTTAAGGGCCTAGAAAGTAGGTTGTGAAAATAGAGCAGAATGTAGTCACTATCCCCCAAATTATCTTGATTCTGGGGGGCGGGGCAGGGGGAAGATAGGTCGGAATGGGCTGGAAATGTCTCTGAAGGTCGTGGAATCTCTCCTATGTCAGGTGCTGCAGTAATGATAGAACAAGTGAAATAATAACAGTAGAGATAATAGTGATAGTTTAGAAAAACTGTGAACTTTGTGAAATTAATGATACTCTCAAATCTACCAATATTTATACCCTCTTCTTATTCCCTTGTAACTTCCAATCCTGGTTTTCTTCCTGTGTAGGCCTAGAGGATCCTCTGGGATTTCATTTTACACAGTTAATGTTTCTGCATTCCTGTGAGGAATTCAGTATTATTTTAACATACCTCTTGAAATTCCCAGACTGTGGCCAGCGTACCCTCATGGAAAACCATAGCAGCTGAAGTCCTTGTATCAATTGCAGTTGCTGTGGGTAATGCTTTCCTTTCAAAGGGGCCAAAAAGGGAAAGGAGTCACTGGAGCACTGAACTCCCATTAATATTGGGAGGACACCGCTTCAGTTTTATACATTTTTTTTTTTTTTTTTTAGTGTAGTGTGAAGTCACTGTTAGTTAGAGGTTGGGTAGTTGCAGGTTGATATTTCTTTCTTTGTAACACATGTGGGGAAAGACAGGTCTGTGTGTGATGCCACATGGTAGATACAGAGCAGCCGGAAAGGAAAAACAGTCAAATTAAAGCATCAAGTTCAAAGAGCTGCTCCTTCTTCTATCTGCTGCTGTCAGTGGTATTAGCCTTATTTTAAGGGACAGATATCCAGGGGACACTGTCAGCCTCCATATTCTAAAGCTGTTTTAACATATCTAACTTTATTTATTGATAAGCATTAGAATAACATAAAGAAGTGATGTTGTGCTAACAGTGAATATAAAATTCACTTGATATTGTTCTAAATGGGTAGTCTTTTTTTGGTTGTGTGTGTTTGGTTTTTTTTCCAAGTTCACCTTTAAATACTGTACTGTAGTACTTGACTGTCATTGAAGCATGTTAAGTATACCTAATAAACACACTAACATGATGTGGGTTTAAAAGTGTAACTTCTAGGGTAAATTCTAAATGCTCCAGATGTGCTAAAACTGTCCAGGCTAATTCAGATAATTTATGAACTGGGAGTCTGCCAGGGTTTGTCTGCATCAGTGTTATGTAGCAATGCTTTGCACCTGCTTCTGAGCTGCTGGGAAGTAACAACAAATTTATTAGGAAGCCCTGTGACTATTTTTTTCCTTTTTGTGCTGAATAAATTATTTCCTGTATATTCATAGGCACAACGTCCATATTAAGCAGTGGGCTACAGAGTTCTACAGATGTTATATTTTGGTACTTGAAAGTGACAAAAGAAAAACTCAAGTCTCCCACTCACCCATTCCTTGTCTGCCTTTGCCTTTAGAGTCAGGAAATGATTCAGTGGTGCTGCTGATGAAGCCAACGCTTCGTTCAGGGAGTGACACATCAGACACCCGATTAACAGTTTGGTTGGGTTTTTGCAATGTCAGGGCAAACCAGTCAGTAATCTGTTTAAAGGAAATTATGAAATCAGGTGCCTCCAAGGTAAATAATTATCTGTATTAGTTATGAAAAGGTGGTGTCATTCTCCCAGTGAGTCCCCCTGAAATGGCTGAAGAGGTCATCTTCAGGCACAGACCATGGAGAGCTTTCATTCAGAACAGAGCAGGCCAATTCATGCAAACAATTATTCAAAACAAAATTATTCAGTAGCTGCTGAAAAAATATAAATAATTTACTCAGTGTGTACTATTTGAAAATCTAAGCAGTAGCAAAGTAGCATGAAAACATTATTGTCAAAAAATTTATGAGATCACTAGTGGGGAAGAAATTATTCATATAAATCCTATATGAATCATTGCAACAGTTCTAATTCAAGTCTTTCTAAGCTTTTCAAATGGTTACACTAATTGATTAACCTTTGATAACTGCTTATCTCAGGCCAGTAAATGTGTGGATCCTTTGTGGTGGGACACAGTTGAGCTGCAGTACTTACATTTATGGTTCATTGGCCTTGTTTTCTGTTAGCTCCATGGGCACTGAATTGCAGAAATTAATGCACGAAAGTCCCTTAGGTCTGATCTTTTAATAGATTTCCATTCTTAGAGGGTGGAAAATACTATGAAAGGTCTAGAGATTTTGGCTCTGCTTTAGGCAAAAGCTAAAATAAAACGAGAATATTAATAAAATCGGTGTCACAAAAAATGAAGATAGTACATTACTCTAGACTTTACAGTGTGTCAGTGCTGCGATCAGTCTGAACAGAACCCTGAACAGAACTGACACATCTAAACTTGTGTGACTGCAATTAGGATCTACCTTCCATTTATTCTTTCTCACTTGCTATACTGAGACCGGTTGGGGTTTTTTGTTTGTTTTCATGGGATTTGGTTTTGGGGGTTGTTTCAAACTGTATTAGGTGACCAATATCTTGACAATGTCAAGAAATGCATCAACTAAGTGTTTCTCACGCTTATAGGGTACATCCTCATAGTATATTAACATACACTACTTAGTCTTTATTTATATCCACCATACAACTACGCATTTATCTTTTTGGTCAGAATCTCTCATGTGACAGATTCTCACATGAGTTAAGACTGTTTTATAAAAAGTCTTGTGGGGAAGGATCATTTCTTAGAGAAGCACCTCATGCACATCTGTCCTCTGCATAGCACTCATTGGGGTTGTGGGTGGGGTGGGGTGGGAACCAAAAAACCTGATAAGAATCCCACTGCCATGAAACCTACTGCCCCGTTTGCAGGGGAGGCATGGTCTGTTGGGTGGTAGGCATTCTCGCTTTGTAGGTTCCTGCTGACATTCAGGCATTCAGGTTTTAAATAAAGGGATCCTACCCCCAGGGCAGGCAATAGCAGCTCCCAAAACTGGCACTCTAATAAATGGAAGCAGTAGTCCATGCAACATGACTTGCAGAAAACATGAAAATTTGGTTATACTCTCATTTTCAATGTATGGAGTGGTTCACTTAGGGCATCCTCTTGTTTTATTCACTTAGGAAGGGGGCTGGAGCTTTACTCAGACTTTTTTTTTATCTCCAAGACCAATGACGAAGACACTGTGGACAATAACCCCTCGATGTGTTTCTGTGACAAACTTCTATTTTAAAGCTAGGCTTACATATAGCACAGAAATACAAATCATGTACGTTAGTACATGTAAAATATTGGTAGCATTTTAAATAGGTGGTTTAGATTGGTATTTAATTTGCATTTTAAAAGCATTTATTACCAGTTAATGAATCAATTGATTGCTCAAGGAGCACTTAATGAGATTTATTGCCTTATAAAAGAGAAAGTTAGCAGCTAAATAACAGAGAACGTAATTGTCACTATAAGTGTCACTATATTTGTACCAACTCAGAAATGGCTTATAGAGAGGGCAGGTGTTGTGGTGCTGGTTGATGGGTGAATATTGGCAGGAACCTCTTTAAATAAAGCTGCTGAGATGCAAGAAAGTTGTACATAGATAAAATAATTGCAAACACAAATGTCTGACTGCAGTAGTCATCTGATGGTCCCCAGAAAAAAGAGATCCTGTTTCACAATGGATTTGGATTCAGTTTGGTCCTAAAGAAACAAGTGGAAGAGAACTTTCTGCACAGCATCTGCAAAGCTACCCTAAAAGTCTGTTCTAATCTTGGGAGAAAGAAACCCCACAAGGACTACAAAAGACTTCTAAGTTGTGCAGCACTTAAGCAAATGTCCAATAATTTATTTGATAAACTGCTTTATAGAGAGCTTTGATCACTATTCCAGTTCCTACTACCCGTATGATTGTGTTGCCTCTTAAAAGTAGTTTGTCATCTTTTCCTATCTATGTTTAAAAATAAAAGCGAATTCTTTTCAAGTCCTGATAAGTAACCTATTAAACATTCTGCCTCTTGGTTTTTAAACTCTCTCATACTTTATAATTTCAGAATTCCCTTTGAATGTCACTGAGACTAGAAGAGAAACTCAGCTGTACCTCATGCTCTACTGCGATTGCTGCCTCCCAGAAATCTTTTTAGGGAAAACTGCTCTCTCAGTTTCCTTCTTTGTTTTCCTTCAGGAAATATGAGACGGTTTGCTTTACTCTTCTTTAGTATAACTCAGCTCAAATGACGTAATAAATTAGTATTTTAGTCCTGTCTAAACACAGGGGCTTTCTTCTTCCTTTTGCCACATCTGCTTCTTTGTATTTCTGTTTTCACTTGCTCTGCCATCGGTTTTTAACAATACAAAGATTCTAATTTTCAATTTTCTATTAAATAAAATGCCTCAGGTGTTAATTCATGCTTCACTGGTAAATCCTCTAGTTTATCAGTGCTAAATATGGATCACTGTCTGACTCTGCATCCTTTTTCATTAGATGGTTTATTATTCTGGCATGATTTGATCCACCTTATTGGACTGGAAATAATGACCACAGTCTGATTTATGTCTAAACCCAGACTACAGGGAAAACTGCTTGAACTTATGCATCCTAATTTGGATCCTAGAAATATTACTTTAACCATGTCTAGCATTTCCAAATCATGAACTTAATTTCATTTTGGAACAGTTCATTTTCAGTGGAATAGAAATACCATTTCTACTCATTACTCCTATCTTACATTTTGCAGTTGAAATTCCAAGTTCTGCAGTGGAACAATATACACAGTTTATTCTGTTTCTTATGTTGCAGAACTAACTCCTTTTATTGAGTGATTGCCATGGTCTGCCCCCAATACTATTTTCTTTTAATGTTATATGCTTTGATGCACCTTAAGTTATACTGTACATTGTGCTGCAGTTATTTTGCACCTTGTGTTGCTATAGTATGTGTATGGGTAAGCAAGCATGCATAGATCCTGCAGAGGCATAATACTTTTATTTATTTGAGGGAAGTAATAGAAATTTGTCCACATAATAATCAAGACATTTTATAAATATCGCACCTCTAAAAAGAAAATCTGAAAACAATACAAAAGTGTTTTTAGGAAACCATCTATTAGTCTAGGAGCTCAAATAAAGGTTCTCTCACAGCTCAGTACTAAGGTTATCTAGTCTCTTATTCCAGTATTACCTCTAATACTGGAAGTCTTCAAACAGAAGCAGTGATTTTATTTAGAAAAAGTAGACATTTCAGCTTTGGCCCACTGCTGGACTAGAACATCTTTATTACAGAATTAATATTTGTTAGATAAAAATGAACCATGACCAATATTTCCTCTGATGTCAAGAGAAATTGCCCTCAAAAATGCCCATCAAGCTCTATGTCTCAGGGTAGAAATGTGCGTATATGTGTATATATGTATACATACACACACACACACACACATATACTCATGCACATGTATACATGTATTATGGAGGTACCAGGATTGTATGGTTGAGAATACGTTTTAATGCGTTACCATGCCTTCACAGTTCTGGAGCGGTTCAAGAATAATACAGCTTCTGGACTACTTTAGTAGCTGAGGGACTGTTTTACCTGCTCTTGTACAGTGCCAAAGGCTCTTTTAGATTTTTCCACGTTATTTTATACATTCCTCAGTCATCGAGTCCATCTCTTCTGGCACCTGACATGCTCCTCTGGTGTTTGGCTGCAGGACTCTGATGCAGTTCAGGAGGGGTGAGCTCTCCAGCTGGAAGAGTGTTGCAGCCACGTGTACACAGCTGGGTTGAGGGAGTTGTAACTCTAGTTTTTACTAAAAAGTGTCTTCCAGTTACCTCGGACTGAGAGTGATTTTCGCTCTCTGTGTCATTTACACAGGGAAAGAGGTGAGGTAGGGGAGTATCATAGGAGAGTTGCTTATTATTCTAAACTCTTCAAGTATTTCAGATAAGGTGATGTGGGAAATGACAGCCTTTGAAAGTGGCTGTTATAGTACAGCATTAGGGAATTCCACTTGTTTTGACTCTTCTTCTTCCTAAAGTAAAGAGTTATTTGTTCCATACATATTCAGAATATCCTCTTATGGCAACCATGGAAATCTTTGGTAATATTGCCTAACAATTCACTCCCCAGATAGGCACTTTTGTAGCAGCATATAGTAACTGGAGGTATTAGGAGAAAAGACAGGCACGTCTGGCTTAAACAAAGGATGCATTACCGAATTGGATATTTTTGTTTTGTTTTGTTTTTCCCCCAAGTCCACTTGTTTTTTGCTTTGCATTTTTTGTCGGTTTTTGTTGTTGTTGTTATTGGGTGGGGGGTTTTTGTTGGGTTTTTGTTGTTTTTTTTAAGCCCTTATCACATTTAGCATCAAAATAAGTGTTTGTATTTTAGAATGCAGAGGCTGAGTGTATTTAGCTCTTTTGAAAATCCAGCTACAAGAAGAAACACTGGTCTGTACCTCCCAGCAGAGAGCTGTAACTCCCTGTCCAAATGGTCAGCAGTTGCTCCTCCACTCACTCACTGATTATATATAAAAACTGATTTAATCTCTATCCTACAGCTTTTCTAATAGTCATCTTGTCTTCTCTCTGTATCACACACATATGGACACACCCACTCCATAACCAAAGATGTCTTTTCCAATGAGAACTTAAGGAAAAGTTGTAGATTTCTGTTAAAAAGTTAGCTTGATATATCCTTGTTTTTCATTGGGCAAAAAATACTTTCAGTTCCTTCCTTCCCCTGGGTACTGGACCATTGCTAGCCTGGTGTACATCAAAATGCTGACTTCAGCTTCTCTGAAAACCTAAACTGAAAAGTTCTTTTTGACAAGTTAACCTTTTGAAAGGCTAATACAAAATATTTTAAGTGGAAAGTTTCTTTTCTAACTATTTAAAGTTTTCAGTAGAGGCATCTGGATTGTTTTATATGTAAAGTAAAATATTTCCAGCGTATTTTTCTTCACCATCTTTTTTATTATTATTATTTTTTTTCCTTTTAACCAAGTTTTTCTGCTGGAAAATATAAACAAAACATACTTTTCTCTGAATACTCTTTCCAAGACAAGAATCTCTATAAATAGTTATCTAAGAATAAGGTGAGTGACGATACAGTCAAAAGGGTGTCAGCATCAAGATTTTTACCTCAACACATAGCCAGTGTAGAAGAATATATCAGTTTTAGAAAAAAAAACAGACAGGTTTTTAGTATGGGCATTCGTGGTAACAAGCTTTTTCAATATACTCTTCAAAACTGAGGACATGTAGGAATCTGGCTGTCTTCCAAAATATAGAACACCATGCAAATGTTCAGGTCTCTGAAAATGATCAAGTTTTCCCACACCTCTGCCTTCTTCCATCCCATATCTCTGACTGAAAGCACTGTGATATGTCTAACCTGGAAGACAGAGGTGACACTTTTGGAAAAGGAAGATAGGGTCTGAGGTAGCATTTCCAGGAGTGACTGTGGTGACTTCATGGCAGTAATCCCTGCAGAGATGTAGAGAAACTATTATAGAATACCTGGCAGCCCTTATGGTGGATAGGGGGTCCCCAGAGTTCGTGTTTCTGTTTTATGGAGAGTATTGCTTTATTTTTGCATGATCAATAATGGTATTCAGTGGTTGTCATTAACAGGTGTCTGTATGATGACACCATTGCACTTATCGATAAATATGGGTTTTGTAATAATCATGTTGAAATACAAATCCTGCAGTGCAGCATGTACTGAACATCTACTACAACAAACCTGTTGCTTCCCTTTTATATTTTTAAGTGGCAGCGAATCCCCTGTATTTTAGTTTCAGGCTATAATTAGCTTACGTACATTTTGCCTACTGGGCATAGTGTCAGTCAACAAATTTGAG
This sequence comes from Mycteria americana, assembly GCF_035582795.1. Taxonomy (NCBI): domain Eukaryota; kingdom Metazoa; phylum Chordata; class Aves; order Ciconiiformes; family Ciconiidae; genus Mycteria; species Mycteria americana. The sequence continues at coordinate 13,685,362 of NC_134375.1, read as the reverse complement.
ACCACTGAGAAAGTCATCCTTCCAGGTGCTTTGGTGACTGCTCTTTATATTGTGGCTGATGTGTTCATACTCTCTGTTAATTTCTTTGGAGAAGTAATAGCTTTTGAGAATCGGCTGAAAGAGATATGTTTGTGTATAGCTGCAGCTGACAGAATAATTTAGAAGCAAATGGGTTGCATATCAACCGCTGTGTCAGTCAAATCCTTATTATGACCAAACTCAGTGTCAGAATGAAATACCATTAGTCCTCTCCACACAGAAGTGCATCCTTCTCTGCATTTGGCTTTGATAAGTTTGTTCTGCATTTTTTGCTTTATCTTTTTATGCTTTTATGTTCCTTGCCTCTTTAGGTGATGCCAAGCAATCGGTTTGTACAGACACCACAAATAGAATCCACAAAAGAAAGAAGGAATGTATTCTTGGCTTATAGCATAGACAAGACTTTGTCAAGGTAAAGTGTAAAAAGAGCGTAGGATGGATTTGACGATGAGATAGCATGGTGCTGTCATTGCTCATCCTTTGCAAGAGTGTTCTGAGATATCTGCCCAAATGATTCAGGTAACTGGGGTATGATACACTTCTCCGGAGATGACAGCTAGAAAATGTGTGTCTACGTACTTTCTGTGCATAAGAAACCAGATAAACCTTTTCTAGAAATTCTAATTCCTGAACCATTAGTAGGTAAAACCATTATCAGGCTTCAGTGAAATCTCTGCTCAATGCCCTGAACAGTAATAAAGCTCTGTATCTTTACCTTAGAAATGTGGTACGTACCTGCAGCTCCCATTGCATCCTGCAGACTGCTAAGAAGTCCTGTATATTTTCCTTATGACCGCTATCCTAGGAGCCCAAATTGCTTTAAGGAGCAAACTTCTGAAGTTTTAAAGCTTTGTTTTCACTTGCAATAGCGTATTTGAAACTTTCATGGGTTTAGAAGCAACCATAGGGGATTGCTTGTGACATTAATTAGTTTTCCAAATTTTGTAAAATATGCATACTGTGCCATGCTTGCAGCAGCTCCATGCTTTCAGCAGCTCCATCTTCAGCTGCCTGACCTAAAAAATGCAACTAAAAAAGCACAGACTATAAAAGCTTCTTGGCTAGCCATGCTGCAGTGTAATACGCAAGATACCCAATATATCCTGGATGAAGTTCTCAAATATGAAACTTGATCCTCATTTTCAAAGTTTACCACAGCATGCCTGAGTAAAGGCTGGAGGAATGAACTGCTTCATATACAGGTGGCAACCCCTGCCTTGACCAATGCACTGACAACTTCAACAATTAAAACCCATGTGTTAAAGCCTAGGTTAAAGCACAGATTTTAGAGCGGCTTTGACAGTGGTATCCTCTGCATCGCAGATGCACAAGGAGACCTGAAATACGGCCTCATTAGTAAATTATTTTTCTCTCTTACTGTATAATTTTAGACTTTATGACTGGTCTGTAGAATCTGAACTCTGGTGGCACAATAAACTCTAAAGGGATGGATCTTGGCATCAGGGGAAGAACTCTGTGCCTTACAGTGGACTTTCATACAGTTGTACATGGTTTTATGATATTGCATAATCTGTAAGGGATGCTATGCAAGACAATGCTGTTAATGACTACACAGACTATTGTAACTCTTTACAGGAGGAATACACTGTGCTAAATGTGGAACAAAGTGCCTTCCAGAAATGATTTTAATAGCCAAGATAAAGAGCCTGCTAGTTAATAAAAAAACCTGGAAAACTGTTGAACATGAATGTCAACATTTTTAATGGATTGCCTTTTTTATTGTGTGCTGCATGTTTTTGTCAGGGGAATACGATAATTATAAACTAGTAACAATAATGAGGTTTTGAATATTCATAGGCAATTAAAATATGTCTCTGTGCATTTTATTGGTACCCAGTGGGAAATGTTGCTCATTTTTTAGAAATAACTGGTTCACAATCCTTGGTGAAAAATACAGGACAGAAATCAAAACACCAAGCAGGGTACAACACTAACAAAGTTCAATCGATTGGGAAGGAAAAGCAAATGTTACAGCATTTATTCAAAACATATATTTGTAGTCCTGCCTTCTCATTGACAGTGAATTCTCAAGTGGATAAGACTACTGTAATTTAGGTTTTAAAAGGTGTAGGGAAACTTTCCACAAACTCTTCTATGAATATTAGATATCTGTTTAGAATTAAAGAATAAGTGCAAAAACCCCAAACAAACAAACAAAGGGGATAACCCAGTAGCAGGCAAGAAAATAACAGGGAATTTTAAAATTTTAACTAACTAACTGGTGGATGTATGTACTAAAAATCTCTGAAGCAGCATTTAAAGCTTTTTGTCACAGATTTATCTTAGTTCAGCTAAAAGTTATTGGATTCGTCACATAACTAAATGAACGGTTTGGCTTATGTTATGTAGATTGTCAGATTATTAGTAGATGATAAGGATCATTTTGCTGTTGAAGATGTATGAGCCCATGTTTTTCATGGGTGTAGCCACATTTTTCAGTGGCTTTTTATAATATTGTACTTATTTTTGAAACTTAAATAAGGATTACTTTAGAATTACTTTCTGTTGTCTTTGGAAATAAATGTATTTCTCCTGAGATCCTTTTTTCAGATTCAGTGTACTGGAAATATTTATGGCGTGTTCATGTGCTGTGACATTGAGTTGTCATGAGACCAATTTTGTTGTCATGCATATCAACGCATAATGAGAGCCTTTAGTAACTTCATTAGCAACTCTTAGCAACTTTTCAAGAGGGATCTTGAAGAAAGAAGACAGCATCAGCGTGTGCATTTTGGCCGAAATCTGCCTGCTTCCCAGCCTGACAGCCCCTATTGAAATGACATCGGGAGTTCTCCTGCAAACAACATTGCCTGAATGGCAAAAAATGAAAAGGAAAGGTTAAGCATGATATTACTCTAGTCTCAGATTTGATTGATGAGCCTGCAGAATATGTTGGAGAAGAGTTTTCCATAGCAGTTGCTATAATCGACTTTTGAGTTCTGTATTTCCATTGAGGTGTGTGTTGAAAAACTATGCCCTTGCCAATAGAAAGAGGTGACTGCAATGAAAATTTGAGCATCCAGAAAAATAAAAGCCTGTTGTGAAAACTGACAATAAGAAAAACTTAAGTTTCTAAAGATAATTAGAAAAAATTTACACTTACGCCAAAAGAGTAAATTAGGTAGCTTTGTCTTGACTTTACAGCTCAGCAGGGTAGGGCAGTACTTGCACTTAGTACTTCCAAGGTGATCTTAATTAGTCTCTTTTGATTACAGGCAGTTCACTGGCAGCATTATGAGGCAGGAGCCAAAACTAAAATGACAGAGAATAAAACAAGTGCTACATTTTCTTCTGTGAATATTTCTGACATAGGCTTGCACTCCCATTTGAAGCCCAGGTGCCTCTAAATTGGGTATCCTTGCAAGATGCAGGCATCTGTCTCTGTAACAGCCGTGGTTGCAATACTTGTATTCCAGTATCTGGAAATATGCAAGGTATGACTGTTGTACAGTGTCTCCCATGATACAAGTGGGAGAGCCTCAGGTATTTGGGCAGCTTTTTATCTTAGTATTTTAAGTATATTTTTCCTTAGATAAATCCAATTTTAGAAATGAGATGTGGAAAGCTGAAATGGCTTGTTGCGCGTGCCAGAGGAGTTTAAGCCTGTTCTTAAAAGAACTGTATTTTATGTCTTTCCCACTGGACTGTTCAGACTGGGACCAAGTCCAATTTTTCTCCAGTTGACTGAATTGTAACTGTGCCTTCCTTAATCCAGGATGGACTTTCACCTAACATTTTTCCTTTTTCTTTTTTCCTTTCACCCATTTTGAACCAAAGACACCTGATTTTTATTGGACTTCTGTTTGTGATGCTGCAACATGAGGGAAGTGAAATATGTTTTTTCAGGCTATCTGGCTTTTCAGTCATACAACTCAAGCTTTTATTTGTCTTTTCTTTACGGTCAGGTTCATTTATTGACTCTAGTGAGATTATTGTAGTAAATTGCATGTGACTCTGTATGACAATGACAAATCTCTAAACAGCGCATAGAGGTAATACTGTTCCAGCAAACATTGCTCTAATATTTTGTTGTTCATACATTAGCCTGAATTCAAAGTATGGATCCAAATACTTGTTAAGGTTGGCTCTCAAAGTATGGAGCTATATCGTCTCTATATGATCTCAATTTTTTGTACCTTTTACCTAGGCATGTAGTAGAAAAAATTAGTTTAATGAATTTTATAAATAGTAAATTGAAATTCAAGCAGGGAAACACACAATCTAACTCTAGCCTTGATCCAAAATGAAGCATTGGCATGGAGTATGAAAGCTTTTTTTTTTTTTTTTACTATGCCAACTTATTTAATAATATACAGTAGGAATCTTTACAAACCCAGAGAAATTTTAATTAGTTCAAGTATCTTGTTTAGAAAATAGTAAATCTGAATGTTTCAATATTTTTGCCACTTTCAGGGTTTCTAAAGCAACAGATTTGTCAAAATCAATGCATGTATGTGAGACATTTTGGCATTGGCAATTTTGCACTTCTCGATTCGGAAATAATCAATAGAAAAATATTCCTGGCTGTAAAGCTGATACAGTAGTATTATCAGATTTTTTTTGTTCAGCTAGCCAATTGTATGTTTGTATGTAAATAAATATTTATATATGCTGTTTGTGTTTATATTTAGGATACCCAGCAGTCCTGTTAGCTTGAAGTCAAGAATAAAAAGAAACGTGTCTAGGAAGCTCTGACCTGAGAACTGTGGAGGGCAAAAAAACCACAGGCAAAATTTAATCCAGCGAAGCTCTTCAGATATGTCTTTAGGGTTTGGCAGATTGTAATTTTTACTAGAGATGCCAGAACAAAGAGGGAAATGTATTAACATAGTGCAGTCTGTGTAGTGTCTCCAGCTTTCTTTCTTATTGCATGAAATATATAAGCAAATTATTCCAAAAAATATAAGCCCAGTCCAAATACTGATAAACTGTTTTAATTTTGTTCTCAGTAACAGTTTCCATCGTACATAAATAATAAGTCTAAAAGCTATAGCCATTTGCTTCACAACTTCTGGGAAGTAATTTTCTAGCTCACCTTTCTTTGCCTACTGCAAATCTGAAATCATCTGCAAAGTCAACCTTTTACATTTTATTTTAAACTTTATCCTTGATGCTTTGGCAAGGCAGCTCTGAAGAAACTCTCATTTTGTCAGCAAAAATGGTAGCGCTCTCTTAGGAAAGCAGCAGATACTTATAAACTCACCAGGGACTAATTTCTTTAATATATTATAATACATTTTTACATGCCACAATATTACATTGTTCTTTGATGTCCCAGCATGTAGCAAATGATTATAGTTTCATTGTGGCTGTTTGCAAGATTATGAGTGATAAGGTAAGCTGTATGCGTTCTACTTTTTTGCTTCTGCATCATAGTCCTTATAAATAATTCATGGAGCAAAATTACTGTCCCAGAAAAATGCAGTCTGTTTCATCAGCCCTTTCACACTTTATTGATCAGCACATATAATTTTTTAATGTGCAACATCACTGGAGTTTTGAATACTAGTGAGTTTCTTTCTCTGTTTCACAGAATGCTTCAGCAAAGACTTCAAGAAAACTAGGACATTTCCATGCAAATATTATTTTAGGCCAAAGAAGAAGAATACACCCAGCAGTATAAATTATGCTGTTTAGGATCCATTTTAAGTTTCCTGTTCACCAGATAATAGAATAACATATGAAAAATCACATGAAATGGAAAAAGAATGATGGAGAAGAAAATTGAGCTATTTTGAAGAGTGCTAGATTCGTAGCTGGTGTAAATCTTCACACTTTCTTTCCTTACACTCAATAGCATGATGCTGATTTTTACTAGTTGTAAATCTGCCCAACTGATGTGTAGAACGAATGTGGTCTGTGATGAAACCAGAAGGAAAATGTAGAAAAAGTTTTAGTCATGCATGTTAGCAAGACTTAAAAGGCATTTTAATATGCTGTTCTTACAAGCTGTTTTAAGGTAAAAGCCTTATAAGCCATTAGCTTCTGAAACTTGCTCCTAAACTTGTCCCTTAAAGCCATGCTATGTCTTTTTCAACCGTTTCATTCAGCTTGTTTGAGGTACTGTTTATCTAAAGAGAGAGGTTTATATGCCGCTTTTAATTTATATGTTTCCACCATTTACTAGATGCAGCGTAAATGAGTGAGATTGGTTTTGTAATATGGCAAACAGAGTATACCTGCTTTGCCCAGAAAGAACAACCAAAACCAAGGCTCCTTACAGCAGCACCTGACAGCCTCTGTAATTCTGTTGATCCTCAGAATATATTCATTTTTCTTATTTGCCAGGTAGAGCTGTATTTCAGTTATTCCAGTGGATCATATTCTTCTACCTTTTATTTGTGCTGTGGTCCCTTACCCCACAAATCATCCAGCTGTTATCAGTGGATCTCCTTACATGGCATAAAATGCTGTTCATTGTTATTAAAGGAAGAAAACTAGCTCCTTTGGGCTTCCTATGATTGATCATTGTGCAAGTACTGAAAGAAAAAAGTAACCTACTTTCAGATTGTTGCATTGTGTGAGAAATGATAGGAAATGTTCTCCTAGGTATTATTCTTACCTCTACAACATTCTTTTTGATGTGGTAGTTAGAGACCTATTTGAAAGGAGATTATGTGTAAACCTGGTTAGAGATGTTTCAACAAAGTGTTTAATCAAGAAAGAAATGGAATTTTTGAAAGGGAGCATTCATTTTGACAAATATATATAATGCAAAAATTTAGAAATATTTTGAAAGTGTCGGAGTAAGTCTTTCTAGCATTTTCAAAATGAAAACAAGCCATATCTGTTCTGGAACTGTTCTTATTTAAAATGTAAACTCATAATAATATATTTTATACTAAAGGAAAACCTTGGGACAGCTGAAATATTTTTCTCTGACCCAACATTAGTTTTTATTCTCTCTTGCAGAATGTTTTAGAACTTTAATTTTGGTAGAAATATGATACTTTTAAACATACCAAATTTTTTTTACTGGTTACTAGAAATATTTCTCTCTAAATGCATAAACATGCTTGAATTTATGAAACTATTGTAGTGTTTACATTTTGATTTATGAACATTCAGAATATGGATTATGGCACTTTCTTTTCTAAAGTAAATACACTCATAGAAAAATAAAAAAAATGCAGTCTTTTTCTCTTCAAAATAGTATGTAAAGCATGAATCATTCAGTTACTGTAATGATGTCTGCAGCTCTCTGCTAATATCTCTATTATGGAATCACTGCTGTAAATTTTTACATCGGCATGTAGTAAATGGGGAAAGGATGAAATTTTTATGATGGCTGGTGTAAAATACGTAATATAGGAGCAATAATAGAATGGTCTTGGAAGGTGCTTTTAGGGGAAGGTATCCCTCATTAATACATTCGTTCTTGAAATGAGAAGGGAAGATATCAAAAATAAAGACCACAGTCCTGAGGGCCAGTGCTGAGCAGTTAATAATTGGCCTCTAACTGCAACCCATAACATTTTACTTTTGGTAAGTTTCTAGTCAGATAATTTGTTGAAACAGCTGGAAATAATAATAATTAGCTAAGGAAGACTTCAGGCAAGACAGATAATGCATCTTGCCACTGTGTCTTTGGTGTGGGATACTGGCAAGAGAGTTAATTCCCTCTAACAGGAACCCTTTTCACATGTGCACCAGAAGTATGTGATGTCAGTTTACTCTGTGTCTTTTCCACTATGAGCTGAGAAGAAGGTGCTGTTTTGCTCCCTGAAACCCAGATGGTCAAAGACCTTGGGCAGAGAGGTTAACAAGACTGCTTATTTTTTATTGTCCCTGTGGACCATGTGGGCATAGTCTGGGAGTAACTGAAGTGCATTTACTTTCTGGCAGGCATAGTTTGATTGAGAGCAAAATGCCCTCCTGTATTTGGAGCAAGAAAAAGCTCAGTAAAAATCTGTGCAAAGCTTGTTAGGAGTTGGAGGAATTCAGGTCAGGAGTAGCCAACAACTGGCTCACTTTGCTCACTGCTGCTTTTATCAGGGATGTGTATAAACTCATAGTCTGCCTCTTAGAATTTGATGAGATGGAGGTGCTGTTGTAGATTATATTGTAATATCCAGCTTTTGCACCATTCACATAATCCGTAACAGCTGGTTGTCAATAGTATTACATTGTTTTCAGGTTCTCCTGTAGTTACTTCAGTAGTTTTGCCTGATGAAAGACTCCCTCAAAAAAAAAAAAATAGTATGACAGTAAGGTGGTGTTAAATATTTCACCCTGCAAAAACATAGGGGCAAAAAATTGGTAGGTGCCAATTTGTATGGTAGATACACTACAGATAAATGCTTGCATACCTACTAACATATTTGCAGAGTTTATTTCACAAATGTTAGTATTGCAATGATTACAGATTTACATTCCGTAAAAAACACCCCAAACCCTCAAGCATGTGTAGATTATTTTAGGCCTGTTAAATTTATTCTAAGAATCTCCAATATGTTTTTTATCGTGAGAACCATTTGCAGTTTTTCTAGTTTTATATCAGTATCAAAATTGATACCCATTAGAATTTGATAGCAGACTGGAAGATAAAATAGAGTTATGTTTGAGTAGTAAATTGGGCTATTAATTTAGTATATATCATTGGATAATAAAATATTTTAATTTATTTTTATTCCCATTGCAAAAATCTAGTACTAACAAGCAAACATTGTGGGTCACTTTGCTATTAACAACACTGATATACTCTCATCCAAACTTCTTGCAATTAAAATTTAGTTCTTCAGTTTGACAAAAGCAGAATGAGTTGACTCTGTGAAATCCAAAGTTATATTCTATCACCATCTCAGTAAAATTAATCTCAGGTTAGTGGAAGTCATCTTTATATACCTGTAGTAGACAAGACCCAGTAGAGATAAACGCCTGCAATATGTGTATTACACATATTATTACAGTGTATGTGTAATCAACATCAAGAAGACCATCTTAATTTAATTTTAAATATACAAAGCCAAGAAATTTGAAGGTGTGTGTACCACAACAACACTAAATTATCAGTTGTCTTTTTTTACCACCAAAAAAGTAAACAAACAAAAAAAAATTCTGTTATATGCATATCACGCTTTGTATTTCTAAGCAGACAATGTACAAATGTGTAGTTTATTCTAGATGCATCTAGGCAAGATTCTGTTGGTCTGAGATTTAGGTATTTATTTAGAAGAAAGAAATTTTATTTACAAGGACTTCAGGATGTATTCCACTTTATAAAAAGAAATTAATGTAGTTTTGAAAACTAGAGAAAATAACTGTAATTGTACTATGCATGTAATACGATTCTTATGACAAAGCATCTGTCAGGTAATACTATAACCCTGTTGAAGTAGGCATTTTCTGAAATGGATAGTTACATTGTGCTACACTAGTTTTACTCAATTCACTGATTACAACCCAGTTATAATACTGCAAGAATAAGGAATAGCAGTTCTACATATACCTTAACTGTTGCCTTTATGATTCTGTGATTCTTTTTTATATGATTTATGATTTTATATGCCATGACCACATTCTACTGCACATCCCTCTGTAAAATTTGTTCTCCTGAACATTCAGACAGCTGTTAGATTGCTGATTTAGTAATGGCAATCTATATAATGTACTTAGGTCTTCATTTATTATTTCAGTGATGTGTAGGTTCTTTAGTTTGTGCCTCTGGAGTTTCTTATAGGAATTAATTTCTGCACTGCAAATTTATTTTTAATCATGTCAGGACAAGAAGCAAATTAGTAATGTTCACTGGTAAACATCTGTATTCCATGGTATGTTGGGTTGTCAGCACCTACCCTTAGCAGCACCTGCATCCTATTGTTTGGTATAAAGTGCTACTATTATATTCTATCCTGTTTAAGTAACTCAAAATTATAAACAATTTTGAAATGTTATGGTAACTTTGATCACCTTGCAATAACTAGAAGTGCTACAGAACTTTAACAGGTCTTTGAAGAGCAGTAATTGGATGCCATGCACCACTTGTTTATTTTTTATTTAACTTTGATCAGGCTCTAAAGGTATAATAAAATTAAATATAAATAAACTACATTAAAGTAACAAATATTTGACATTGTGAAGCTCAGACTTCAAACATTTGAAAATTCAACTTTCTCTTAATGGGAAGGATAGGCAGAATGGGTGCTTTCTAACTAGAATACATTAGAGAGGACAGGTCTGCGCTATGTGATGGCTGCTATAGCATCCTGCTTTGAATTAAACCATAGCCTCAACTATCTATTTCAAGGATAATTTGATCTTGAAGATGAAATTTTAGTATAGTACGTAATATTTGATCCTAGGTACAAATTTACATTCTTCCACTGACCATAACATTCAGCCAGCCCTGTAATGAGCTTTTATACTTTTTTAAAAAAGTTTTCTAATGTTTGGGATTTTTTTGGTATTTCATTAGCAAGCTCAAAAATCAGCCTATTTCTACTGGGGGGTTTAACTTTGTTCATTTTGTTCTGAAATTGGAAATGTCTCCCTGTGTATAGACAAAATTTATTGCAAGTGAGCAACACATTTCTGATTTTAATAATGCTATTTCAACTCAGACTTGACTGGAAACATGGATTTTTAAATTTTTTTTTCTAAATTTTTTTTGTAATAACAGTAATACTTAGCAATAAGGTTTTTGGTTCAAAGATGTTTTTCATTTAAGTTTTGGATTTCTTTTGGGTTTAGTGAATATTAATTGAATTTTTTCAAGGAAGAAAAAAATGGAAAGTCACTTAAAGGTAGGAAGAGAAATAGAAGTAGTGCTATGGAACTGGTTTTGCGTGTTGCTTACATCTTCCTTTATTTGAAAAGCAAAAGAATAATTGAAACAATATACATCTACTGAAGATGAGCTGATTGAAAACCAAATCTTGCACTCTATCAGACCTGATCAAAGAATAGAACATGACCTAAAGTTGGCCAGAAAATTGTCTCCTCATACTGAATATTATTCTCAAGAGACTGTCTTTGTAGTTATTACAGGTATTATAACATAATAACTAATGTATGTTTTATGAAGAGAAATGTTCCTGAACATCTTTGTTAGAGTCTAAAGCAGCTCTATAGGCCTGTTGTAAAAATCATAATGAGAAGTCTTATTTGCTGGGGTTAGGGACGCTGATATTCTGAGTCACTGATGACATCCTAACTCAAAAAAAAACCCTACTAATGCGTGCAATTTTGGTAAAAATTTGCTGGCAAGATTGCTATCAAGTAGTTATGACAATGTTTTTTACCTCCAGGTATTTTTTTGCTCCTGGTCATTCAAGGAGTAGACTTTAGTTATGGTATGGGTCACTTGTGTTCTCCTGCCATGCATAAAAGTAGAAAATTCAAGTTTTTGATTTACATTAATATAGGTCCCTCGGGATCAGTTTTGACACCTATTATATTCTTCATTCTTTTCAGAAGATCTGCTAACCACTTATCATACTATAACTGTGAGAGGGCATTGAATATCTGTAGAATATGGTTTAAAGTCTTTGTAAATATGTGGATTCAGAAGGCAATTTTGGGTGAGTGGCTGGCTTTTTTCTAAGGTTGGGGTTTTTTTTAGTCTTTTTGTTTTCTTTTGTTTTTTCTTTTTTAATCAACATGATTTCAGAAGACGAATTCTTACTTTGTGATTATCTATATGCTAAATTCATTTTCAACTGATCAAAATTATTCCAAGAAATCAACTGTGTCAGAAAATGTTCTCTGGTTAACAGATATAACTAGATCTCATTTTGAAATGTGTGAAATGTTTCAGTCTGAAAACAAATTAAGTGTATGGTGATCACATATTCAGGTAGCATATTTAGCATCATGTTTCGTGAAGAGTGCTATTTTGAAATCTACTGCCAGTTTCAAAAGGAGATGTAAAAGAATGAGAAAACATCTTTGGCACCACACAATTATATTTAAATAACTAAATAGATCTTAAATATATAAAGACTACAGTTTAAAATCTGTCATGGGCTCATTTATGTAACTGAGGAACATATTTGGCTTCTGAAAAGCAATGGAGTAGTAATATTACATTACAGCTGTTAATGATCTGCTTTTTTCAGAACAGAAGGTTTTTCTGGCCTTAATTTCAATTTTGATGTAATCCAGTCCTGTCCTTTTCTCACCAGAGGCCTGGTAGAAAGTTGGTGACTTCCTTCACCTCAGTTGCTGTAGCTTTCTAGAGTTTCCTTTTCTCATCTTTTCTTCCAGAATCACTTACTTTCATCTTTCTCTGCTGTAGCCCTGACCCAAAATCTAATTCTTAAGAACTTACTGAGAAGGTTTTGTTTTATATATTGATTTATGTATTGGTGCTTGTACATTGATTTAATTTTTTATCTGATAGAATTTATGGAATCCTTTTCCATCTGTATCTCTGATTTAATTTTCTCCTGCTGCCCTACTCATTCTTGATGTTCTTCAGACCATGTCAAGCCAGCAAACAATAGTTTTTTCATGGGGAAGTAACATTTCTAGAGAAGCTTTTATGTCTGTAGCCCTGGATAAACACGTTTCCTGCACTTGTGACCCAAGTGAACAACATCAGATCTGCAGCCTGCAGAGTGGGTCGGGATGAAGGACAGGCTCACTGAGCCTTGCTGCTCTGTGCCATTCCCAGGTCTGTGCTATCTCTGTACAACGCGAGCTTGCTTCAGCGCTGAAAATTTTCAGAGCTCTTTTGTCTTGAATTGGATGTAGTTTGGCAGAGAGTGTTTTATATCAGTTGTAAAGCACTATGTAGGGATAATCACCTACTCAACTGTCACTGACCTTCTATTTCACATGGTTTTAAGATGATCATAACTGATCATTCATAATTTATAAATAGTGTTGAATATTGGTGCTAGTTATGCAGGTTATATATTGGCTTAGTATTTCTGAATAGGATGACTGAGACATTCATACTTTAACCATTCCAAATTACGTGATGCTTATCCATCATCTTCTGCTTAATTTTCTCTTGATAGTGTGAAATGTTGGCATTTTTCATGAGTGGTAGCACTAAGTTTGTAGTTAAGTCAGCAATACAAAAAACACACAGTTTTTCTAACTCTTAAAGTAATGAGAAAGAGAAATCAGTTCAAACTGGGACAGGTATTCTGTACAGCAGATAGAAAACAAATGTTTTCAAAATAAATGGACGACAAATCTCTTTGTGTTTTATGGTATATCAGACACTGAAATTGAAATCACTATGTCTGGTGGTGTGGTCATCAGGTATGCTCAATCAGTCCAGGGGTGGCGGAGGGGGGGGAATCCTGTCTGGTAGTTGAGGGTAGATACAGGTAAACAGAGTGTACATATTTCTAGTATAGGTAACATCAAGATTACCTGGCTTGAAATACCAAAGGGTTGGTTTGGACAAGTTTTATTTTTGAAGGATGCAGCTTAAATATTTTTAGATCTACTGTTTCATCATTGTGTGAACAGGAAGAAGATTGTTAGTGTCTAGACTACATCTTCTACAAAATCATGTCTCTTTTGATTAATGACTAAAATCTGTAGCTGAATTGTTTGAATTTTGTCCTTGAAAACTGCAAGTGCAAGGTTGCCAGCAGAAAACGGTATTTCTTTCTGTTAGACATGTTACTTTAAAAAGCTGATCTTCTTCTGTACTTACTGAAACAATATTTCTTTTGATTTTATTGCCCATTTATGCCTTTTCCTTGAATAAATGTGTCCAGTTCCCATTTTTCAAGGAGAAGGCATAAATAGGTGTAGCACTTTCAGTAACACCTACCTAAAGATGTACCAGTCTCATCACTGGACCTTTCATGCGATCACCTCAGCCAGGCAGAGTAATCAAACTAGCTATCAAATCTAATGATTAGAACTCAGGACATAATCTTTCAAAAAACTTAAGATTTATAGAAGAATAAAATCCCTGAAGCTTCAAGCATATTAGAAACTGGTACTGCAACAGTGTGAAATGGATAAAGATCATGTTGCCATTGCTATCCCATAAATTAGTCTAAGGAGTAGACCCTTCCTTGCAAGTCGCAGTTAATCAGTTTTTTTAACCATTGCTTTCTCAATATACTAAGCTTTTTCAGCATGAGTATAAATCATTCTTCCAATACAAACAGATTTCAGTTAAATGAATTATAATGATCAGTGAAAAAATGCACAACAGAAAAAACTCTGGAGAGGAAAATTCATATAATGAATTCATACTAAGGCTGTGTTATGAAATTAGAACACAAAGTAGGAAATATGAAAGTTAACCTGTTCTTCATGATGGAAAAACTAGTATCACGCCAGGGGACCGCAATGGGGATGGTAAATATAAATCACTGAATCTCTAACCACTTACATTCAAAGAAGGGATGTCTCCATAATTCTGCTACCACTGTTGTTAAGTAATGCTTTAGGGATGACTTGATTTAGCCTTGTCCTCAGAAAAGAACCAATTATAGTTTTTTGTTTTTGTCTTTTTTTTTCTTGGTAAAATTAACAAGCACACATCAGTAGTTTTTAAGGACTAGGGCATACTTGATTTTTACAGTGTTGTAGCCTGAAACTCTTTCTGACTAAGATATTTCAGAATACAAGTAGAAGTACTCATCAGTTTTGACAAAGAATTAATTTATAGCTCTTTACTTATACTCTGATCTTTTATCACTGAAATGTCAAGTTAAGTGACTTGTAATTCATTGTATTGAATACATGTACTAGAAGGAAAAAATGCAGAGTTGATGGTTTCTATATGTATGTGTGCATCTGAGAACAGTTCCTGAAAACACTCCTGTGAGTAAAATCACTGAAACACAAATGTAGTACCTTCTCTTGCTGACTTCAGTTAAGAAGTACTTGCGGATATTTTTCCAAATATATTTGTTTTGAGTAACCCCATTGCTGACAACTACAGGTAGAACATTATTTGCTTGTCACTTCCAGTGAGAAAACACTATCCTACATTTCAGACATGACTATATTATATGTAATATTACAGGTTTAATATATATCTGATAAAGAAGGGTCCAGGCAGATTAACACAAATGCTTCTACAGATGCTTTGGGGTCTAATGTGACTTAGTCTTAGACCCAGTACAAGCTACAATTCTTAACCATTGCTCTACTCTAATTTATAGCATCTTTATAGTATCAATTCCCACCTAACAAACAGTAATAAAGCTCTCAGATAGAAGATTAATGAGTATAATTCATGCACTAGTGGACTGAAAATGTGAAGCAAATCTGGCACTTGGGTATTGCAGTTATGGAAAGGAGAAGTTATAAATGTTCTTATAAATGTTTTCATCTGACTTACAAACTTTTACTGAAGTTGTAGCTCTTTCAAAAAGCATTTTAAAATATCTTAATATTTCTTGGATGATGTGGATTGTAATTCTCTTAATTATATATGGGGGCTATGTGTGTGAATAAGTGGGGACAGTTGTGCCAGTCAGTTCATTCCTCCTGTAGAGATGTTCCTGATCCTGAGAAGGGTTGTGCACGCTGGTGAGGCAGAACTGAGTGCTGACCTCCCAGTCCTACCAGGACCACCTGGCTCCCAATCACACGTTAATGGAGCAAGCTGCTGATCTGGAAGTTCTTATCAGATTGCTTTTCACTATTTCAGATTTAAAAGGGGCTAGGAAGGTATTTTCCAGGCTTTTTAATGATTATTTCCCTCATTGCTGCTTATTTAGAGTAAAAGTTTGAGTTTGAGTTTTAATAATCTGTCATTTTGAGTTTTAAGGATAAAATGTTGAAGGACAAGTGGGGACAAGTGAAGGACAAGTTACCACCTTCACTCTGGGTGAGCCACTGCTGTGTGAGAGGTCTGCTTTTACACATGCCACCACATGTGGCTGGTTTGCCACATCCCTGCTCTCCTCTTCTTAGGTAGTCCTTTTCAGAGCCTTTCAGAAACAGAACATATATTACTTGATCCAGACCACTGATAGCTCAGTAGGTTATACGAGCTGCTGTGCATCCAGATGATTGATCTCCATCATTCCCAGTGCCACTTCTGGGTTTGTAGCTGTTCCCAAGAACTCCTTTTTTCTTCTCACTGTCATCATTAACAACTGATTATCCTCTTAGATACCACTCATCTCTTAAAAATATTCAAGTGCATGTTTGAACATGTTCAGAACTTCTTAAACCTTTTTTTAGCATAGCTATATATGAGGAGGGAGAGAGAATAAAAGGAGAAACAACTTATTTTGTTAGGGCTTAAAAAAATGTAACCCTCCCTCCCTAGGTCCATTTGGGTACCTCTTGCTGTGTGCAGAGACTGCGAGCAGGCTGTACACAACCTGAAGGTCTGAGGCAGGAATTTACTGGTTAATTCCCACAGCAGAGCTGGGACTAACAGGCTACTAGGCTAAATCTTATATGCTCCCCACCTCCAGGAAGGCACCCAGATGATCCTTGCTGGCCAGGCAGAGGTGAGCCAAGTGGGAATGGGACACAGTGAGTTATTTGTTGGAGCAGGCTCATTCTCAGTGTTGGTGACCTGCTGTTTTCTGCCCCCTGCTTTTTTTCTTCAGGATCTTGTATCTTTTCATCTCAGTGTTTTTCCCTTTGAGTCCTTGAGCTGCTGACTATTCCCATCTTAATGACATTACCTCTGCCTGCAGTGTTACTTCTTCCATCTTCATGGCTCTGCTCTGTACTTTCCCATGGCTCTTTCTCTCAAGTCAGTAATTTCCTTGGAAACCTGAGCCAGGATTGTGCAGCAATCCCAGCCTCTGATTGCTGGCAGCTGAACCCTGGGGGAAGGATGGAGGGTCAGAAACATTTGTTCTTTATTACATCACTTCTGTGGATATCATTCTGCATTGTGACAGCCTATTTTCTTTTGATTCTTATTTATAAATAATCTGTCAAAAATATTTAGAAATCTTATCAAGGTTCAGTGGGTTCCATAATCCCATTATACAAGAATCATTACTTAGTAATAAGCAGACAAGCAATAAAGAAATCAATAGCTATTCCAAAAGCACAGTCTATGTTAAGAAAATATGCTTTTCCTGCTCATAACGCTGGTAAGAATGGTGGAGTGTATTTTTGTAGCTTTGTCCTACATGTCAATTATAACCTTTCTGTGAAAGAAAAACCCACTGTGAAGCTGTACTGTAATAGAAAGATGGGAAAGGTGAGTTGTGCTCATGTAAAACCCTCCCTGTTTACTTTTTGCAAACATTTGAACCAGCAGATTTGTTATTTTTGCATACAAGTTGTCCTAAAGGTCTGCAGTACTATAAACGCTGACTGAGAGGCTACACATTGCTTTTAGCTGGACTTAACGAGCATTAAGAGAAAAGGAAACAGATTAATGAGCATTACATGCATCTTCTCAAAGACATGGAAACATCCATCTATTAAGTGTGTCTCTTTAAATGGCTGCATCGTTTTCCGTAACACCAAGAAAGAAAGTGTAGGAAATGAAAGGGAAACACCATGACAGCATCTTGTGTTACAGCCCTGGGGCACAGGATCTGCCTGAGAGGGAAAACACTGACCGAGGCTTTCCACTGACATGGGAAGAGTCAAAGCTCTCCTCTTTTGCCTGCATGTGTTACCTTCTGTGCACTGAAGAGCAGCCATTATCTTAAGTTATGACTTAGCTCTTTGTCTCACAAAGAAAGTTAAATTACTTTCATATTATTCTTACATATTTTTTTTTTTATGTAAGTCATGAATATATAGATGCATAGAAATTAACTTGACGTCTGACATACAGGAGACCTGTATGTCATACCTGTTAGAATGTATTTTAAGGAATCCATAATTTTAACTGCTTAATAATAGAATAAAAAGGATATCATTGTTTTGCTAAGGGTTTTTTTGTGTTCTTCTTAATCAAAATGATTTGTTGCTTGAAAGATTTATATGTTAATTTATGGTTAGTACTGATAAGGATGCAGTTTTTTTCCCTTGTCAAAATAAAATCTGTTTTAAATAATAATGAGATTGTCACTTTTCCTGTTTTCCCTTTGCTTCCTCTTTTGTTTCTCCTTTTGCTTCTCCAGAATTAATGTTTTCTGATACTATTATTAAATACAAAACTGAGCACACAGGAAAAAAAAATCAATCTCATGAATTATATGACAGCTTTGTCCTGAATACATTAACATTAATATCTTATTTTTCTTTCTGCATTTTACACAGATTATTTGCATTCATGGAGATTCATAAACAAGTGGTGGCTGAGGTGGGATGCATAATAGAAGTGACACAGACCTTCTCATATATAAAAGAATTCAGATAAAGAAATGGTGAAGAAACCATGTAATGACAAAACTGATCATCAGCCTCTCTGTTCAAAACTGGCAAGATATCTATAGCCATCATCTTTAGCTTTGTTACAGCATTCAAATTAATCATTTAGAGAACACCTATTTTGTTACTTCTGACAAATTACCTTCAGCAAAAAATAATCCTTTTTCTTGGGGTTTTGTGTTGGATTTTTTGTTGTTGTTGTGGTTTTGTTTTTTGCAATGATTCTGACCTTTCCTTTAAACACACAGCACTTGAAAGTTGTAATTAATACTTTTGTTAAATTAGTGGTGGTGTTCCTTTGAATAGTTGCGTTAGAGGTCCAAGCCCATTCTCCTAGGTGCCACAGTCAATCAGGAAAGGAACCAACACTGCAAATATAACACAAAGTGAATATCTATATCTAGCTGTCTATCTTTATATCAACTCAGTAGTCAGAATGGGGGGTTCATGGCTGAATCTTGAGTTCTGCTATTTATAAAGTTGAGGACTTTTCTCAAGGGTGATCTTTCAGATTTTCTTATTTTAAGGTACACGTGGCACATGAGGAAATGAAGCTGGTATTATCCCTTCCCCAGGCTCCGGGAAAATCTGCTCTGGAGCTGATGAAGAACACAGCAGCTGTGCCTTAGCTGCCTGATCACCATCTCCCAGTTAACTTACCAGCTCTAAATGTATTGACGTACATGGACTGACAGGTGTTTGAGTTCATAGTCAGAGAAAACAATTCTCCAGTGCTTCTAGAATCTATACCATGGATCCTCTTCTGATTGAAATCCCAAGTAAAAAATTCATTTGTGTTTTGGGTTGTTTTTTTTTAATATTCAAGGCATTCTAAGGCAAAGACTTGTCTTGTGTTTGTTTCCCCCCTAGCTCAGCTGCCATTATGTTGGGTTTTGTATTTTTGTTCAGGATCTATTGTTCTCTCTTTTGCTGTTTCTTAATATTTACTATACATCTTATGTACTATTTAAATTAATACATCTTTAATGCTGCTTTGTTTAATTATGCTTATACTTTACCCAGATATAGCCAAAGTTAAAACCTCATAAGTGGATGTATTTTTGGTTCAGTGGTAGTATGATTGTGACATAAATGTTATAGGTCCCGTCCTGTAGTATCCTCCATCTTCAGAAACCAAATTCCATGGAAAAACACTGAAAATTTGTTCTGTAGAGCCTTTTGCAAAATAGCTCCAGACACTATATCTTGTGTGCTTCCTTTAAACACTTACCAGGAAGACAGACAAAATTCATACCTCCTTGCAAAGATGAGATTTTAGGTAATAATAATAATACTAATAATGATCACACATGTCCTTTCTTAAAATGATTCATTTTGATTTGGATATCTTCAAGTTCTTTGATCTCACGATTTACCTAACAGTGAGCAAGGTTAATGCTTAATAAAGTAGGATGCCCTTTTTATAATCACTTCATTAAAAGTGAGTAGCAAGAGGTACATTAAATTAAAGTGTTTGTGATATGGGATCAATTTTGTGGAATCCCAGAGGTCTCTATGTGCCTCATAAAGAGCTCTGTACTTTGAACATATCTATAAGTGACCCATTGAGAATTTCTGCTCTCTTTAATTTGAGAAATTGAAATTGCTTTTATTACCTGTTATGGTGTTAAGTACCGAATAAGGGATAAATTGTCCTGGAAGAAAATTAGACTGCAGGTCTACAGCTTTAATAATTCATACCCTCACAGCATTTATAAAATAAACTACATGTTACTGGGAATAAAATGAATAATGATATACTTTAGGAAAAAAAGTTTCCTTTCACCTCTTATAAGTGCTTAGGTTTTACAGGGAGACTGTAGAGGTATGAATGAGCATATTCTGGGTTATCCATGAATTGAGGAGAAATATAGGAGCCCTGATTCCTTGGAACACACTGAATCTTTACACCTTACTCTTTGGACCCGAGTTCTAAAAGCTTTTAAGTGGCCTGCTGTTTGCTGAGCAGGCAAGTTAGTTCCCTCCAGATGTTACAGTAGTTTTTCTATTTCTTAGGAAAAATAAAAACCAAACCAAAACAAAAACACATTACATGTCTATGGTGATGTTGTGTTTTGTTTTTTTTTTAAAAAGAAAAAGTAATCCAAAGATTGATGCACACATATAATAGAATCAGTGTCTCTCTTCATAGCTCTGTTTTCAATAAAAAAATGTTTTTTTCCTTGCAGTTGGATCACTTCTTGGTATATGGAGCATTAAAAGAAAAGCCAAAGTACAAGAGCATATCTCTTACTTATGGCTCTGTGAACCATGGAGTTTCTCAGTCAGGGTTTGACATTTATATGCCTTGAGTATATAGATATGCAGCAAGAGTTTTGAAACTAAGTAGAAAACAGTGGACTGTAGTTACTCTACACTCTCTCAGCTGGTTTATGAGTAAGTGCAATGGACCATTTTGGCCTCTGCTACTTCCCGATAAACATTCACCGAATATTCTGTTGTAATTAGTGGTGTTATACATATGAACAGTCTAGTATACTTTCCGTTCACAAAGGTAGAGGAATCTTTCTCTTCTGTTACAATATCACTGTGTCACAGTTCATCCTTATTTCTGTAATTAAAAGTACTTTAGATGCTACCTAGTTTCTTCTGGATATTTCATATTGGAATACTCAGATAACTAGACCTTGCTTTGGCCTTTTATATTTTCCACTTACTCATTTTAGTTATGACTGTAAGATGTAATTTATCAAATGCACAATGAGAGGTTATCAAACTCTTGTTTCAGTAAAAGAAAGAGGAACATTACCCTTGAGAGATAAATCTTTCATTAAACTTTACAAAGACCTTAAGCAGTTTCTACCCTATTTATCTTCCCCAGTCTTTCTTCTTTATGCTCCAGCTGCCAGTGTTTAGAAAGCAGCACAAGGCAGGCAGCCAAACTAAGAGCTGATTTCCTAGCCAAATGGATAAATTTCCTCTTCCATAACTAACATTTGACTTCACCTTAGGCACTTTTTAAAGCATTTTCCTAAGTTTCAGATTTCTTTTTTTTTTTATGTCATGACTAACTAAATTACTGGTCTGGTACAGGTCCTTATTTTTAGGACACGGAGAAGGTCAAAGAAAATTTTTATTAGAACACTAAAAATGAATTTGGTGAGGAGTAAACTCATCTGATTTTTTTTTTTTTAGTTTGGTTTTTTATTTGTTGCACTTGCCTGTCGATGCTTTAGGAACTTTATGTCTTTTGGCATTTGGTAGAGGAGATATTAATTGTCTAAGGAATTATATCGGTTTGATCTTGTTGACGAGGAATTACAGAGACAGCCTAAGTAAGTATGGAAAATAAGTATCTTCTCACCTACTTAGCTTCTGTGAAAAGACAGTTCTTTTTTTATTATTGATGCTTTTTGAATTGCAATGCTTTTTTTCCTTCCTCACTTTTTAAAATATGTTGTTGAACAAGAAGGAAAAGTATAAATAAACTAGACAAAAGTACGAATAGCAGAGGAAGCAAAATCATAGAGTTGTGATTTATCCAAAACCATGGCTGTGATTAAATATGAATTTGATTCTTCTTTGTAGAAAAAAGGCAAAATATTTGGCAAGTCCTGACTCAGGCAACACTAAAAAGCAAGTTTTCTTTCAGGTCCAGTACGTTTCTTCTCATCCCATGCTTTTGGAGGAGGCTTACATGACATCTTTTTACTTGGGAATTTCAAAGTCTCTTTGCTGTGCTTTACACATTGACAAATTTTTGAACCTTGAGAGACTATACATGTATTTTTACATGCACGTGTGCAAGCACACACATACGTTTTATGCCGTCTTATTGACTTATTGCAGTTAGTCTCCCAAACTTTTTGTTACACTAGCCAGTGTCTGTTCAAAGGCAAAATGCATATTAATATCACTAAAGAGTGACTATTGCTCTGTTTACACCTCTGACTCAATCTCCTATGAACCTTCATAAAGAGGTCTAATTCTTTTTTATGTGTATAAGCATTACAGCTATTTTCAGTAGGGAAATGAGCACAATATAAGGTACCTTGGAAACTGAGATATGGGATGAGATTGATTCTTTTCACTGGACACAATGAGCATTCTTGATTTCCCCATCAGAAATAAGACTTTCTGTACAGTTGTCCTCATTTTCCTTTATATATAATTCAAGGTGATTATGTTTGTGCATAATGGGGATTGGAGTGAATTGCAGAGAGCGCCCTCTCCTCTTCTCTGCTGCACTTTTGCCATGTATAATTGGATACTTGATATGGACAATTCCCAAGCTAATGATCTTTCTTTGCAAAATTTATTTTCCATACTCTCACATAATGATGAAATATTTGATGGATCTGAATCTTCTTCCTCCTATATAACAGGTGTCTGAAATTATAGTTAGTTGATTAATTGATTCTGTCATGCAATTGTATGGAATTATGTTTCTTTTTGAAGTTTCCTCTTTTTCTCTGTTTAACAGTGATTTATTTAATGTCTGTAATGTATTCTGGCAAAATCCATTTAGTGTTGTAATATCTATATTGAAATTCTCTAATTTATTCATAAAAAAGAAGGCCCTCCCCCCTTTTCAAGAATTTCAGTCAGAAGACAAATTAAGCTTGACCTCTGCTTCTGCATTGAGCCTTTTCAAAATTTATAATAAATTTAAATGTTTATTTTTCATTTAAGAAAACATTAACTAATCTAGAAATGATTAAAAAAGAGTAACAGATATATAAAGTCATTTTCAGTACTGTAATGCCCAAGCCGAACCGATGCTGTATCGGTGCCTGAAATAGCATGCTCATTTCAGCAGGAGCAATTACAAGAGTCATAAGCATCAATTCCTGACAAGTTATTCTCAGGAACCTTTTAAAATGAGGGCTGTTCAATGTGGTTTCTCTTACGGTACCTATTTTACCAAAATTCAGTGTAGTTAAATTGTAAACTTGCAGGAACAGGAGATTTCTAAATTTGAACAGCACCAAGTACAAAGGGATTCTGCTGTATGGCTGAGGTGCCACAGAGTTGGTAGTGGCACAATCACTCCTTATCGTGTTGAAGAAGCAGCAAGCTCACAGTGCAAATTTGGTATGATTTTCTCGTTCTTACTCTGGTGAATATTTTGCCACTGACTTTACTTGGGAGTTAGGGAAGTTAAGTCAGAGCTGAAAACTAGGTTCTGGGTTGCACAATTTTAGTGTAGTGTCCTCAGTGGGATTACTTGTACGCTTTACCTTAGGTGTGTACTTGTTGAAACAAAGCAATAGGAATGATAAAATAATTCTGAGTTTGTTTATAAGCAGTAGCTGCAAGAAAGGTTGAGATGAAGTCTCTCATTTTTTTTTTTTTTGTGAAGTGGCCTTAATGCATTTTTAAACTGGCCTTACATTAAAATAACATCCAAAATAGTGTTTCTGCTCTGACTCCCTGCTCTCCCTGTACTCAGAATATATTTCTGAGCTAGTTTTTTGTGCCATTTAGATAAAAAGATGTTGTTTCCTCCATCTTCCCCTCTAGCTTGCCACGTTTACTGGACAATGCTTGTCTCCTGAATGGCATTATAAAATATTTTCTCTGTCATTTGTTGTGCTCTGGAGGGACTCCTGTAACAAAGTGCTGATTCTGCAGGCAGGAACGGAAGTATATCTGATGGTGCATCTGTTTATGTGAACTCATAGTGATAGTTTTAGTACTTTGGGTTTGGGACCAGAGACAATGGTGGCATAATTTAAGGTACATTTGTATGGCATGGCTTTCCATATTCTCACTAGATGGTATTTTAATAGTTGTTACCATACTTTTGTCCCCAGGGAGTAAGAATGAGGTCCCACATAGAGAATAAGGAAATCTCTGGAAAGAGATAATCTGAAGAGAGTTCAGTTTAAATAACACTTAGGAGTGTTACTTGCTATTGTGGCAGAGGGATGTAGTAGAGTCACAGCATCCTTGGAACTTGCTTTTTTACATACTGGAAAAGGAGGACACCCTTGATGGAAAATGTGCACCTTCAGATGAGAGGAGAGTGCTCTGAGACCTTGCTTATGGGGAAGAGAGCACTGCTTTTGACATCAGGAAGTGGTGAATCTGGAAGAGAGGAGAGAGCTGGAGTGAGGTACAAGAGTCCCGCAGAGACTGGCAGTAGAGCTGTTAAATAAGGGGAATTTCTACAAATGGGAGGAAACAAATTTTGAAAGATCATGTCTCGTGGGAGGCTTTTATCCACACGGTAGTTTGTTTTCACACTCTTACAATGGATCTAAGGCAGTGCAGGTGGGATTGTAGAAAACACTGAGAAATATCTTCTCTAATGCTTTTTCACTCCTTTCCTCTAGGAAGTCAGTGGTAAAACACCCCTGACTTCAAAGTCACAGACCAGTGCTATGGTTTTGAAGATTTTCCCCTAAGAGCCCGAGGCAGGTGTAATTCACTGAAGTTGGTCTTTGTGAATAGCTTACATATATTTTCAAGCATGAACTAGGTAGCAAGTAGTAATGCTTTGGCTGGGAGTGATTTACATAGATGCTTATTCCTTTTCTTAATGACTCCCGGATGGACACATATGAGTTAATTCAAAATCCAATGACATTAAGAAAAATATTATAATAAGCTTTAGAGTGCTCTGAACCTTGTTCAGTGATGTTTTGCTTGAAAATTCGGTACTTGGAAATATTTTTCTGTGGAAATGTATGTATAAAAGCTCAAGTTAAAGTAATAAGTCTTAATTTCTCAAAATGAAGGTGGCAAACTTTGTGTACCATATTTTTTTTTCTTGCGCTGTGAGGTAATTTTTTAACTTAAGTCCTTTTTGTCTTGATGCTGCTGTTATGTAGAGCACCCAAATAACCTGAGAACAGCCTTATTAATATCTGATTAGACAGCTAGCTCTTTAGTTTGTACCGAAAAGACTTAACAAGTGCAGGAAGCCAGCAAAAACTTCAGCTGATTTCAGAGAACAAGTTGAATGCTTTACATAATGTGCTGCTTAAATAATGTCAGAGGTTTTGCCATTGTCAAATTAGTCCTTTTTCCATGCCTTATTTAAAATGCAGGGCATGTAAAATATTGCAGGTTTCAGTTACTGAGTCCTTTTCATATGCTTTTTCTAAAAAAATGGAGGGTGGATCTACCTAAAATAGGTTCTTTGATTATAATTAATTACAAGGTAACTTTCACAAATCCAAACAAATAGAAGCACAAATCCATTAAATATTACCTTAAAAAGTAAGCAACGATGTAAACTTTCCAGAACGGCATTTTTTTGTGTACATGCTACTATTTTTTAGTTTTGCAATGTTGATGGCATTTTTTATGACTCCTGTTCATTATTCGTATAGCAGTAAAGACCTAGAAATATTACCATCAGTTTTAATATGTAGCTGATATTGTTGGAAGGAAATGTGTATATATACCTTTTTTAGCATTTAAGACAGAATGGATGAAATTTGAATATTAGAAACCAGATGTCAAATTTAGTAATATTATGGAACAGGTCCAAAACTCAGGAAAGTAAAAATATAATTTTAAGCCCTGTGTGCTAAGAGATTTTGTGAGTGTGTGTGTGTGTGTGTGTGTATATATATATATATATATATATATATATAAAAAAGTATTTCTTAATTTAGCATGTCAGTGCATCTCATTGCCAACTACAGAATACAGTAGCTTATACTATTAATTATGAAAACTGATGTTTAAATGCATGCTCCAGGACAGGGGGGAACTGACCCTGAAGCTGGGGAGCAGTCAGGCTGGTAAGAACCTCCACTGTGTTTCTTGATGACATTTCAGTGAAGCCTTAATTAGTGATTCAGCAAAAAAAAAATTACACACAAGCCATTTTTCAATGCTTGTGAATTGCTGGCCAGGTTTGTAACTCCTCCCAATGGTAAACTGAATGCTGTTCATTTTTTTGCCAATTGGAATCTCAGATTCTGTCAGCAAAAAAAATCAGTGTTTCAGAATATCAGGATGAGACGGGAAACTTGATTACTAACAGGGCAGATTCTCTGCAGTTCTTAAAGTATTGAAGCTCCTATTTATTTTTTTCCCAATAGAAGCACTGAAAAGTCGAAATACAACAGACTCCTACTTACTTCTCCAATTTTTGCCTTAAGAGTAAGGTACCATAAAGACTATATAAACACTTTGATTTTTCACTTTAAAGAGTTCACAACATTTCTTGTGAAGCCCAAGAAGACAGCTGAAGACAGGAGACCCGATGGTCATCTATAAACAGCCAACAGCCTGACAGTTCAGAGTGGGAGACCATGCAGAAGGTGAAGTCAGTGGCTATTATTTACACATTAAAATGTAAATAATAAAAATGTAAATAATAACAGTATCTAAAACATATAATAATAGAAAATAATGAAAAAATATATATAAAATGACAGGTGAAAAAAATAAAATGTGACCCTTCTAAACACACTTTCTCTAAACAAACACTATTATGGAAATTTTGAAGGATAGTTATCCAAATAATGTGAATTTATAAAAGTTGAATTGAAACAGGGTATAATATGCAAATGCTAAATATAGAATTATTTCCCTTGTATTTAGTTACTTTCCTGTGATACTCAGAACTAGTATTTGTGCATGTCTTCCTTGAAAGATGATAATCAGGAGATTAATTTTTATGTACTTCAGCTGAATTATATACTTTGAGATTAAACTTGAGCAAAATGCAAATGAAGGTATAACAAGACCAGTTAGTGAGGACTTTTCCGTAATTCTGCGGTACTAATTCAAGTTGCAGTGTTATTCCCAATGGTGAAATAATACTGTGTAGTACAAAACTGTACCTGAGAAAGAAAGTCTTATAAAAGCAAGAAAGAAGTCAAAGTAGGTTTAGTATGGATTCCAGCTCTGCAAAAAATCAGGAGGAGGAGATTTGAGCTGGGTGTTTTATAACATATGAAGACAGAAGCAAAATACAAATGTTTGAACTGGCTTGAAGTTTGGATCATTATTTCTGTCAATATTTTCACATATTTTCTGAGAGATCAATATGAATTTCAAGCGTGTATTTATTAGCTGCTTCTGAAAGAGTTATGATTGATTTTTTTTTTCTTTTTTTTTTCCCCTGGATATACCCATGATTACTTGTATCATTCACACTAATTTTGAAGGAAAAGGAGAACCTTTTGCTGTACATGTTGTTCACTTGTTAACTCAAGGGTATTTGTACAATTTCGTGTTGGGTTTGCATTGTTTAGATGTATATGAAAAAAAATTCTCTTGCCAGAGGTTGTAGTCTAAAGCCTTCAACTTGCAAACCTGATATTCATTCTAAATGTGAGCATTTGAATGCATGTGAATACTGAACTCAGTTTATGCATATTGTAACAAATGATTGTGTTTAAGGATTTTTGATTCAGCTCTCTACTTTGGATTCTTGGTCTAGAAAGGTATATTACCTAGCATGGCTGAGAATTTACCTAATATTGATTGTCAGCAATTGGCATAGATAATATACACAGCGTTACAGATTTTGATTGCCAGGGAAAAGTATAGAGAGACAAAGAGACAGAGAAATGCATCGTCAGATAGTTGGGTGACTGGCCAAGAATGAATGGGAGAGCCAGACAGTATCCTGTCCGGAGTTTTTTCACCAAAATGTATTTAAATCTTGACTTGTTCTGCTGCAGAGTGAAAAACTGAAACCGCCCCATTTGTGGAGCTGTTGTTTTCTGGCTGTCAGTCTTCCAAGTGTGTCTGTGTGTGTGTGTTACGGCATCATAAAGGAAGAGTGCAGAACACATGTACAACACCCACACTAAAATCCACAACTTGCTCAAAACTGGGCTGTGTGGAAGCCTATACTTTAAGGGTAGAATATACAGGCCTTCAGCCTGAGAGGAAATTTGGACATAAATCAAATTGCAGAGAAGCAAAAATACCTACAGTGCATGTTTAATTTTGGTTTTAGTTCTGTGCATGTTTCATGCATTATTGCATAGTCTGCTCTTGAAAGCTACAGAATCAAATAGGCTCACATTTTTGCTACTGCAAGGTGCCAATTTTATTTGTCCTATTTTATTATGCCATAAATAATTTTTACAAGCAATTTAAAAAAATATAAACCTTGCATAATGTGCTTAACATCTATTATCTCCAATGAAAATTTTACTGATTTGCATTATGGGGATTATGCAAATTAATGCATAATCAATCAAAATCAAACTTCCGTTATGCCCTTCATGCAATGCATCCCAAAGCACTTTAGAGGATAATAAAATTAGTAGCTTGCCTAAGTAGGAGTAAGCTAGGTCAAACAAATAAGTCTTTAGCTTACACTTAACAGTGAAATATGGTGGTCATTGAATAGCTTAGGATAAGCTCTCTTATATTTATTTTATACCATAATTAAAGCCTGCATTATAAAAGTCTTTCATGGTCAGAGACTAATCACACCAGAAACAGAGAGACCTAGCAATATTAATGCAATGGCAGGACTGCCTTGAATTGCAATCATATTAAAATAACAGCTGCACAGCTTATACTATCTTCTGGTTTTCCATGTAATTTTTCATTTCAATTCACTTGTGGTTCTTAAAATGGTATAATTTTTAAAAGGTAGTAATGCATATAGTTATAAAATATTACTAAAATAAACTAATGGACCTAGGAATAGTAGAGTGCTTGTAAATCCAGCTGTGCTGTCTAGACACTTTGCAATTGAGCATAACTTTCAACGGCTACCTTAGTGCCATTACTTTCATTCTGTTCAAATAATCTTCATCTCAATGCATTACTCTTTGGGAAGGATTGAGTTAATACAAGGTGCCTTTTCATGACTATATGGAAATGTGTTGCATATGAAGAGAAACACTACAGGTAGTAGGGTTGTGCCTTTGAGAGGTTCTGCTTGTGCAGTTTTAGTTCAAATTAGAACATAGCAATTTGAAATTTAATTTCTATTAACTAAACCTTCCTGACATTTGAAGACATAACTACTCAACAAATTTATACCTGGTTTACTCCAAGTCATGGTCTGGACATGTGTTTTATTAAATAATAGCATGTGTTGTGATTTAAGATACATTTGTGGACCATAATTTGTTTTTCCTATTTTAGTTGGCTGAGGAACTTCTGAATAAAATCTTGGTTTTAGAGGTTTATGTTTGCTTTAAATGAGAGAAGGATAGGGATCAGTCACTCCTATTTTCAGAATCAGATAGGAATTGGAGGTAAAAAACCAAAATGCCTTTACTTGGCTCTGATCATCTTGATTTAAACAGTCTCAACCTTGTTCTTCATACTGGGCTTCATGGATTACATCAACCTGCTACAGATATGGGATGCTGCAAACGTTGCAAATGTGTGGTTTGTTCTCCCTCTTGTGTTCGTTCACAACATGTTATTCTAGTTAGATCAAGTAAGCTAATTTTTGAAGCTGAAGTGGTATTCCCACTGTAATTAATTTCAAAATTCCTATTGACATAGGTGAGAAAAATAGGGTCCAATTCTTGGTGAGTTTTTTACATTAAATAAAGTATCCAAAACTGGATGTAGAAAACTTGTAGTAGTTTTCCATATTAAATTATTTCTCTGCTGAAGGAAAATAATGTAAAGAAAAAAGCAGAGGAAGAGAAGTCTCTCTCATACTAAGAATCTGCTCTCATAAACACTTTCTGTCTGTCCTTGTGTTTTTCACTTTGTTCCTGCACAAATAATGGTTTATAGAAGTGAGAATTTACATAGACGCTACATTCAGTATGAAGTCAGCAATTTATTTTTGTTTCTTCTCTTAAAGTACGTAGCTAAGAGAAATTTTCCTTTTTTCCTATGTCATTTATTGTATATGCCTTTCAGCTGGCTCATTTTGAGATACCATTTACTTTCTGTTCTTTCTCATTGCTTCCAATCTCCATGTGGCCATCCTAGGAAGCATCCTGCTCGTTGTGTAATGACTCTGGAGTGGTCCATTGAGCAATGTGTTAGATGTCAAGCATTCTTGACAGATAGAATTCTCCCAGATAGAATAATCTGCATTATTTCAAGTTTTCATTAATCATTTGGGATCTATGAGAGTATCGCTTTAACCTGATGTTTTTCTCTCACAAAATCTAGCACTGTCATAAATAATTATGGAAACGCAGCCTGATTAAAAAATGGAGAGGAAAAAAAAAAGCTTTTTTAGTGTTTAGAACATTTTCTCAAGAGAAATAATGTCTACCTAATATATTGCATATTCCTTAACTGGAAAAGTTAAATTTGTAAGTTTTAAAAATTATGAAAAATCTAAATCAATTCAATTGATTAAGTGAACAAAACACAGTCAAATTATTTCTGTGTTAACTGATTGTTTTCTGGATTAAGTGAAATTCTAAAAGTAATATAGGCACGAGTAAGAAGCATTCAAATGAGAATTTTACCGTTAGCCATAATAGCAAGTAAATTAGCTTTCCAGGTGTAAACCCTGGGAAATTTTGTTATTTGTTTGGGGAAAAAAAAAAAAAAGTTGTTGGTGACAAAGCTATTAAGCTGAAGTTATATGTAACAAACGACCAAGAGGGATTTAGTACATGTCATAAAA
This sequence comes from Mycteria americana, assembly GCF_035582795.1. Classification (NCBI taxonomy): domain Eukaryota; kingdom Metazoa; phylum Chordata; class Aves; order Ciconiiformes; family Ciconiidae; genus Mycteria; species Mycteria americana. Next base: position 13,654,569 of record NC_134375.1, on the reverse strand, counting down.
TCCTGTATCTGGGACCCATGACAAGGCCAATAATGTCAGAGAAATGAGGGGCAATAAAGCTATACTTTAATTTATGATTTGCAAAACATCTGCTCAGATGAGAAGCATAAACCATAGGGCACATGAATGCGAAACTGTGTGTTGTGCAGAGGCTGCAATGAAAAGGCTAAAATTTGGTGTCTTGGATCAGTGATATAAAATGTTGAATGACTTCCAATAATTCTGTGGTATGGCTGCTCATTTCAGCTTGCTTAAGACTGTAACTACTAGTGCTAAGTGGGGTTTAGGTTTGTTTTATTTTTAGGCTTGCTAAATTCTTTGTTTCTACTATTTCCCTAGCATGACTGAGAAATATGGATGTTTACTCTCATTGCGTGTGTTAATGCGATCACTCAGGCAAAGGACATCTTATCTGAAAAAGAGGTATGAAGATGTTTATATGTTAGCACATAAAGCTTCCCCCCACCAAAAAAAGATCAAGCACAGGATATAAACCTTTTTCATTATTTGTACAACAGAACTGACATCCACAGCAATGGTGTTGCTCCCCGGCTATTATTTTATTCCATTGTAAGCAGGGTATCCCCCGCAGAAAGGGCCATGATAGGATGCATCCTCGTTCAGGTACCTGACGTATTTTATTACCAAGCCATGAATTTGGAGGGGGTTTCAGGATAATTTCTTATCCGGGCACATTGTGTCCTAAGTGTAGCAGCACAGGCCCAAAGCCAATGCACTTGCAGAGTTTTTACTTTTATATAACTGCTTTAAACCTTGGCCTAGATATATTTGCATACAACTCATAAGATCAGTGTTACTATCTGAATAGTGTAGAAAGTCTGGAATGTACATGGAATTTAAGAGGAGAATCCATCTCAGGTTGTTACCTGCTTTCCATAGCTGTATTTTACGCTGCATTCTTCCAGAGTTATGTAAATGTCACTGCAAACAAAATATGCATTTGAAACGTAAAAAAATGGAGAAAAATTTATTCTTCAGCTGAAACACCTGAAAATGTTTGTGTTAAATGGCAATGTAGAAATAGAGACAACAGTAACAATTTTGGGTGGAAACTGTTTTTATTCCCCAGGTGTTAGCTGATGAGACTAAATCCTGAGTTTAGAAAAAATGTATTTCAAAGCTTTCTGTGAAAGGAGGTTTCTAAGATCATTGATTTTCTTCTTCAGCTTTGGCGGATCATGTGTTAAGGAGATGTTTCTTATTTCCTTTTTCCCCATCCTTTCTACCCATTTCTGTATATTTGTTAGACTCTGGTGAATACAGTGCAGTTTAGGGAGAGAATCATCAAGCATTGTGCAGGTCATCTTTGGAGAATAATTAGTATGACAGTAATTGCTCAATTTGTGTCTGGAGCGAGAATGTTTTGAGAAAAAGCAGTTTCATTTTAGCATTTTTTCCTCATTCCCTGCTTGTCAGAGCCTCTGAAGTTACAATTTCAGGGGACGTGCTCCAGGACCTGAACCCCAGCATGAGGGTAAACATTCCAGAAATGGGAGTGAAGTAAAACCTGCAGCTATCTTCCCCACAGAACTTCAGCTAGACCTTTGGGATAAAAAAATTGGTCACTCATCAATTTATATTCATCTCATTGCACTCTACATGTGAAGGTGGACTTGTGGCTGTTGTGGGGCTAAGGAGATGTTAGTTCATCCAGTGTGACCTGTCTGACCAAGGTCACGGAAGATTTTGGACAGATGTAGCATGTGGCATGGAGAGCTTCAGGAGATGGAGAACCTCTTGATTACCCCAGTGGTTTGTTCCAGTGACAGATCGACCAGACTTTGAATGTTGTGTGTCTATTTCCTGCTTTGATTTTCTCTGATTTTTAATTTCCAGCCCTTATTTCTTTTCTGTAGCAAACAAAGACCCCCAATAGCTCCTGCCATTTTCACTTCATGAAGGTATTTAGGTACCATGGCCAAATCATCAAGTTTCTTTTGTGATAAATGAACAAGACTGAACGTCCTTAGTTTTTCCCTGAGAGGTATTTTTCACGTTCTTGAGTAAGACAGATATTAATGTTGAAGGTGGTACTTGCTGAATGGATAAATGACAATTTAAAATTCAGATAAGCAGGAGGGCACCTGAGATGTTGATGGAAAATGACCCACCTGTCTCAGAGTGGAGGAATAACAGGGGATACCATTATTAATACTGCGGGTTCTATTAATTCAAGCTGTGTTTTCGTTGCTGCATAGAATCATCAATAAAGACCAAAAACCAGATACCGAACATGTAGGTCTCCTGTGAGCCAACCCATTGAGCTGAAATCATTGGTTTCCCATGTTTTTGGCTCGCTGAGTGCAGGCAGGACATTGCACTGTGTGTGTGGCCCCAGGCTTTTAACCAAGCGTGTCAGGTGCAGTGTCTGTGCTCAGTCCCTAGTGAATTGTTTGTTAGGAAACTAGCACCATTTACTCCAAATGCCCATAGCACCTCTGGCATAAAATCAGTCTTACTGCATTTTGAATACATGATCATGTAGTGCTGAGGGTTTTCCAGTTCATATCTTCTTTCCCTGGAGATCATATGACAGTACGGACAAAGAGCATTACTACTTTTGAAATGTGGTTTAAAATTTGAGTGCTCAAATCTGTGATTTTAAACGTCTTAAAAAAAAGTTGTTATAATTTGCACTTTGGCTATAAAACTCTGGGGAATCAGTAAGATTATCTTTCAGGTACCATTGTAGGCAAATATAGAAAAAAATTTTAGATTTCAAAGGCTTACATTGCATTAATTACTAATTTTTTATATTTATTTAACTTATTTTGGTTTAAAATACTAACTATTGTAGAAATATGAAACATTATGCTTGTTTGAGCTCCAGTTTACATTTAAAATGTGACAATTTGTTTAGACCTAATGGTGGATGAATACTATCTGATTAATAGAAGTATTGTATTGTCCATATGTTCTTATAGCCCTTTCTTCAGTAAGTGGAATCTAGATAACTGAAAGGGATGCTAAAATGTCTAAAATAACACTAGACTCCTGTGTTCCTGCACCTGAATCCCGTATTTCTTCAAGTGTTGTATTATTAAGAAGAGGTTGATTTTTGTAAGCCACATAGAAAATGTCCCTGACAATAGAGGAATATTACTTACTGATGGACAGATACCAAAGGATGCTGATCACCCTGCATCCTCATATTTCTCTATTTTGTTTTTTCTGCCCAGAATAAATATTGCCATAAAAATTCTGGCTAGCTCACAATGAAATGGGATGGTCTTCCTCACATTTCTGTGTTTCTTTTGCTGCTCTCACATATTCAGAATTATACACAACATTGTCTCAAAAGCTTTTCGTTTGAATGGTGTCAACATGTAAAAGTAAATTGTATGTAACAAGAAGCAGTATTAAAAAGATACCCTGTTCTGAGCAGATACTTTGCTCGTCATCCAGATCTCAAAAGAAATGGGAAAACTTCAGGAAACATATTTTCCATACAGCATTTCAGGTGGTATGGAAATAGGGAAGGGGTGCAAAGAACTGGTAACAGTAACATTTCCAGTTTTCCCATAGCATGACAATGGACATGTCAATTAAAAAAAAAAAAAAAGATAATAATATCAGAGGAAAAGGTCAGCTATGACCATAAAGATTTATCTGTAAATATTTAAAAGGGTTTAGTTCACTGTATTAAACTATTGGTCAAAAAGTCATTACTTTCCAGTTGGTACAGAACACTTTGGTTAACAGTTTAAAAATAGTTTTATATAAATGACTGCCAGTTCCTAGTAAGCCAGTCCCACTTCACAGACATCAGTAAGTCTTTGCTTGGTATACATGTGAAATGTGGCCACTCAGTGCTTGTAGGTTTTCTTTGAAATGGCTTCTGTCGGAGAAGGTTGGAGATAGATGGAGAAAAGTGGAAAAAGACCCAAGAATTACAAGAAAGTTAAGATTTCTGAATGTGGCCCAGAAAGAATAGATTGCAGGGGTAAAATGTAAAAACCAAACAGCATCTTGTTCTACAGTCTACTGACTTCAGCATATAAAATACTATTAAGAGTGATTTAGGATATCAGCTGGTTGCCCTGTGCTCTTTCCTTACATCAGTACATGAATTTCTGTAGGTGCAAAGTCATGTGTATATTGCTTTTACAAGTCTTGAAAGATAAACTTTTTTTTTTTTTCTTTAAATAGTGCTAATCCTATTGGAAGAGATAGCTAGTTTTACCCTGTAACTAACATGTTGTATGCCTTTTTCAGTAGTATATGTGGTTATTCTTATATGTACAGTCCTGTACCTCTCGGAGCTGTATTTTATGATGCAGGTACCTAAACCAGAAGCAGCCATATTTTCAAAAGATAATTGGGTGTTAAGATGCAGAGGTGAACTTCTAGGCAGCTGTGAAAAGTGCCGTTTGATGCTTATCTGCATTCCCTCTGCACTTAAACATTTTGAACATCTAGTCCATAGTAAATTGTACTGAGATGATGGTAGAATCCAGCAGTGAAAGTCACAGAAGGGCAAAGAGGAATATTTATAAAAACAGCCAATTCATTAAGTTTTTATTAATTAAATTTTTCAGGAAAGATTTGCCCTCCTGAAATAAAGAGATATTTGATAAGCGTAGTATAGTCTACATTTATGAGGTTATTCTTACTCTTGCACATTGCATAGGTGGATAATTAATGACTATGCATTTTTACCAGTTTCCTTCTTTAGGAGTTAGGTGGTTAGGACTAATCTCGCCCATTCTGCCTGGTTTGGTAGGGACTGGAGGAGGCTGAGCTTTTCCTGATGAATCACCACTACAGCTTGAAGAACTTGCACTGTTTTACATCTGCAGGTATAACACAAACACGCATTTTTCTTACAGCAGAATGAGGGAGGATGGAGATACTAAGACTACAATGAGTAGTATAATCATTCACATCAATGGGAATTTTAATTTCAGTGAGCACAGATCCAGCCCTAAGAGCTGCGTGCAAAGTGTATTGAAGTAATTGGTAATATTTTTGAATCCGTGTATTTGTATAAAGCCCTCAGGCCCAAGCAAATAAATTACATTTAAATATTCTTATTATCTAATGTTGCTCCTTCTTATCATCTCTTCTCCTACCCTCTCATATTCCTTTTTTTCCCTTGTGTCTTCTATTCAAAAGAAAATATCACCAAGGAGGTTAGTAGATTTTTGTAAGGTTATATTGCAGTAGCCTGCAAAGAAAGAAGTCCCCATTATTACTGAAGACAATTCCATACCATTTCCAGAGATCACAAGAATATTATTCTTAGATGACACATTCTTAGTCAGTTCTGCACTTTATGTATCTCTAAGTTAAAAAACACTCGGTTTAAAAGAATAAGTGATGTTGGCTTTGCTGCTGACAAGGGTTGGGTCAGAATTATCCTGGTCTGTGTGCACATACACCCCCTCCCCGCCTCGTATGTACATGTCATATTATAATCATACAAAAAGGGAAAGATTGTAGGATAATGGTGGCCGTACATACATATATGTGTGTGTATGTGTGTGCATATATTTAGATGCACATACATACAGCCATGAGTTCAGCACCTGGTGGCCAGGTCTGCAGTTTTTTTCAGTAACTGCCATGATGATAATCAGTTCTAGAGGAGCTGGCAGGGAAGGGTTGGTACCCTGGGGAGGGCAGAGGCTGTAGCTGTAAATATCAACCCAGGCTGTATTTTTATGTGGATATAGGTAACCTATCTCCTTATTTTCTGTGTTTTCTTCCCCCGAGGTTGTCAGAGGTTGCTGTCAGAGGCTAGGCCATGTGTGTCATGGATGTCAATGAAAAAGGCAGTTCCTATGTTTCTCTTGATTCCAGCTGCTGTGATCAAGGTTATATGCCTCCTCTCTGCTGCCAGTATATTGAAAAAGAAGCCACAGGAGGGCATTTTTTAAATCCACTGATTCCTGACAGTTGTGTCGGCTCATTGCACGAGGTAAGAGGTGCAATTTAGTGCAGCTTTCAAGCAGCACTGTGCTGCGCTGGTTTTGCACCAAAACATGTGCAAACCATGTAAATGGAGAAATGATTTTTCTGATATTTTTCCTTAATTTACAGCCTACATCTGAAGAAAGCATATTACATTTTCAATTTTTTTTTTTTGCAAACTGATGAACTATTTGCTTTAATTGAAAAAAATAGTTTTGATAAATTTGAAGCATTTAATTTTCTTTTGCTATTATCTTTGATCTGTCATTTTCCTAGTTAGCTCAGATTTTGAAGGGAAATGTTGCTTTGAAATGGGAAATCATATTTTAATTTTGAAAATGTCAAAATAAGATATTCTGATAATTTTGCCATTTTAAGAAAAATTCAGAGTTGTAGAACTTGTTGAAACTGGTCTCTTTCTTCAGGAAGTTTTGGTTTTGAGTGATCAGTAATTTTTCATGCAAAAAAAGGGATTTTTTTAAAGCTCATTTCCCAACTGGTGACATCTGTTTTCCTGTTGAAGTGACACACTATGAAGTTTTAGTGAAGGATCTCAAATGTTGTCTTTAAGGCACATGGACTTCAGAGTTTTAGCTGAGTCCAACTTCAAAAAAAGGCAGTCTCTTTACAATTTTTTTCTACAATTTCCATATAGTTACCTGTTTTTCTTTGGTCTCCAACATTCAATGTACTTTTCAAACTCCTAGCAACTCTCATCAGATTGCTTTGCAAAAAGAACTGAAGAACATACAGATTTAGTTTTGAAAGAAATATTTTCTCTAATTGGTGCTGCTACAGAAAGATCCAGGTTTATTAGCACATGATTGCATTTTGAAAGTCTGAAGTGCCCTGTCAATTGGGAACAAATTTGACAAAGAGGAGGACAGACATATTATCTAAATTAAGAAGCCTAATTTAAAACAGAGAAATAAATATATCCAAAACAAAGTACTGATGTTTAAATTTGGTAGGAAATACACTGATAACAATCTCAGAATATTTCAAAGAAAAGGTGTTGCTGAGAAGCACCAGCTGCATCATATAAAGACTCTATATCATAGTTGCACATCTTTTTAGAAGAAATAGTATGTTTCCCAGAATATATAGGCTTCATAAATTTTCTTTTTAAAAATAAAATGTACTTGACCACCATTGCTATCAAATATCTACTTCTCTGGCTGCTTAACAGGCACAGTATGGATCTGTCCTCACTGCTGAAATCACTGAAGCTGTTGTTATTGGCTCTGTTGTATACCAGGCCCTCTCTCTGGGTCCTGGGAAGTGGCTCCCACCACAGGTGTGCAGTGGTACCTAGTGCACCGGGTCCCTATGTAGTATATCCTATGGAATCAGTCACAGCTAGAGAAAAATGCCCCTAGTCATTTTATCTGCTCGTATAAGTCAGTTGTGAACCTGTTGAAATCAATAGGGTAATACTAATGGAAAAATGGTGAGACAAGCTTTAAAATTAAACTGTATGGCCAAGATAAATGTGCCTCAAAACCTTGGGCTTGTGCCAGCCGGTGTCTGAAAGATACTGTAGAGTTATCCTATCTGTCCAGAAAGATGAAATAGCTGAATATTTTCCCTATAGAACAACACATCCCTGAATGTTGCCCATACCAATTAATCATCATCTTAAAACAGGGTAAACCATCTCCACCATGGTGTTTTATGGAAAGCTCTCCTTCTGTTTCTGAGCTATGGTAGGTGAGGAGATATAAATATATATATATATATATAGATATAGGTAGATATAGAGATATAATATATCCTCTCATATATACATTTATTTGTGTGTGTGCGTGTGTGTATAAAAGTCTTAAGGAAAACTTAGAGAGTGATTGAACTCTTCTGGTTTTGTAATTCATCACATTGGTAAATATAGCACAGAAAAACTGAGTGTTTCCTTTTAATATACAAATTAATTTGCTTTGGTCATATTAATATTTTAAATATTTGCTTTCCAGGCATGTCCAAGAAATCAAATATTACTGACAGAAATGGTGAGAAGCAAAATTCAGACTAGTCTGTAGGACTATAGGTGAACTGTAGAGCAAGATTCGGTGTCTTTCAGACAGATACAGTCTGAGGTTGCCTTTCAGTTCAGTATTTCAGTGGCTTGTGTCATGTATGGGACTGGCGCGGATAACCGCACTCTTCCCTTCTGGTTTTAAAACTCCGTGTATTTTTGAGACATGCACATACGCACAAATTCTCACACAAGGTTTCCTGAGTGCTGACTGCTGGTCATTCATTATCAGCTGTTCTTTCAGCCCATATTTATATGTGAAGCTGATTGACGAACTGGGGGTCTAACATCTGCTGAGCCTGCATCAGGTGTTGAGTCAGTTCTGGCTGTCCTGTTCATTTCATCTGAGGAGCATGCTCTGCTCTTTGGTAATGCAACTTTTTACTTAAAACCAAGTCAGACTTGAACATTTTGATAGTATGGAATTTTTATTGTTGTTGTTACTATTATTAAATTTAATTTTATTTTATTTTGCTCCTAGCAAGATTCAGGGCATGCAAACTCCCAAGAACAGAAACTGAAAGAAGCTCCCTTCTTCCTACATCTCTGTGAGCTGCTGCTGCCAAGTGGTGGAACTCACAGCAAGCACTCTGTGCCCCAGAGGGTTCCTCCTGCAGAACTCCTCACAAAGAGAAAAGCCCTCGCCAGCTATGAGATGCTAGCCTCTCCCTGTCAGCAAATTCTCTGTTTCTACAGGACACCGTGTATCATTTCAGTTAAGGTTTGTCCAGGTACTTTTTTTGATATTCACTATTTTTAAGAATTCTTCAGAGTAATTTTTCTTTAGCTGCTTTCTCATAATATCTGAAAACTAAAAAATTAAAGCCTAATTCTTAGTTATTCTTTCTCTGGCCTAGAAATAGGAGCAAAGAGGGGAACAAGACATTTTTAATGCACTTAAGTATGCCATTTTCTGGTGGTGTCAAGCCTACAATATCCAGTTTGCCCCAGTGTATGTTCTGACCTCCCATGTGAAACACAGGGAGCTGTTCGTTGCAGTCAGCGGGACAGTGGGCAGTATTTGTATAAGCCAGAGATGCCCTTTCTGTAAGACGAAGTTTGAAGGGAAGTTTCCACCACTGCTATAGCAATGGCAAGAGATGTCCTTAACACAACTAAGAACCAAGACATCTAATCTGTCATTTTTATTTTACACTCAGCTAAGAAGGGGTTCAAGTGTGAAACCTGGGTTCCAGTAAATCTCTTGAGAAGTTCCTCTTGATTTCTTTTGGTCAGGATTTAATCTAAACTGTTTTTCTACAGCCAAGAAGTTTATTTTTTACCAAGGTCTTCAGATCTACCTCAATTCCTAAGAAAAAGTGCTTCCGTTTGCTCAGGAGAATGAGTTAGCTGCTGTTTCTAGCCCTGATCCAGGTCTTGTGGGAAAAGTTTTAATGTTGGTGTATTTAAGTGATTTAATTAAAAAAGTTAACTTGAAAACTGATTCTGATTCATCTTCTGTGTCCAAAAAAAGTCTCTAACATTATCTAAAAGTGGAGATAATTACCTTCTGCGTTTCTAGTTCCTGATTCATTAAAAGAGTTGATTGACTTTGAGTGGCTGCAAAGCTGACAGCATGTAGTCTATTAATGGATTAACTCTAAAAAGGTCCTGCCCTCTGTTAAATAACTACTGCTGCCACTTAATGGGACCTGTGGCCATGTCAGTAGGAGCAAAAAGAGACCCCAGCAGAACAAATGTCAAGTGAGCTCGGCATTGTGGTCTGCAAATTCAGTTATTCCTTATAAATGATGCAGAGTCAACATGCTAAAACCTGCCTGCACTAATCCTGTTACTGCATTCATGGTGCTAGTGCTTTTGCTAAACAGGTATTGTGGGTATCATGCTACATGCTCGTGCTATTGTATTTTTTGTGTGATGTCTTAACCCAGTAAACAACAAGAAAATATAATCACTTGTGGAAACGCGCTCCCAAGACTGATTCAGAGAGGATAGGAAGGGAGAGCTGCTTGCTTTGGTCACCTTGGAAGAGCTCATGCTGGTATTTGTAGAGGTGTTTGCAGAGCTGACCCACAAGGCAAGCTGCCATACAGGTTTTTTCCAAGGTACCCACCATAAGATCTGCAAAAAGGGCCAAAAAGAGGCTCACACATCTTTCTTTGCCTCCAAAGAAAATGATTGCTGCTCACTGTGATTTTGGAAGCCCAGTCCTTGAAAATATCCTTAAATAATATTGCATTAGCGTTACTCCTGCAAGTGCTATTAGTGCAGAACACCATGATTAGTAAGAGCTACAAGGAATTAGCATTATGGTTCCTCTTTGCTTTGTCTTTACAAGGAATCAGCATTACAGTTCCTCTTTGCTTTGTCTTTTTTTCTGCTTTTTGTTTTTAGGAAAAGAAAGGTTAAAAATCTTCCAGGTACTGCAAACTTCAGGAAGTATGCAGATGGCTACAGAATGCTTTAAACTTCTGTAAAAGAAGGCTGTTAAAGTCAGTCTCTGTTATAAATTTATTCTACAGTGGTGGCTGTGAATGTCCAAAGCTAGACTCGGACTAGATTTATGCATAGTCATACATTATGTATCAGCTATAAAAAAAAAAGAAAAGGCTCTATGATATAGCACTAAATTTTTAGAAAATAAAAATCCTGCTGAAAAAAGAGCTGTGCAACATTAAAAATGCTAGGCTTGTGATCAACACCTACTCCTCCTCTCAGCTGTCTTTTATGCATTTCTATTTAGACTCATGCTAGTATGGGTTGTTAAATTTACATTTCATGTTGGAGTCAAAAGTCAACTCCAAAAGCTGTGGAGTTAGCATTTAGTTATGAAACAGTTAGAAAAATCAAGAGCAGTAGGATTTCAGCCTTAGTAAGTTGAAAGATTGAATCAGTTATTTGCAAAAGGTTGATCGATTGGACTCCATTGCGAAGATATTTAGCGCTCAGAATTTTCCACTCCATGAACACCTTTGATACTTGGGTGTCTTTTCTGACAAAGATGTTTAATTTAAAATAAATGTTTAATAACGTTTTCATTTTAAAGTTACTTCTTGATAATGTCATTAAAATATTATCCTAAACAGAAATGTTTGAAGATGATCCATACTTGGATCAGGTATTTCTTTAAGTACAAATTAAAACAAGACTGGTCATTTTGAACTTTATGACAGAACTCAAAGCTGTAATGAGGTTTTGCAAGGGAAGAGTGGTTCTACTGCTGGATGTTTGGCTTTGGTTTAGAGTACCTAGAAATAAATCAGTGCCATAGGTCAGGTTTGACAGCACTAAAATTTAATTAAATTGTGTAATTTTCTTTTCAAATTACAGAAAGCCCCATAAATTGGGTAGTTGTACAATATTTCCACCATGTTGATTAGAAATCTAAATACACAGAGGAATTTATATTAAGCTGAAAGCAGAAAACTAGAGAACGGTGGTGGAATAGCAAACGTGAAATGTTTAGCGTTAGGGAGTAAGATGTGTGAGACTCAGCACGTTGCAGTATGCCAGCATGGCTGTTGTGCACTATCATAATCGTTTCTGCAGTGGCTTGAATCTGCTTGGCAAGACTGGCTAATAAGTCATCTTACTGTAAATAGTGCAACTTGATGGGAAAGCTTGAAAGATATTTCAGCTTTATTCTAGAAATAAGCACCAAAAGTCATGCGGTTTTCTCACTTGGTAAGCAAAGTGTAAGCTTATTTGTATTACAGAAAAATAACACAACATAGGGATCTTTGGTCTCTCTGAGTGACATCGTTTGCTCCCCTGGCCAGTGCTTAGAGACAGTGACTGCAATCATCCTGTTAGTCCCACCTTCTTGGATTTCTAATTTCACACATAATTGGAACACTGTGGCTAGAAGTTTTTTCAAAAACACTGTAAATCAAACTATCAGTGGTTTTCACAACCTACATGGAACAGTCCCTGAAGTTACAGACATTCATGGAAGTAATGAAAGTGTGCAGAGATGGCTGTTAGCCTCTACTTCTCTTCTCTGAGTGTTTCTGTCATTTCGTATTTTTAAGACTGCATGGCTCACTGGTATGTTGGTAAACAGCCATCTGTTTTTATGAAAAAAAGTGGCGTTACGCTGTTAGAAAGTGAGTGTACCATTCACTTCAACTATTTGTCTAATACATTTCTTAGGTCACATGAGTACTGCTTTGGCTGTCAGACTGGATAGCTTAGGATCTTTAAAGCATTAAACTGAGGGATAATAGTATGCAGCTCTTAAAACTGAGGGATAATAGTATGCAGCTCTTAAAAATAATGAATACATTTATTTGAAAGGGAATTCCTATTTCTACATTAAGCTGTGTTTTTGGAAAGAAGGGCCATTTCCCAAATGTTCCCATGAACTACAACCACTCACATAAAGTCTTATGAGTGTTAATGGCAGGCATGAATATTGATAATGTGAATGCTTAGGATTTGAATGCGTTGTTTTGCAGCACTATAGCCCCGAATAGTACCCGAATGGTAGTCCAGGATTTTCTCAGTCCTAAAACCACTTAGAAACATTAGCCAATACAGTAACCCTATAATATTATTGATTCCATTTACACAGGGAAAAAGAAGACTGAAATAGGCTTGCTCAAGGCAACATTTCTTAAATATTCTAGGGCCTTTTCTATAAAAATGTATTTGTCTTTTTTGTGTCAGTGTTCTTTCACCTGCTCATTCATTCAGAAATATATAGAGGTAAGATTACAGCCTTGGTGGCAGTGGTTCATCTAAGCATTTCCAAACTTTTTCTAGCTGTGAAAACATTAAAGAATGGAGGAAAAAAAGTAATTTTGGACTCATTGCTTCCCCCCACATTTGCTTAAAAAATATGGAACTAACTTAAACAGCTGAAATGAAAAATTGTTTTGAAAAAAATTCAAAATGCTTCCATTGACATTTTAAAGTGGGTGTTTGTCTTTGGAAAACTCTTCAGTGATAAAAATATTTCGGTTCCAACTCTAGGTTTTACTTTGTCTCCACAAACATGCCAGCTACCATCACTGAAATTCTCTGGGAATTGTCGCACTGTCCTTAAAGAACATCAGCCACAGTCCTGTGGACTGTTGTTTTGCAGTAATTTCTGGATATGCGCTCCTCTGGATGACCCAGAAATACAGGTTTGAGCTGGATCAGGCATGAGTGCACAACTGTATTCCTTTCAGGCTAGCACAGGACACAGTACAGCCTTTACACCTATATGAATGTATGAAAATGAGCGGGCTGCAGCATGACTGATCCAGCATAAAGCCTGCCTTTAAAAAGTTAAATTTTTTTTGAACAGGATTGGACACAAAGATCAGCACTTTATATCATCTTGTTTTGATGATTTAGATTCAGTACTAATGCCTAAATCCATTTTTATGGACTTATCATCAGCCTGAGTATCTGGTAACATCCAGGGAGCTTAAACTCCGAACTGCCAGATCTCTTTTGTCCTCACTTAATTTTCAGAAGAAGGAAGACCTGGGCCCACAGGAAAGGGTGATAGGCTGTCTCTCTGGAAGAAATTTTGGTGTTGCTCATCTGCTCTGCATTGCATTGTAATTGTTTACACTGTGCATGAGACGTGGGCACTTCAGATAGTAGGAAATCGTCCAGAGGCTCCAATGAACACCTGCACTTCAAGCTACCTATCTGATCTTTTTAAGCACTGGGTTTTATCACTCTTACATGAAAAAGTCATGCCATCTTCATGCCAAGAAGATCTTGCCATCTTCTTCTTGCATACTTAACGTCTATGCTGCTTTTGGATCAATTACCAAAAAATGAAATAAGCATATTAGACCAATTTATCCATGCCTCATATGTACATAACAGCTATTCAGTGCTACACATTGATAACACTGGGAGGGTCTAAAGTATTGTTTGCCTTTATGTCCTACTGGATTTTAATATGAGTGGTATTTGCTAATGATGTATTTTACTATGAAGAAGTGTTCAAACAGTTTACTATGGGAATGTCACGAAAAATGAAAGAAGAAAATAACACTATGATGTTATACTTGTAAGCAGCTTTTCATGGAAAAGGTCTACGAATTTTCTACCCTCTTTGTTTTACAAAAAGAAAAGTTATGTTGGATTTGTGATTGTCTAGAAATTTAAACTAATGAAAATAAAACTGTAAAAAATTATATTTCTCATATGTACTTATTGGAAACCTTTACTTTGTTCCTGTAGTTGTTGGAAAATTATGCCAGAGAGCAATTACTATATTGTTTAGTGCTTGGGTCTAATTAATTTTTACAAAATACGACTTTCTCAGCCTTTTCATTGGTGTGACAAATTTGGATTGCTTTTTCTGTACCCTGTATATTGCAGCTCACATAATTACTGTTCCTCCTGCTGGGCAATTAGTGGGAAGGAGTCCCAAATTTAAACTAAATAGAACTTTATAGTTGCCCATGAATTCTGCCATGTTTCTGCAGTTGATATTAAGCGATGTCTTTCATGAGGACAGCAAATCCTTACACATCCTTAACATCAAAACTGTGGGATTGATTTTTAGAGTTTCATTAATATATTTTAAAAAAAACAGTGAATCATTGGGACTTTGCACATGCTGTTAGCAGCAATATATATATTTACACTGCACAAAGATCATAATGTTTATGCCTTGTGTATATATATTATGTGGTTTCATATTGTCATGGTTGCAGCATTTTTCCATAATTGTGTAGAGGTCTGAGGGTTTTCCAAGGTTAAGAGCCACTTCCTCTGCAACCTACGAGGAATCAGACTCCAGGCTGCTCTGTGTAGGTTAGATTGCTGTGCAATATAGTGCAAGAATGTGATAAGCCAGAACTGTCCAAAAACCGGTGCCAGACTGCTCAATCTCAGTCTCCCACTCCCTGCTAGAGAGGAGACCCAGCAGTCTGCTGCCAGGGCATGGCTGATGCTGATGGTCAAGACCACGTAAAACAAATCTGTCAAAATGGATTTGCTGTGCACACGTGGAGGATTTTGTATCACTTCTGTGGTAGTTCAGAACCATTGCTCTGAATTCTGAGGTTCATGCAAACAACTTCAAAGAGATCTCACGTGATTCAGTCTGCCACACAGGCTTGGGAAGAGTGGCAGCCTCCCGGCTTCCCAAAATGACCCTGCTGTGGGCAAATCTAAAGCTTCTGGATAACCCACTGAAATGCAGCAGGTGATTTTTCTTTTCTTAGCACTGACACGTTTGAATTGAAGATACAAACAAGCAAGTAAGAGACAGCAAATTATTTTTATTGCCAGAGGTATTCTCTTGTTCTTCCCTTTTTTCTTCTGGTTAATAATAAAAAAATCCTTACTTGTTTTTATCATTTCAGGTTTGCCTTTTTTTCTTAACCTGATTCAACCTGATTTGACTCTAACCAACAACGTGCTGTCCATGAAGAAAATTTACTAGTAGATCTGGAGTTCTATTAATGCAGAGAAAAAAAACACACAAGGCTGAATATATAAATGTGTACATTGGGTAAACTTTTTGCCAACTAAAACAACCTCTCTTTAATAGGGTGTTCAATTTGTTACTTATCAGCATTCCCTAAACAATATTTGAGATTAGACTCACTGCATTTTTTTTTAATGTCCAGAGATTTTGTTTGCATGTCTTGGATGGTTTTTACATCTTGTACTGTAGAAAAAGAAATACACTTATTAGATAAAAATAGATACAGAATTTCATTTTAATGTATCACTTTAAAAAGCTTGTATATTCTTCCCATGTTTACCTTTTAGCTTTATGGTTCTGTTTTTCACAGTTTACTGTCTGATACTTCAGTGAACATTTAGTGGAAGGAACTTTATGGTTGCATAAAAGTAAAGCTAGACTATTTCTTTTGAACTGGTTATCTAAATAGGAGCTGGTATCTCCTAGGAAATTTCAAAAACTTATATTTAAAAACGCATCTGTGAATATCTTTGTAAAATTTATTCTCTTCTTGTATGCTATCCGTTTCATGATGTGTGGAGAAAAACAGTTTTTCTTTTGTTTTATTATGTGGTTCAATTTCCTACCTGAAAGCCTGATCCCCATTTGTGATACTTAGTTTCTGTGATGATATCCCAGATGGGGAATAATTTTAAGGTGAGGTGTACATTTTGAAGAAAAGATGAACTCCAAACTTGATTCTTCAGTCATTTCAGCATAAAAAGACATATTAAAACCCTAGAATATTTTAAGCAGTAGCTAAAGCTGCCAAACCCATGGTTGTCTCACTTTTCCTGGCTTCCTATAAAGACTTCTGCATCTCTGTCTTACAAGTCAGCCCATCCTGGGTATAAATTTAAAGTATGCTTTAGACTTCGTTAAAGCCAAGCTGTTATTTTAAAATTGAAGTTGTTGGCTGATACTTGCATTTGTAATACTCACATATTTCACATTTATTTCAGTGCAAACCCGTGTATGAAAGTAAATTTATAAGGTTTAATTTTTCACTTACAGTATACTGACATTGGCTTTTGCTGTTTCTGGGAGTTAGAAAACAGGGTGCCGAGGTTCAGGAATATCCATCTGTAAGGGGAAGTGGCTGTTATAGAAATTGGGTGTAAGGACCTTTGGAACATGCTGATTAAAACCTGTTGTAGATGTTTATTGTTCCTTCTCCGCTTGCTTTAACTCTAACTCTGGAGTGAGCAGCCTCGTTGCCTTGGGGATGTGCACACCTATCTTCCTGCCTCAGAAGGGCTTTTCTTTGTAGTGTTGGGTAGTCTACCTGTTACATTAAGAATTCATCGTTCTGGCTCAGAGTGCCCATTAATGATCACTCAAAAACAACACACAAGTGTCTCAAGCAGTGATTAGAAGAAATGTGCATGTTTTCATTTAATCCCCCTTGAAGGCCTCTGACGCCAGGGAAATTAGGATTTATCCACTTCACAGTGAAATACTGGGGAACATAAAATACGATAGTGCAACATGTAGCACTTGTGGAAAAAAAAAAATCTCAAGCCAAATATTCTTCTTGCTGTTGAACAGGAATGAAGAGGCACACAGAGACACTCGAGTGAGGTGATACCAAACCTGGGGCCAATTTATCTGGTCCCCTGTGCTGTGCAGTGCGTGACAGCAGGAAGGTCTGCGGATGGTCTGAGCAGTGTGTACTGTTTGTCAAACTGAGCCCTGCATTATCTGAAGACAGCTCCTTTGAAATTGCCTTATTATAATAGGAAATTAGCTTGTTATTTCACTAATTTTCTCTGACAAACTACTTTGTCTAATGAAAGGGATATGCTTTCTCAGTTGCAGGGAAAGTATTAATAACTGTAATTGCCACTTATTAGCAATTTTACAAGATGCTGAGCACATAAGTACACTTTCTAAGTTTTAACAGTCTATAAAAAAGAACAGCATTAAAGATAATACGATCAGTACTAATCATTTTCTGGCCGGAAAACAAGATTTTTACAGAAATATTTGAACATTTCACATATGATTGTATGGTGATGTGGAATGAGATCAACAGGACAGAGAGTGAGAGGAGTCATCTGATATAACTAAAAATTCTCCCATTTGAGTCTTTCTGCATCCTCACCTGACTCAAAGCTGGGACTTGAATGTTTCTCCTCTGTTGCCTGGATGCTCTCTCAGCCTCTGCCACTGAAATCTAAACATGCTCTTCTTGATAGAAGCAGTTGTACAGATATAAACTGTATGTAGATGAGGTATGATCTTTTTAAAAGCAATTTGGCACACATTTTGCATGAGCTTTTTTTTTTGCAGGCTAACTCCTTCAAGTTTGTTGTAATTTGGGGATATTCTGGTTTTATTTTGCACTACTAGCTACCTATTTCTTAATGCCAACTCTGTAACGTGGCTTTGCACACAAAACTTAACTTTTTTAGAAAAGTCTTTTATGAATTGGATAAGAATTGTCCTTTTAAAGTCCAAATGTCTAGTTTCTAATAAAACTATATGCTTTTGTGTTGGAAAAAGGGGATATGCTAATAGGGGTGTGTATATATACTCTATCTGTCTGTCTGTCTATCTATCTATCTGTCTGTCTATCTATCTATCTCATAATACCAAGCTCTACAGAACAATACTTCAGTGGATTAATAGATTCTGATACAGATCTTTCATGAATGGATTTGCCTTTGCAGTAACATGAGGCATGGAAAATTTCTCTAGAAAGTTATGAGCATGAAAAAGAAAGTGTTGTAATAGACACTAAACTGTGCCTCGCATGCATCTACTGCCAGTGAAAGTTGTATATCTCCTATTATGATCTATGATGGCTCAGACCCCTCAATTTATCCCTTATGGCCCATCAAACACAGTATTTCTGTACACAAAGTTTTGTGGTCCTTTTAAACTGATACGTCCTTGGATCTGATATAGCACTTTGTTACCTCTTAAAGTCATGTTGGAAGAATTGTTTCATTCAGAGCATTTTGAATAGGGTACATAAGTACAATCCTTTATGGTCCTTGAGAACTGATAATGTGGGAAAGGATACTTTATGTCAAAATGTTATGGCTGTATTATCGTTATAGAAAAATATATTTTCCAGCATTGATTCAAGTCAAAGAACATTTCAGGAAATGTACTTACTCGATCAGATTAATAATTTATTTTGGACTGGCAATGTTGCATTAACATAGGGAATTTCAAAGGGGCATGACGGAGGTACGCAAGCAGTCAGTGAGAGCTGAGTGCCTAATGGATTTAGCCATTCAAATGTCCAAAAGTATATTAATGGATTACTTATGAAAATCAGCAGTGCTAGTTGTACAGATTGATAATAAATTCTGTTTCATTACAGTGACTGGTATTTTAAGATTTAAAACTAAGACTGATTAAATCAAGTAAAATATGCATGTAAATTGTCATTATGTGGATGGATACACCTTACTATATTCAATTTGGATTTTATATTTGCTCCACACTTTATTTTGCAGCTCATTTTTTATGACAGTTCATTCCTTCCACATCACAGATTATAAATTCAGCTGTATTTTAGTTCGTGGTAGGCTTTGGATGTAATGGTTGGGGGGTGTAAACTTTGTTTCTCTTTTTTTCCCCATTTTCCTGTGTCAGTATTTTACACAAGGTCAATAACAAGCTTCAGTGTGTTTACAATTACCAAGAGGATGGGATTTGTTATTTTGCACAGACAAATGTGCTGATGCTTCCATTATTTATGGATAGGAGATAAAAATCGTGCAACGTACTGAGACAAAAGTAAGGTGTATGTTTTATATCTATATTTTTGATGAGTTCTCTTAATAGACATTGGGCAATGCATGGCTCTGTGACTGTGTAATGTAAATTTTTCTTTGTAGTAAAGCTGTCAAAGCTTTGTGGTTTTTTTTATGACCCACGTTTATGCAACTTGGAAGCAAACATCTCACTTCCTATAGTATTTAAAATCAGAACTGATTGTTTTGAACTGCCTGCAGTCCAAAGGGGTATGTAAAAATAGGACAAACATATTCCCTTAATACTGAGGACATTTTTAGGAAACTTTTGCTATGAGAATTGAATTTCTTATTAAACAAAAAGGGCACAGTTTATTTTTAGAAGTCCCTGAAATGTCCTTAAAAATCCAGATTACTGTGGTCCTTGGTTCGGCTGGCAGTGTTTAATTACATAATGAGCATTTGGGAAGTGCTCTTGGTGAGCCCCGTTGTGCCTGGGGAAGGTGAGCCAGGAGAGGAGCAGAGTCCAGTATTGTGCGCAGTTTTAGAGCACCCACCCTGGAAAGGGACGTGAGCCAGCTGTGACTTGGGTCTCAATCACCTCCTTTCCCTGCTGTGACAAAGTGGGATCAGTATCTCCTGCACTAGCTTCCTGTCATTCGAGGTTCCAGAAATCTGTATCATATCAATGCTTGTCTGTTGGGTAATCTCAGTGTTCAGTGATGAAACAGAAAAAGCCCAGTTTCTACTGTTTAGAAATGGGTTTTATTCCAAACGGATTGCATTGGGTATCTATGCAATAGCCCTTTTCCTTGCCTTGATCCATCCCATATGATGTTAACGAGTCTATTCTTTGCTACTTTATCTTTCAATCCCCATTGTTTTCAGCTGGCTGTTAAACTGGTTTGACAGTTCTGTCTCCACTAATCTGTAACACCTAGAAATGCCAGTGCAACAGGCATAAATAACTGGGGAGTATCTTTACCTCCTATTTGTAGGCTGGTCTTACAGTCATATCTAAAGCTCACAAAGAGTCCTTATAGAAAATAACCCTTTATAATTGGTGGAATGAGAGGAAATTTTTCCAGGAGAAACTCAGAGCACCTGTCTTAGATTTGCATTTTGAATTGCTCTTGGGGGAGTCTGCCTCGCTTTTTCCGTGAACTGAGGGAAAACAGAGAGTGCCTTGTCTCCTGTACATCATTGTAGCCAGAATTTGGGAGGTATGAATCCCTTCTTGTGCGCCTGTGTGATGAACAATTGTCCTTTGATCTGCACCTTGTAAAGTAGTTAAGAGTGGAAGATTTATTATGCTGTGATTGCACAGTTGGGTGATGTTACTCGAATATAGATCTTTCCCAGGACCAAGGATTTCTTACTTTACCTTCCTCCAGCTCTTACCACAAGTTGCTGATTAGATCCAAGCAATACTGTTCTTTTTGTCTTTATTATGGTATGTAAAGATAGAATCCAAATTGTTTCAAATTCTCCTTGAGAATTTTGTACTGTATATTCACAACCTGTTTTAGATGAAAAATGTTTGAAAGTGTAATTTTGTAGAGTTTTGCTTTATGTTAAATTCATGACACCTTACTTTATTAATTCTCTAGCTAACCTGAATAGTGAAAACTAGACTGACTTCCAGAATCACACAAAATTTTTATTAGACTGTTAAGCCATTCTTGAATGTTATCTCTCACAGTGAAAGGTAGAAAAGGAAGAAGACGTCTTTCTTAAGGCATGGAGAACATTTCTATCATTGAGCAGCACCCTTTATTGAGAGGTGGATGTGTTTTCTGTAGAGTTATTTTAAAGATCTTGAGAACAGCAGCATTTTTATAATTGGATGATAACTGTGCATGTTGCCTAGATCAAGGCTGTTTATATGACTTTTTTTTTTTCTCTGATGCCATTGCTAGACATAGATAGTAAATATATTTGGTTTATATAAGTAACAACCACGAACAACCTCAAAACAACCCCAGAATAAATGCTTACTAAGGGAAGAGGTTGCCCAGAGAGGTGGTAGATGCCCCATCCCCAGAAATATTCAAGGTCAGGTTGGACGGGGCTCTGAGCAACCTGATCCAGTTGAAGATGTCCTTGCTCATTGCATGGGGGTTCAACTAGATGATCTGTAAAGGTCCCTTCCAACCCAAACTACTCTATGATTCTATGATTGTAAACCATTATTTCCAGTAAAATTTCTATATTAATCTCAGTGCATCTAGGATAGAGATGCACTCGTGTAAGTGGAAATAGTTATGCCAATTTAAGCTCTGGGTGAACCTCAAGGACCTGTTAGCCATTGTCAAGACTTGAGTAAGATGGCAAACCCACGTGAGCTGAAAGGGAGAAAAAGGTTAGGGTGAGAAGAAGGTTGATGTGTTATAGCCTGGTGGTAAAGCGTGGTGGGATGAGCATGGCTCAGACCTCAAGGGTGGTCCAGCGCAGAAGGCACTTCCCCTGCGGGAGGGAGGAGACACAGGCAGGGTGGTGGTGCCAGGTCTCTGCTGCTTGCAAGGCACCTTTGAAATTAAAGGTCACATCCAGCTTACAGTTTTGGTTGAGGTACGTTCTCCTTATATTTTTGACCCAGATAATCATTACATTGCTGAAGTGCCTATAATAAAGGTGTATCTGAAAACTGCTGTTACTGCACTGCACTTCCCCTCTATCCAGGGCATCGGGCATATAATTCCTTGCAGGAGTCATCACCAGCCACGTTGCACAGTGAGAGATGTAAGTTCTACCTTGTGTGAATATGAGCCCAGTGAGGCTTCTGCAGAATTCTTCGTTGTTTTTTGTTGTGGTGGGTTTTTTGTTTTGTTTGTTTGTGCATTTGGGGTTTTGGTTTGTTTTTTTTTTTAATTTTTTTTTTTATTATTCCCAGTTTATTAGTGCTCAGATGAGGCTGTGCAACTTTTATGTAGCCCAACTCTTAAGCAGTCAGCTAAAATATTCATGTATTTTGTGATGATGGTCTTGAGGTGTAGAATAGGAAATAGATATGCATTTTTAGTCTGATTTCTGTAAAATTAGATGTTGGTTTATAGCTTCTAAGATGAGGTTAAATCTCCTTGTTCGGTGCAGTTTCCTAGAAAGAAGGTTAATTTTGGTCAGTTGAGTTTAAAGCACTGAATTTTTAATTTTTAAAAGCTTGGTAGGGAACTAGTATCTGGCATTTCCATTCAGCTTTTGCTGGTTTCATTAGAGGAGATATATGAAAAATTGAGCTATTCTTTTCAAGATCCACTATATCCAGATAGAAGATCAGATTTACATCAGGTCTCCGATATCTTTAAGGTTTACTAATACTTTTCTGAGCTACAAGTAACAACTGTAGAAAACATACATTCCAATAAGGTATTAAGCAGTGACATATAAAGACATTATTCATTTTAGAATTAGTGGTTTATTCTATTCCAGTTAAACTTATAATATGGGAATGAAATATTTGAAATGGAATAAAATCAGGTTTGATTATTGCTTCTTAATAATATATTCAGTGTATTATTCACAGGTTTAACTTTCTGACTACCATATAGCCATTATATTTTATTTTTGTCATTATATATGAATGTAATCTACTCAGTAAAATGTGTGCACTCAGTAAGTATTTCAAATCTGTCTTTGGATAAATAGTAAGGAATGTAATAACGATGGGAAGAACATCACTGTAGCTTAAGTTTTGCCATTTGTTACTATCTTGTTATTTTTACCTTTACAAGTAGCAGTCTTGTAATGGTACAGGGTAATTTCTCTCTGGTTCTCTGTAATGACGGTAACTGGAAAGACTGTACCATCATCTCAAAGGCAGGATCTCACTGCCACTTGAATGCGTAATTTCTGCTTGAATTTCTGTGCTATGGAGGAATAGGAATTTATCTGATCTCTTCATACTTCTCCAGCCCACTTTTCCTGCATCTCCATCTGAACTGAGATTTTCCTGGTCCTCTGCCACCTTTGGGGGTCTACAGGAGCAAATCTGTTTTCGGAGCATGTTGTGTTTAGGGTCTTGCTGATCAAAATGGTTGCCAAAATGCCAGCTGAGTTGAGGAAACATAATAAAAAGGCCAAACAGTAATTCTGTGTTTCTTTTTTAGAAATCAGTGTGATGGCACTAAATTTTCAATATGCTTCAAGGTTTCTGAACTGAAAGTAGAAAATGGAGGAAAGCAGCAAGGGGAGGGGAAAAGATCCAGAGATTTTATTAACTGGGTGAGCTAGCCTGAAGATTTAAAAAAAAACCCAACAATAATAATTATGCAAGCATTAAGCATTGCTAATTGTTTTAATCAGCATCTAAAAGAGGTCTCAAATAGAATATATCACCACTGAAGTTGCATCAGTTTGAACTCAGAGGCTTATCAGCTGCAGTTGGTCTGCAGTTCTCCTTCATGGCTTCATGCTGGGTCAGTGCTGCCACATGCCAGCCATGCAGTGACTGCCACAAACAAAAACACTCCTATAAATTTTATAAATCACTGCATACGTCTTACCTTATAGGTATGGAAGTGTCACCAGAGAATAAAGCAAGAAACTTGGGTCTAATAGAGGCCTGTACTTCTAAAGGTTTTAATTTCTTTTTTTCACTTCATTTCTGGAGGGCTATTTATCACTTTGGATAAGTGGTAGAACATTTTCATGTGCTGCTATATTTTGGATGTGTATTTTAGACATCTTAAAAATATGTTTCCCTAAGATAAGTCTACCCATTAACACACAAATTTCAGGTATATTCTTCTATAAAGTTCCAAGTGAATACTCTAAATGTGGTAGCTTCATTTTCTTTAATTTTTTTTCCCCCCTCTCAGTTCCGGTTTGAGCCCAAAGCTCAGACTTCACTCATTTATAGACTGGAGAGATGTGCTGAAGAAACCCACTAAATTAATATTTTGTTCCTGTTACTAGAACACATTTTGCTTAATTTTTCATGGAAGAAAAAAGTTCTTCATACTGGAAGTTTTTCTTTAATGTTAATCACTTTTCCTTATTTATTTGATAAATAAATGCACTTTAAGAGAGTTTACTTTGCGGCATAATAGAGATGATGAAAATTAGTGTGACATAGAAAGCAACCTTCCTTTTATAGAACTTGTTAAGAATTTGTCTTCCAAATATTTTACTAACTTATAAGCACATCCTCAAACTGTCAGTTGTTCTTGTGTATCTATGTCATATTAAGACTTAAATCCAAAGTTCATTTGAAATACTGAGGGTATTTCCATTAACTTTAATGGGTTTTAAATGAGATACTCACTGGCAAATGTCATGTCTGTAGCCTATCTCTGGCTGTTGGTTCTTACAGACCAATTCTACTGTTTTCTGCCCTCTATCTAGAATTACAATTAGTGCTAGAAAACACATACAGTATTTTCACTCACTGAGATAGCTTTGATTGTGGAAGTAGTCCTCATAATTGTTTAGTCACATATTATCAATGGAATACCTGAGAAAAGCATGCAAAATACAGGTGATTTCAAGTGTGCTGCAGTTCTCAAAAATCATTTTACCAGCTCATCATTTCTTTTGTTAGGTTTGTGGGGTTTTTTTCTATCAGATTGAATTTCCAACCAGCCCTCACACCTAGTGAATTATTTAGCTTCAGCTTATATTTGGCAGGGTGATTACTGTGTAAAGTTTAGCCAGCCGGTATAGCATTCACTGGGAGCTCTACCTACATTAATATACCTAAAACAGGCCAGCATCTCTTCAGAAAATGAATATTACACTTTTACATAAATTTTTCTTAGTAACAGGATCTTATTCTTCGTTAACTTTCTCTATGATGGTGTAACTCTTTATTGTGGTCAGAATTCTAGTGTTGGTATTTTGGAAGGGTTTGGCCAGCACTAGAGATAGCAAAGCAGTATGATAACCAGAAAATAGATATTTTAAATCTTTATTTCTCCTTCATTTAATACAGCAAGTATTTGGTTGAAGGGTAAGGGTCACGATGAATTAAGCAGTGATCAATGATAGTGCAGAAAAGGTATAACGTGTACCTGCAATTAACCTAAATAAATAGTCAGGATAATAAATGAGACCCTTTTGACTTGTTAACAGCTCTGCTTCATGTTTAAAGGAAACAAACAAAAAAACTGTCCGAAGAAAATCTGTAAATTACCCTTCAATATACAAATTGCTATGCAAATTCTACTTTTGCTGAGCAGGGATGAAAAGGGCTGTTCAAAGACTGACACAATTTTTATGCCTTTCACTCTAAGAAATACTATTTATTATTAAAAGGTATTTTTTTGCCAGCATTGCAGCAAAAGGAAAATAAGCTTCTTTGGAAAGCAAATATACACTGTAATAAAGGTCATTACAACTATCTCGTACATGAAAAGGTTAGTGACAAAGTGCAAGAGGTTATAAATGCATGCTTATAAATTTAAAAAAAAGAAAAGATATTCAAGCATTTCCTTGTCATAAGGAAAGCAAACTCCTTAAATTTATAAAAGCAATTCCTCTAGGAAAATGATGTTTTAGACCTGCCATCAGTTTTTGCTAGCTATTTTTCAAGCCTGTCACTTTGTGCTGACTCAGACGTGTGCAATGCAGTGTTGCTACAGCAGAGGCGGTTAAAAATTTCTTGGGTTGGGTGGGTGGGATGACAGTCTAGTATCATCCCAGGGAGAAGGAACATTTGCAATGTATATTCCTCAGTCCTGGGCAAGCAGAGACTATCTGGGACTGGAAATGAAGTGTTGTCTTTCTGCTTTGCTTTGTTGTGAATTAGATGCCGGGCAAACCCTCCAGATCCTGTGGAGCCTCCCATCAGTCTGGGGGGTAGCAAATAGTTTGGTACTGCTCTGTAGTAAACCCTTTGCTGGGCAGTAAAGGTGGAATAACAACTTTGGAGAGAAAAGTCTCCCCCCCCCAACTTTGTTACAGGATTGAAGTTTATGTAGATTCAGGAAAACAGGGAAATTATCATTGACCTAAAAAGTGGATTGAAATAAAATAAAGAATACTGCTACATTTCTACTTCCTTTTTTTTCCACAGCAACTTCACTGGCAGCCTCTGTAGGGTCTTCAGATGCATATATACTAATATTGCCATTAGAGTGATTTTTTTAAAAAGTGTGCTCTAGAAATAACTCAGATACGTGGGTGCATAACCAGAAAATGTCTGTCCTGCAGTGCTGGATTTGCAAATGTTATAGCATGGTGATCAATCAAATTAAATCATACAGTTAGATGACTGACTCATCCATAAAGAAACCTGGTAATTATAGTCTTGAAGTCAATGATGGTACTGAAATCAGTTGCATGCAGCAGCCATAATTATAGAATATGATGCTCGCACGATGCTCTATCAGAAGAAAACGTCCCCTCCTCCACCTCCCAGAAATAACAGGAAAGTTAACAGAATAAAATGCATGTACATTAATGAATCCTTATCAACCACTTATGAATCATTTTATATCATGCTCACAAGGTCAGCATACCTCTCTCACAAACAGTATATTTTGTAATGCCAACACAAATGGGCTGGAACTTCAGAGGGAAAAAAAAATTGGTTCTGAAGCAGTGCAATATATCTGAATTATTCATACCTCAAGACATGTGTTCTGTGAATTGTTTGTTTTTTAATGCAGTTCACAGATTCATAAACTGTTTTAAAATCTAGTGATTTCTTGGTATGTCAAAAGTAGTCTCCAACTTGGCTGAGAGCCTGCATTACTGGGCCTGATAAAAAGCCTGGGTAAGATCATGGACATTTTGTGCAGGAAACAACCTGCAGGAAGCAGAATAAAGGGGATAGAACAAGAAGAACCTTCTTTTAAACATTTATGAGCCAGCATTGTGCTTTTACAGCATAAAAGTGATAATTTATGCTTGTAATTTATCCTGATTGTAGCCAATGGGTTATGATGTAGCTTTTGGGTCAATCCTACCATGTTTCAAAGACTCTGGACTAAAAGAGAGAAAGATAGAAGAGAGATTATGATAGATGTGTCCGTATATTGTAGGGCAGAGTGTTTGAGGAAAATATAGGGCTAGAGTTGGATCAGAATGAAACAGTTTTGGTTTTTTAATAGCATTTCCACTTTGTTGCTGTTGAAATAGGTTGGAACTGAAAAATACCTTCAACCACTTTGCTGGGGAAGGCTGTTGATGGAGAGGTTCCCAGGCAACAGCCAGGCACCTGCTCGTCATCTGTCTCTGGTGTCCTGGGGCTCTGTGGTGGCAACCCTCCGGTCCTCCCCTGCTGGTGTTTGTGCCTGGCAGGCTTTCCTGCAGAGGAGCGCTTGCCTCCATTCGGACACGGCAGCTCTTCCCTCCCATTTCCCTCGTTGCTTTTAGCCTGACCGTTCCATAATAGGAATAAACTAATGGCCAGAAAGGAGGAATCTCCTGATAGTACATGGACACACCTCTTGAATACAGTCCTCTGAAACCCGTGTGACAGACAGGACTATTCAACAGCAGTCTTCTGGTGGTCCCTGTACATCTCTGGAGCATGCAGACCTGAGGACTAACCTTAACCTTTTCTCAGGCCTCAACCTTGACTCTAACCTAACTCAGATTTTATCACAGCAATGGGGCTCAGCGATGCTGGAGGAGAAAGGGTGACTGGGAACATGCCCATCCCGACTCGGCTCCTGGAAACTGCAAAATGCCAAGTGCCATAACACTCCTCTTCCAACTGCAGTGTAGCCCCTAACACGGACCTGAACCTCCCATCCTTCTGGGAATACATCTGTAACCAGAAAGACAGAACGGTTACTCGAAAGCTACTAATGTCAGCCCTCATGGCTCTTCCCTAGGACATGTGAAATGCTGCTGTCATTCTGCATCTGCAGTCTCTGGCTTTCACAACCCCCCCAACGAACCCAAACCCTAGCCTTACCCTGAAACCTGGGCTAGTATAAAAATATGTGGCTGTGAAAAATAGAACACAAATTTAGGAATATTCCTCAATACTGAGAAAAATCCCTCAACAGAGGAAAGCAGTGTTGTTGGGAAGAGAGAATGACTTGAAATGTATTGAGCAATTGTGCAGTTGCAAATACCCAGAAGTTATGAAGAATGTGCAGTTTTCCTAATCCTAACCCAAATCATAACCCTAAAGAGGAGCCTACGTCAGCCCAGGGCGTGCTGCTGCCTGGCAGGAGGGGATGGGAGAGGGGTCGGCTGCAGCCACAGCCATCCATGGGAACTCGCCAAAGGGTGCAGTCAGTCCAGACTAGGACTCCCCACTCCTGTACTGACAACATCTAGTGCTTTGTTGTTTCATAAAACATACTCATATTTCAAGTCCCCATCCTATTTTGGGGTATTTGTTTAATTTACCTGCTTTCCTTCTATTTTAAATTCACATACAGGTGGTTTTTTGGGGGGGGGGGGGGGGTGTCCTTTTTTTACTGTCTAGTGCAACGGCACCTCTAGATGCTGCTGTGGTGTGTATAAGAATAGGAAATAGTAATAGGAAAGATGTAATATCCGTTTTCCTAGCTCTGGAAGGACAGGACTGGTAAAATAATGGAGGATAAAGGTAAAATGTAATGTAACATATTTGATTTCCCAAGTCTACTAAAGATACAGGAAAGCTGTATCTTCCTCTTGATTTGTGCTGCTGGAGCGGCTCTACTGAGCTTGTTCGAAATGCTTTACATTGAAATTCTCGGTAAATACAGGCATGAAATGCACAGAGAAGATAAGATCTATGAAAAAACGGGGATCTTTTAATCAAAAATATGTGATTATCAGTCCTTCTGTACCGCCGCCGGGAAGGCAGACGGAGCTATTCTCTCCTGGCATCACTAGAGGGCACTCAGTAATTGCATTTTGCTATCCTGCCATCCATTTCAGAGATGTTAGCTGTTTGTCTTCTTTAAAATAAAAGACAACACACACATTAAATACAAATGTGTCTCAGGCATCACAACAGGATTTATCGCTGATAAATAATTCTCAATAGAAATGTAAAGTAAATGTTGTGTATAAATAGTGCTGTAATACAGCACTTTGGGGAGTGAAGAAAGTTTTAATTCCAAATAACAGGTATTTATTTACGTCTGACAAGAGACGGGATGCTCTGGAGTCATCCTTCCGTGATGACTCCTTCCAAACACGCTTACAGCTGAGCAGGGCAGGAAGCAACTCCGAGCAGAATATTCTCCGAGCAGAAAAGTGCTGATAGAAAAGAGGTTTGCTGTCTGCTTTTTGCATTGGGAGTGTGTGGAGGAAAGATAAGGTGAGAGAAGCAGCAGGCGGAAGGGTGGCATGGCTGCAGTGCAGTGCTGCGTGCCCGGGAGGACGGCTCCCAGACAACAGCTCATGAACTAGCCCTTCACCTTCAAACACAAACCAGTTAAAGATAAACCACTCTGGATAATAAGTGCAAATTAACTTGCAAGCACCAGCTATAGGCCATGCTCATTTACCCCTAAACCCAAGAAAGACGGGACCAGAGTTGTCTGGACAAAGGCTTGATTTTCATTGTATGGCTGCAGTTGTGTGTAACTTGCAGTAATGTTTTCTGATGAGTGGGGAGTTCTGCTGCTGGACAACCTGAGCTCTGGCAGCCTCTCTTGGGAAATACGTGAGAGATTAATAAGGGACATTACAGAGGCACCTGTAGGACAGTGTAGCATCATGCTGCTGAAGCAGCTGCCAAAGCAGAAATATTGTGGCAGTACTTTGCCTATGCTAATCAATAAATTGTCTAGATGAATAAATTAATCTTGTTGAGATTGCCTTTTCAGGTGTTTTTTTGTTGACTTACAGATAAATGACTCACTGTAAATGCAGGCTGAGCTGCAGCCTTGTAGCTACCTTGCAGGCTACCTTGTCCTGAGCCCCGCTGTCCTCTTAGCTCTCGGCACTGAGCAGGACTCCAGAGCAAGTCCACTTTCAGGTTTTTCATAAGTCCAGGTCTGTTTTCTTGCTAAGAAATTGAGACTGAACTGTTTGGAGCTTCTCTTATCTCTGTTTCCCTGTGCCATAAGCCTAGTGGTGAGCTCTGTTGTTTAAATTAAGCCCCTCTGTTTTCACCAGAGGCTTTCCCAGTGCGAGACAACTGCCCTGGCATCCTCTGCTTTCCTCCTCGGAAGGGAAGTCCTGAGCAATTAGGTGTGATCTGAGTGGTCTTTGCTTCTCTGCTATCATCAGAAAACATAATATGCTTAGCAGGCACAGGGTTGCAAAATTGTCTCAGCTATTCAAGCCTGTGGCAGAGGCCAAAACCCAGATACAGCGAATCTCTGCATCTGCCTCTGAACTTGGCTTAGGATGCTTATGGTGATGGCTGGTTGAGCCACAAGGCTTTAAAGCAAAGCTGAAGGCATAAATCCAACAGTTTTCATACTTACGGGAAGATTTTCTTCTTTTGTTAAAAGTCGATCATTTGGCCACTGCCAAAATGGATTCTGATTTTTTTTCCGCAGGAAGCCCATTTTAAGAGAAATGCATTCTTCACATGAGTGTATTATAAAAAGACAGATACTCTGTGTCTTCAGAAGGTACTAAAAAAATATGTGTGCAAGCTCTGACCCCAGAAATAAGTATTACTGTTTTCCTTGCTATGCTGTTCCTTTTACTTTCAAATCAATTGTAGTAAAAAGAAGTGGTTTCTATTTTCAGGAAAGAAAGGGGAGCTAGAAGCTTATTTATATTGAATTTTGTTAATGACATAGAATATTTTATGTCCTTAAATGCTGTAAAGTGTACTAAATCTGAGTTTCTAAAGGGCAGTATTGTTTGAGGTCTCAAATTTCTATTAAAATGCTGCTGCTTCATCTTGCACCATCCTAAAACCCACAGAACTTTGAACTTTTATGTTCTGTACAGCTGCAACATCATAGATGGATGAATATACGAAAGATGTTGGAAGTATAAGTTCACAAACCAAAAAATTTGCTTGACAAGGGTGCATATATCAGTGGTTCCTCTTTGGATCAAAAATCACTGTGGCTACAGCTAGGAATTACCAGTGCTGTGATGAGTTTATTCAAATGAGGTTGCTATATACTAATGGAGGATGTGTTGCGTTGCTCTGGAAGAGAGCAAAAGGTCAGGCAAATGTTTGGAAAAAAAGCAATTCAAAGTGCTTAGTCATTTTGTATTATTTCTGAGAGCAAAGGCATTCTTTCCTGGTTTTGTAAGTATTGTATAGCAGAACATCAGACACATGAACCAAAGGACAGAACTGATGAAAACACAAAGGTAAAGAAATCAGGTGGTGAGCTGCCAAGAAAAATCTCATTCTTTTAAAACCACATTTCTCTGACTGAGTTTTGCTATGATTTTTAACTAAGCATAATGAGAAATAAAAGCCAAATGTTTGAATTGCCCAGTGGAGCATAGTATAACAGGGCTCGAATGAGGGCCTGTTGTAGTTTGTTTTAAAAGAGATTTGGTTTTGTAACAGTGAGAAACACTGGAGAAACATAAATTGATGGGTGGAGGAGATTAATTCAGACAATTGTGGTTTTCCTGAGAAAGGGTTCAATAAGAGGTTGAAGGTGGAAAAGTAAGGAGGAAGAAAAAATTTGAAGGTTTGTCACCAAACTTGCATGTCTTGGTGTCTCTCAATATCAGAGGTCTCCTATGTGTTCAGCATGCAAAATTCTTAAAATTTGGATTGTTGCATTTCATCTATACTCTGTAAATCTCAAGAAGGAGATTTCTCTTGTGTGGCATGCAGTAATGTATCAGACCCTCAACTCTCTCTAGTTATGCCTTGTCAAAAGCTGGTTTTCCAGCCTGCTACAGCTAATAATCAATAAAGGAAGACAAATAATTTGATTTGGGAAAATGCCTTATGGAAAAATCTTATCTAGGGATCTTGTGTCTGTCTCTTCTATGTGGGCCGTAGCTGCTAAAAATAACAAGATGGAAAACTAATGCCATAATACAGTAATGATGTTTTCTTTAGCTTTCCTAGGTATCTCGCCCAGGGAGCAATATATTCTCACATTTGACTTCAATTGACATAATTATAGGTTGAGGCCTCTTAATAGCTTTGATCGCAGCACTTGTTACATTAGGTATTAGCTGAGTGCCTGATGATGCAATTTGACAGGTTTGGACATAGCCATGGGAGCTCATGGAGACGGTCCATGCCAGCCTGTCTCTGCCCGTACAAGGTAGATACCCAAAAGGTAGACTTTCCTACTCCAAATGTTGACAGATAAATACAGTGTTAGATTGACTTAATAACTGCTGTGGAAAACCCAGCCATCCTGCTGCTTTAAATACAACCTGTAAATGTTTAATGCCTTCAGTAATCAGATAGTTTTGACTTTGGTACCTGTATGTAGATTTTAGGAACCTGACTTTAGGTATGCAGGCTTCAAGACTTTGGCAATTTCAGATGAGTAATGGTGGATAATTTAAAGGAATGTTTGCAAGTGCTATAATCGTCTCATTATATTGTGTTTTGCATTGCCACAGCAACAAATTCCAGTGTCACTGCAGTGATAACAGCAATGAACTAGCTCAGAATAACATCTCCTAATAAAGATCAGAGAAATGAAGAAGACAATTACTTCTCATTTTTTCTGCATCCTGGCATGATGTGAAAATTCATAGTAATTTCCCTGCATAGAAATCAAATCTAATCAATACTTTTGAATTGCAGTCCCAGCATCTACAGAAGCAGGTTTCAGGGTTAATTTTTTAAGCTCTGAGGTTCAAACAGTCTTCCTCTTTAATTGTGTTACATATTTCAGTACGCAAAATGCTGTATTTAAATAGGAACTGGATTATTTCATTATTCAAGTTAATTAAGATGGGTAATTAAATGCTAAAACTGATGTATTATGTATTTTATATTTTATTTCTATTAAAAGTGATTTTTAAGTACAGCATAAATGAATTATTTGAGATTTCAAATCAGCTTTTCTAACTCTCTTTCTATATTGCCTTACTCCCCACCCCCCTGTACTTCCAACTTTGACACAAGAATCAGAACAAGTATTTGTGGAAACCAATGGGAGTTCACAAATTTCCAGTTACTTATTGCAGTAATGGTGTTCTAATCCAGTATTTTAGTTCCACCTTTTTCAGTTGCCTAATATACTGAGAGCAAATTATCCCCAGCAATTTACCTATATTTTCCAATTCCTCCCATAATCATATTTTTATATGCTACTGATTTCTGTTTGGGGTTTTTTTGGATTGTTGTTGTTGGTATTTTGTTTTTTTACTTCAATCTCTACTTTCGGAACAGAGCAATTTCCTGATTCTCTTGTGGATAAACTGTTACAGAGCTGTCCTCTCTGAGAAAGGAGAGGTCCATGTCTAGGCCACGTCTAAAGCCATTCTTTACTTAAAATATAAAGGAGTTTTTCTGTACAAATATGATGTTGTTTACTCAATATTAGTTAACATGGAGAAGTCAGGGGAAAAAAAAAGGTTGTACTGTTGCACGCTTTCTGGGGCTTTTGTCTGTCTTACAGTGTCATCACTGAGGCTAGGCAAGCAAACAAATTGAAAGATATGAGATGTGCTTTCCAAGTGGCACTTTTTTATGCCAGACTACTAAAATAGATAGGCCTTGTAATGCTACGACGTGACGGTGAGATGTTTGTCAATAATGAGCTGGAGAAGTTGTCTTTCAGAGCGTGAGCCCATGGTTAGCACAGGGACGGTGACCGTGTGTTTCTGGGCTGTTTCAGAACAGCGTTGGAGTAAGTTAGTGTGAAATCCCAATGGCAATGTGACGGTTAAGTGCCATCGTGTCCCCTTGGCAACAGTGGGTAGCTTTGGGTTCATCTGTTTCTTAAATGTCCGAGCAAGGAGCCAGGCCTGAAGAGCAAAGTTTCAGGCGGGCCCCTGCCTCTGGCTTCCCTTTGGCACTTGCTAAGAACTAGTTAAAGTTTAGTAACTTCCAGCCAGACCCAAGGTCTCTATTGTTACTTGCTAAGCTGTTTTCTAGGAACAATACAAAATGTGAACTATAAAATATTGCAAAGACTCCTTGTGTTACGTCTTCTGTGTAGGACAGTGAATCCCTTCACTAAACAAATTAGCAATCCTTAAATTTATAAAAGACCTTCTAAGATCAAAGTTAGGCTGGGATGGGGAGAGTGTTAGACCGAATGAGGAACACTCCCTGGATCCAGTGTGATAACAAAAGTATCTCCTAAAGTTTTCTCCTAGGCTTTTCCTGCTCTATCACAAAACTGTTCCATTTCCATACCGGCCATTGTACAGCTGCCAGTAAACTGGTCTTTGGCACATGGCATTTATAACGTATTTCAGGAAGAACATAGGAAGCCGGGTGCTTCAGTAAAAGAAATCTTTGTAGATGTTGTAAGACAGGTTTCAATGTACTTCACCGCACAGTGTATCACGGCAAACATGCTCTCCTTTTCTGCCGACAAGGATGTTTGCTTTGCATTGTACAGCTATCACCCCCTCGGCTGACAGAGCCGTTGTGACAGTATGGTGCCTATCCAAGTTTTAAGGCTGGAAAGTAAGGCTGATCTCTTTTGCATGAATTGAGTTTCTGTTTGAATTTTGGCCCACTGCAAAGTTGGCTGCTCATTTTACTAAAGCAAACCCAGAATACTAAACAGGTAATTAATTTATGTTCTTTGCCAAGAGTCAAAAGGCAGTGTTCACCAGGCATTGAAGACTGGCAATGATTTTCATGAAACTGAGCATTTAAAAATATATATCTAATATATTACTAGAATTTGTATGCAAACTACATAGGCAAATATGACTATGATACTCACATTTTATTTTATTAGTGCCTATATTTTTCTGTTTGCTTACTTACAGCGTTCTTTGTGGTTGCATTTGCATTTGTTAATGGGCTACAAAGCACTCAAATGAGGATGGGATGTCTAGTTTACTTGTGCTAGAGCAGTTTCTTTCTTGCAAGTGCAAGACAGTGAGGCAAGCAGCATTAGAAGACACTGCCTTCAGAGATGCAATGAACTACCTGTGTGTTTTCTTACTAGCAATAACAGGAAGATGGACCAAGTCATTCCAGATTGCCCCAAAAAACTTCTCAATCCAGCCTTGACTATTTGGTCTTGGCTGTATTTTTCTGTCGCAAGTCTGTTGAAGGAGAACAGAGAGGAAAGGGTCTCTGGGCAGGCAGCTATTCGGAGAACTGCTCCCATTTACTGCGGGGCTGCTCAGAAAGTGATGAAAAAAGGTGAATCATCGCCAGTCAAAAAGAGGGACATCTTAAAGAGCTGCAGGCAAGCTGGCCAGTAAGTGAAGCCCTTGGGAGCAGACCAGGCATGCTTGAGCTACATGATGAGGGGAAATCTGAGGCTGACTCAGGCCAATGCGTTGAGCTGAGGGTTATTTGCTATTCCAAGTAAAAGAGTGAACTGGACGTTTGAAGAGGTGCTAATAAGGATGAATGACCTTGTTACATGGCCAGAGTTTGTAAATTAAGGACTCCAGTCCTCTGAAATGGCAAATTAAAGACCCCAGGCTGAGGGAGGAGTTCTTGTCCAAGACACAACATTGATAAGATAATTAGGTGGTTTCATGGAAAGAAACTGAGCCACTTGGTTTGATTCCTCCCTGAACTGTTTTTTCTAATAAAGTACCCCAAACCTCTGCTGGTTTCTCACTGAGTTGTTACATGGTCATCAGGCATATGGGAGTTAAAAGGATAAAAGAGAATTGGAAGTCCTAGATCTGTGATATGCCTGACTTTCTGCAATATTTGCCTCAGCTGAGAGAGAGAAGCTGACAAGACAAAGCCTCTTGGAAGCACAAATGATCCAAGAGAGTCTGTACAACAAGGCACTTTTTACAGAAAAAGTCAAAACTAAGAGAACTCATACTTATTTTGCTTCTTAATTTAGATTACAGGCTGCTGTTCCTTGAGGATGAGTTTCCTTGTGCTTAACACTCAGGACTATTTTGACATTCTCCAAAGCGTATGTGCGTATTTTTAGTACCGTATTTTTATCAAAAATACTTTGGCTGTAGTAGTCATCTGTAGGCACCCTGGCACAAAATCCAGTCAAACAGGAAGGCAAAGGAGATGCTACAAAGCAGCAAGGAAGCGGCAATCCAGCCCAATGTGTTCAGGAAGCACCTTCATTATAGCACAGAAGAAATTAAGAGACAAGCTAGGTTTGTCTTAACATTTTGAAGTACTAAATGTTGCGAGAACTTGGCAGCTGTCAATATAAAGTGTTTTCTATTTCACATTGGTTGTTCTCTGAACCATATGTGCACTAAAGTATTTATTAATTTGCCTTAAAAAGAAAATTGTTGTCTTAAAACCTCACTAAATATCTGATGGAATATATAAACTAAATTATGCCCGGTATTGATCTAATCTTGTGAATATATACTGATGTCCAGTCACTTAAAATGCATATAATTGACTATATAAGTGCCAAGTGCATTTCTGGAAGACAGATTAATGATGTGATGAAGTGATCAAGCACTTAGTGGCTTTTGGCTGATAAATCATTTCAGCTCTTTCATACATATGGCATTTAATTATGGTCATTTAAGCCACTGTTTATTGTTGTGCCATTCTATAAACTAAAGCAATCAAAACATTAACTCAAATACATAACAGAAAGTTATTGTATCCACAGCCTTATAGTTCCTGTATGAGCAATGTTGGCAGTTAAATCAGGGCAGATTTGGCTTTTGGAGCATAGAAGTTTCAGATTTTACACAGAATTTATAATTTTGATTGGCTGTTAGTTTGGGAGGGATCCGAAACTTTCTACCTATTTCTCTGCACACGGAGTGATCTTCCTGTTGCAGGATTATGCAGAAATACCCAAGCGAGGAACTGAATAAATGCATCCTGCATCCACTGGAGAGGCTGTGAGGAGCGGCTTCCCCACGGAGCTGCAACCCCTGCAGCTGCACTGGTGTCCCACAGCAGGTCTCCTGCAAGTGCAGCTACACCAGTTGCTGGCTGGCCACTCGGGTATCAATTTGGAAATATTCCTCTAATATTCTTCTTCTTCTGTAGACAGAAACCTTGCACTGGAACCGGTAGACTCATCAGTTTTAGCTCAGAAATACTAATTCATACTCAAAGCCCCCAAACAAATAGATTTTTTTTCTTCCGGCTGGAAATCACTTTTATCTTCTGAGCAGTGCAGAGCTGGCAGCAGGTTCGGCTCTTCCCCGGGGAGGACCTGCCTGTGCTGAAGATAGAAAATCCTCCCTTCTTTCCGATTTCTGCATTCATGTTTAGGAAAATTGCCTGCCTGTTTAATTTCACTACTTTCTTTCTGCTAATTTCCACTTTGTAAGAACTTGCAGAGAAGTTCAGAGGAATGACGGAGGTTTACACCAACAGTGTAAACCGAACAGCCTGGTTTTTTTGTATTGTCTAAATAGTAAATGAGACTAAATATGGCTGGTGGTTGCGCTAGCAGCTTGGGTGGCGAGGAGCCAGAGGCAGCTTGGGATGCTCCGCTTGTCGCAGAACACTACCTCTTTATAACACCACCGAATCATCCTTTCAGTGTTTTGCTAACCTTGCTTGGCCAACCTTCACCCCACCGCTCAGTGAATTGGGCATGCAATTATTCTGTCCCCTTCTTGGTTTTTAGAAGGAAAAATCAGAGTAATTGCTGAGGCGAAAGGAGACTATTCCACCCAAAACCTGCACCGGTGCTGCTGCAATCCACTTTGAAACAGCAAATGTTATGTAATTCTCCTGGTGTTTTGGGGGGGGTTGTTTGTTTTTCTGGGGCTAACTCAGATGCCAGTACAGCCGGTGGGAGGCTTTCCACTGACTTAATTCGCTGCTGGAGCAGGCCTAGGAGACTCTTCCCATTAGTCAAGGACTTCCTGATGGCTCCTGATATCTCTATACAGCCAGTGCCAGTCGCCTTCAGTGCCTGAGCTCCCTTTTGTTTTTGTGCGGTGGACTCGAGTGAACCGCAGCGGTGTTGCTGTGCTGTCCCTCGCCTCTACGCGCGGGCGGGAGATGGGCTTTTCCTCCACCTTCCCTGTGTGTGTTTGTCCGTTGGCAGGGTATCTGCTTATTGAACTCCTCTCCGCAGGCAACCGAGGGAAAGCAAACACCAAACTTCTGCAGTGAGTCTTCAAAGTGTCTACTAATTATATAACATTTAATTTCCTGTTTTCGTATTCTTTAAGTGGATAAATAGAAATATATACACAAATAAGCAAAACGGGCAATGCCACCAAGAACTCTTTAGACTTACCGAGTCTCCCTCCAGCTGCTCCCAGGAGCTGGCGTGAGGTTTGGCGGGCACCGACGAGACCACGCTGGCAGGGGAGGGAGGCTGCTGGGAGAGCAGCAGTCTGGCAGTGAGGCCTCGAGCCGGGTTTAGCTGGTGATGTCTTACACGTTAAAGCATGGGTTGCTTCGCATAACCTTTTGCTGAATATGGTCTTACACCACTTACGCTACAAATCTGCGCTTAGCGCTTCGGTCCTGCGAATACAAACATCATCTCTGGTCCTTCTTAGGTCCATATAGAGATACCTTCTTGTGCATGCTGAACCCTGCTAAAGTTAATGTGCCGAACTGAAGGCTTACAAATTACAATTGAATATTTGATGAGGGAAAAAAATCTCAAATATTGGGATGGACTAAAATAAAGAAGGCCATATAGGAATGAGGGGCTGTCTATCTCCTTTTCTCTTGCTTAGGGATGGTCTTTTATGGCTTCTCTTAAATGGACTCTTACTATTAATTTCCCCTGTAAGCAGGGGGAGGAGCTGTAAAGAGCGTGGCTTTTGCTAAAATGTCATTGCAAGCTGTTACTATTAAGCAAGCCTGGAGGAGGAATGAGGGGAAACAACGCAGTGGTGTGCAAGGCACTGCAACGCTTTTGTTCTGTGCCAGTGCAGCTTTCAGAGCCGAAGCAGAATTTTAGCCATGCTGCAGTGACATTTGTAAATGAGAACATGGCAAGCCCCTTAGTTTGGCCAGAATAAAATGCTCTTTTTAAGGGTGGGGAAAAAAAAAAAAACAAAGAGTCTGGCTTAATGAAAAAGGGGAATCAGTCCAGGGGGAAAAAAAATAAAAAGGTTTAAGAAGCAAAACAGAATTTAGAAAGAGTACGCATGCCAAAAAGCGAGAGTAATCGACACAGGAGAAAGGGTCTTGCAGAGGCAGAGTGCATGGGGCTGGGAGGGAGGGACAGCGGAGAGGGGGGAAAGGCTTCTGGAACGGCACAGAGGCTTAGAAAGCTAAAATGAAAACAAAAGGCCAAGGGGGAACATTCAAATGGATATAAGGAAGAATGAATGGCTGTAAGGCATCTCAAGAATGCCTGTTACGGTCTCCGAACTGAGGATCTTTTTAAATTTGTTTGTTATGAATTTTATCCTACGTTCTGTTTTGCCATTTGATACGAGACTGTTATGTGGAAAATACAACCCCCATTTCAGGGCGACGTTATTCCCTTGAATTTCATGGGTCTGTAACGTTGCTTAACGTTTCCTCTCATTTCACTGAGAAGGTGACAGATTGTGGGCATCTTTGGCCCCCTGTTTGTGCACGAGGTCTCTCTCTCTGTGCTATAACAAGTGCAAACTGTAAAACATATAAGCAAGTTTTTTAAAATGCAGGCATTCATTTAAAGTCCAAGGCGAGCAGCTACCCTGTCCCAGCATGAACCCAGCGCAGCAGCCAGTCCCATCTTGCTGGAGACAGGACTGGGAGCAGAGGTGGGCTATTGCCTTTGTTTTTTCCTTTCCGACTCTTGCTGCCTCTCGCCTAATGAGGCACCGGCTATTTGTGAGCACTGAACTGCTCAGGCAGAGCTTGGAGTCTGCTGCAGAACGGACGCTGGTGCATAGCGATTGTTGGTAAGGCGTGGAAAAGGCTATAGAGGAATGCCAGCACATCCATCCTGGAGGCCAGGGTAGAACTAACCCATTAGAAATAACCCCTAAGCTTTACTAGATTCCACATCAAGGGGGGGAAACACCTGAGGCTTCATTTATCTTTGCTCTCAGAGGGGGTTTGCAGCCTCTCTTCCCGTCAGCGGAGCTCTGCCAGATGAGGCGCTCGCCCTGCGGGCACGGCAGAGAGGAACCGTTTAACCGTCCGTGAAACGACAGAGCGAGTCTCTCAGAGATTTGTTGCTCCAGCCATTCGCGGGTAACCCCGACTCCTTGGTCCTGCAGCACTGGTGGGCCACGGCACACGGCTTTCGGGCAGCCGGTGTGACCCGCACGCCTTCCCCATCCTTCCAGGCGGGTTGTCCCGCGGAGGAGGCTGGAAATTTGGGTAGAAATGGAGTCCTTGGAATTATTTTCTGTATTAATGAGGATTGGAATACATGTCTTCTAACACTAAACCTTAAAAGCAAAGTCTTTGACTGTCAATATGATTATAGCCTGACTTGATTATTAAGTTACTGCATTTTTGTCAGATTGTGCTTTGACGTTTACTTACAAGAGCTGAACGTGCCGCTGGTCTGTGCTGGCTGGGGTTTTTGTAACCAGGTTTTACAGTTTCACTTCAGAGATTTACACATTCACCCAACAATACAGTGATTTCATTAAATACGGGGTTTAAGTAAACCTCCAAACTGAAATTCATCTGCTCTGACATCAGATCCATGCAAAAACAGGACACGTGGAAAACAGTACATGCGATTGGGTTATTAAGAATAAGTAACACTAAATTTAATTGACAATTACTTAGCAAGAGTGATATTTGGCTTTAAAAGGCCATCTATATTTATGGTGCTACATAGAACAATAAAAAATAACAATCTGTTTTACTGAGATGAACATAAAGCGGTAACAAATGCAAATGTTGGACTCCTATCTGCAGGCAGTGCTTTCTCGCCGAGCAGTGCAGG
This sequence comes from Mycteria americana, assembly GCF_035582795.1. Classification (NCBI taxonomy): domain Eukaryota; kingdom Metazoa; phylum Chordata; class Aves; order Ciconiiformes; family Ciconiidae; genus Mycteria; species Mycteria americana. The sequence continues at coordinate 13,613,742 of NC_134375.1, read as the reverse complement.
TAGATGATGGCTGGTACACACATGTTAATCAAAACTTCAGAAGGCATCTTCTAATTGTTTCTGCATCCGTACAGACTAGATTTTAATTCTTTGGGGAAAGGAGGCAATAGCTTTTCTACTTGGTGTTATTTACATATAAAAGATTCATCTGTTCATGTTAAAGGGCTGTGTAGCATTATCACTTATCCATGGGCGGGTGACTCATATAGGCTGTGTATACATATACATGTATATTCTTTTCCTGTTACTTTGTGATGCCTTTGAATATTTTCTATGTTGTTTCCTGCATATAGTTTAAGCACTGATCCTGTACAATCTCCTTTGTTCCCATGTTCACAATATTACTCCTGATACGCTACACCCTCCAGCACATCACCTTCTTACCCACTGGCTATTTTCCCCACTCTTGCGAAGCCTTTAGGTATGCGTAAAAAGGAGAGGACATAGAGATGAACAAAATAACTAAAGAATATGTAATGGAATTAATTTAAAAACAAAAAAACCCCAGCAACATAAGGAATCAGTAACTAATGAGTAGGAAGTACCATACAGTATGTCATTCATTTAGCCCTCTCTGTACAGGGTAGTACCAGATGGTGCCCTGAGGGACTTGGATGTTCCCATCTATGCTCTAACACTACTAAAGAGGTGAGATGAGAAAAGGAGATGAGATAGATAGCACCAATCTGCCCAGCAGAAAAATTATTATGATTACATAACTAATGACCCAGGGAATTAGACAATATCAAAAATAGGAAGCATGCCAATTTGTGTTGTGACACATCTGAGCAGCAAAAGCAATATGAAGATGGTATAAGAAGAGTTTATTTGAATGTATAGTTAAGAAAAAAAAGGGGGTTCCTTATAAAGCATTCAAACCCGTTCTGTTCATTTGACAGCAATTTCTCTAGATGTTAGCTGATAAAACTCCACTCTTGCGTATTATTGAAATAATAATAACTAGGATGCGCATTTACATGTTCTTTTTTTGTGGTACTTAGCTCATCTGGGAACTTGTTAGAATCTGATTGTCCTGCAGTTACGTTAAATAGTTTTCCTGTTGAACGCAGTAGTAACAGGATTGAGACCTTAGCACCGCTACTGAGGAAAAGCAGCTTGCGCCTTGTCTGTATAAGAACTGTCAAACTGGTTCTCACTCTGCTTTATGGCACACGGTTTAATGCTGAGGCTCCTGTTCCTACAGGCTTTATGGCATTAGGGAATAGCTGGAGGACTCTGTCATGGAGTTGTGCCTGGTGTAGAACCAGGTGGAGGTCTTGGTCATAGACCTTAGGAAAGGATGGGGTCACAGAACCACAGGCAACTGAAATATTCCACGTTGGAATATTTGGGGAGAGGAATATTGGATGAAATTTTAAGTTACTCAGAAAAAGGCTTTGTTTAACCAATTTCCCTTCCCGAGTTGTTCTGATTTTTATTTTATTTTTTATTTTATTTTGATGTCTGAGAAGGGATTGCAAGCTCTTTCTATTTCTGCTGTAACATCCTGATGCTAGTGTCTAAATACACGTCCACCAGATATTTTGATTTCTAAAACTAACTTTGGTGTGCAGTCCTACAGCATGGGTAGCTTAGACGTCTGGCTATAAAATGTGGAGCAGTCCAAAATGATATAAAATGCAGCTTTTTACCATCTGTTGGAAAATGTTAATGAGCTGGTGGTCTCATTCCATATTTTAGACAGGTGTCCACATCCCCAAAAATGTGACTAGAAATGACATCTTTGTTGACAGTCTCATCAGATTAATTGGACTCCAGGACTGAGCTAATTCTCACATCAAGAGGCTTGAGAACATACTGTCGGAGCTGTGTGAAGAACCTTGAACTCCTGTTTCTTGTGCTGTCGCCAGATCATAACAGCTTTGATGGACTGGATTAGGAAATCAATATACACACATTGACATGCTAATCCCTTCAGGGACACTCATTAAATAACATTCAGATAAAGGGGGTATAACAGTATGTGTAGAATCAATGGCTGCAGCACACTGTTAGATTTTGTTTGGTTTGATTCTTTCAAACAAGTTAACATAGAAGCATATAAAACATTAAAAATATGTATTAAACTCCCAAAAGCATGAAATTTGGCATTAAAATTGACCTAAAGCAATAAAAGTATGAAAAAGGGTCAGGTTTTGATTATATGTACGCATTAATGTGAAGAAACTCCTAGGAGTGAAAGGGATCTGCTGGGTCACGAGTTCAGTTCTCTGCTGTAGGAGATATCCATGCCGCGTAATACCTTCCATAAAGTGATCAAGCACCATTTTAAAACTAATTAGAATTCTTTTCCTCTTGGGACTCTGCTCTGTAACCTTTCTCCAATAATGGGTAGAGACCTCCATCTAATTTCAGACTAAATTTATTCCTGGCTAATTTATATTAATTTTTTTTCCTCTTACAAATCCTTTTTCCTTGTTGTTCACATGGTGTATTTGCAGGCAGGGACATCTACTCAGTTCAGTTTTTGCTCTGTAAGGCTGAACTGGCAAAACTTGGTGAATATTGTCTCATGAAAGCATTCCCGTCCCTTGTTCATCACAGTAGTCCCTTTTTGCACCTGTTCCTGTAGGAGTTCAGTCTTCCTGAACATGGGTGACACGGCTGGTTTTTGTGCTCCACACCGCATGTCACCGTCATACTTCACCGTCTTCAATTCCTCGCCTTGTACAAAGCGTACTCCTTTTTAAAGGTCCGCTACAAAACAAGAGCTGGAAGATCAGACCTTGCCAATAGAAGGCAAAATCTAAACCCGGGCTTTTAGGCTAAAGGCACTGATGTCTGTTGAGTCAGGGAGTCCAGGACCCACAGCTCCTGTGAGGTTCTGTGGGTCAAAGCTTCCAGTCTTGCTGCAGGACAGCAGATGTTTCTCCAAGGAGCCTGCCAGGGACGTGGCTGAAATCCTGCCAGTACAAGTGTTTGGTAGTGCTACATTTGCCCAAGGCATTCTGATTGCAATGAACCAATGTTTACCAGTGTGTGTGTGGGAGAATAAATCACTGAAATATTCTGAGTAACCTCTGATTTATATTTTACTTTTTGGATTTGATTTTCAATCTGTTATGAGTTGCTGACCCCATACTTAAATAAATAGAACTACCTTAGTTTTATACCATTCTAGAATTTGCAGCAGCGATTCAAATCATTGTTAATATTTAAATATTTTGTAAAGAAGAACTATGCAGCATCATATTTTCAGATGGGATATTTTAACCCCTCAAAACGTACTTTTTTTTCTCAACCCATTTGGGGCTGAGAAATGATACTATGGAAATCCCACTATGGGGATCCCACTTTGGAAATGATAGTGTGTGTGATGCTGAGTGTGTCAGTTTTACTCAGTAAGTTACACATAATTAAGTTTTGGGGATTTTTTAAGTATATCTGTGGAGAACAATAGTTCTCATACAGCTCATCTGAAGTACCCAAGGCGACTGAATACCGTATTTTGGAATTTTTAAAGGTTGTTGACCAAAAAGCCCTAGTGTGCTGCTGTTAGGTCAGTGTGTTTATTGTTCTTATCTAGTGAATTGCTTAATGTTAGGTAATGATAATTGCAAGTCCCAGCTAAATGAAAAAAATAAGATTGAAGGTGTTTTGGGAACCAAGCAGAAAAGGGAAGGACAGCAAAAAGATTCAGAAGTCTTCATTCTAGTTCTTTACCCAGTCTCATGCTCATGATTATTACTTAAAATATATGAACAACCACCAAGACTTCTGTGGTGTAGTTCTCCATAATTCTGTGTATTTTGAGATTAAAATGTTGCAATGACTAATTATTCTACCTATTTACTATTTAAGAAAAAAATTTAAAATCTCTCCTATTTAGAAAAAGGCAGGGTATCCCAACACACAAAAAAACCCAGATGTAAAGTGAAATGGAGTAATAACTTTTATTTCTTGGTTGCATGTGCAAAGAAGCCACACTGTTCTTTGTAGCTGCCTTCCACAGTGAGAAGGACAAAACAAGATCTTCCTGAGCTTACAAGATGAAGTAAAAATGAGAGTATTTTAATTCTTTTCTTTCTCAATTGCTAACATAACCTTGTTTTACAGCATCATGATTCATTGTAGTTTTCACAAAGAAAGGAATGCTATATATTAACTGCAGTATTGCATTTTTTCTATATGACCCCTTTTTTCAGTTTCCCAGATTACTAGAACCGGACAAAGACACCCTTTCACACTAAATTATATTTTATCCCAGCCCAAATGGTAATGTGTTTTTTAAAAGTGAGAAAAAAGACCTCAGTAATTTCTCAATTCTGGAATAGAAATTAAATACTTCTTTTTATATACTCAAATGGAGTTGTGTACTTAAGGGATGGATGAACCAAAGAACCAAAATGTGTCCTTCCAAAAGAATTCCAATTACAAGAAATTTAATAATAGTATAGATAGGATATATGAAATTGTATTTCACATTTTTAGGACTGTTAGTGGAAAAAATGTTTGTCGTGAACTAAAGCTCCTCAGAATAAAAAGGGACAGATTCTTTATAATAAAATATTTATGGTTTTAGTTATAATAAATTTACCATACGTTATGAATTTTTTGTTACAGGCTGTGTTTTTAACAAGTACATTTATTTTAAGTCAGCTGTCTACCAAGGACAGATTTACCTATTCCTTCAATGGTTTGTATTACGCTCATTCACAGAGTTGCTCCAGCAGTGTTCTTTGTGACCGTGATTTGATGGCAAAAGGCTTTTTGACTGAGAAATGCCCCCAAATAAGTGAAACTTTGCTTTTCTGAAACTGTGTGAACTGGAGATGAAGGGGTGTACAGAATGTAGGCAGCAGGACCTTGTAGTTGTTACCTTGAACTGTATGGGATAGGATGTGGATTCTGCCTCTGGCTTTAATAGTCCTCACTTAAGTCAGGCAAATTAATTACTTTCTCTTGAGTCCCCTTTAAGCTTCTGCCAGTGCAACTCAACCAATCTGTGAACTATGGAAATCAGAATATCTTTGCACCGTGTCTAGCAAATGGGATCCAGTGTCAGACAAGGTCTGATGATAGCAACGTATAACGGGGGGGAAGAGGAAAGAGAGAGGAATAGCATCAGGAGTCTGAGAAAAGTTAAAAAGAGCTAATCGGGATGTTTTGGCAGTCAGCCCCAGGCCCCCAGTTGGTAAGACTGTATTATGTCCAGTGGGGTATTTGGCTCTATCTGTTCACATAGGCATTGGACAGCAAGTTCCCGCTTTTACAGAAACCGCTGTGACTGAGGGTTGATCCAATCCTGCAGCTTGAGCGAGGCACTGGAAGGCTTTTCTCAAGCAGGAGAGGATCACTCTCATCCCTCCAGGATGCTGATTATTCCTGTTTCATGGGATTACGTTATCAGTTTTCACTTCAAATAAACATCTTACAGAGTTTTCCCAACTGTAAATTATAATTTTTTTCTTCATTTGATCTCTCCACTCCTTCTTGATCCGCAAAGTAGGCTTCACATGACTCCATTTAATTGATTATTTTGCTCTTCTCTGTTTCATCTAGCATTATTAGCAAGTGGCTTCTTATCTCATTTTGGAAAGTTTGTTAACAGAGAGATCAGCTGGATCAATATCCACATAATAGAGATGCTAATTGCTTTGTCTACAGCTATGTTAACTTTTAGTCCTCCTTGCCAATCTTGCGTTCCACTGTAGCGTGAACTCTTGATAGACTCTCAAAATATGCTGCATATTTTAACTCGCTTTGTTGCTGTATATTATACATGTAAGATTTAGCTTCAACTGAGGCAATCCCTAGAGTTTTGGACAAAGTCTGAAGTTTCTGGGCTCTTTTCTGATATAAATAACAGACGATCTGCTGCTGTCTTGCATCCTGTGGTATTGAAGCGTTGGCAGAATGTTGTATAGAAAAATAAGTGATCCATCTTGTACTCTGTAGTTCTGCCCACTCCATTTATACAGGTTTCACAAAATTGTTTTTGTAGGGCCAATGTAGTTAAATCATTCTTGATGGCTATGTAAATCGTCTTACTCTGTGTTTGAGTGACTTATTTTAATAAATAGGTAGAAACTTACACTTGTTTTCGACCTGATTTAAACTAAAATATTAGAACCTTCCTGCATTAATTATGTTTAAGTAATTTTTCAAAGTATATCTTAAATATAGTTCAGGTAAGGTGGGGGAGGAGAATTGTTCATAAAGTTTCTAGCAAGCTGCTATGTAAATAGTAGAAGTTCACTGTTATCACTGGTGAGGAGCATTAATTTATGAAAGAGATTATTTTATAAGGAGAGATTTGTATGTGGTGAGGTAGAATATTTGCTAGAGAAAAATAACAGATTATTTTAGGTACAGGTGACAGGATGACAGATGGGATAGAGAAAGTTGTGTAAATATTAATGCAGATATGGGGAAAGGAAGAGGAAAAGTTGAACAGAGAGTCCGGAGGAAGAAGAATAGATATGTGGGCCAGGTCAAGAGCATGGCAGCTTTTACGTGTAGCGACAGAAATTTTTTTCATGTGTTGTATAGTAAGTCACTGGTGAAATCAAAGAAGAGGTGATAGAACCATAGGAGAACAATGTGACTAGTTTGCTAGCTCATGGTTTTTGATTAATTATCTTCTTTATATCTAAATCTCTCCCCTTTCACATAGGTGCAAACTCATCAGTAAGGAATTTAATTCTGACGTAATAGAAGTATTTTGTTATATTAAAAAGGATGGATCAACTGATTATACTACAAATCTTGTAGAAAATAACAGAAATCTCTATTTTAACTTGAAATATTGCAATATTACCTTGATACCCTTTGGGATGGTAGCTTTGATTGTATACTTTGATCTTGCCTTCTCATAACAAACCTGGGATCACAGAGTAAATATGAATACAGGGAACACTGTCTTTTTTAGTTTGTGTTGTGTTTAAACAACTTATCTTTGTCTTGATACCGAACAACAGCTAGCTTTTAAAGAGGGCAGAGAAAGCCGCAGCATTTACTTTCCTCCCTTTCCCCATTTTCTCAAGCCTTAGGTTTGAATAGAAATGTGTAAATAATTGGTCAATGAAAGGGAGGAGGCACTTACTGACAATCATGCATAAGCAGACTTTCAAGGTCAGATCTGGAGAACAACCAAAGAGATCTCCTGTGAAGTTTGTTATCTATCTGCTCCAACATTGTTCTGTCTACTCATTTTTTACTGCTCTAGGAAAATGGCAGACCTAATTTTATATATATATATATATATATATATATATGTATGTATGTGTGTATTTGTGCAGCACAGAGTTTGTGTACGTGTATACTGGAGACAGCATTGAAGGCAATGATCAATTTGATAGACTGTATCACAGAACACATATAAAACACTCCTTGTTCTTGTAAATTATAATTGTTTCTTTTTTTAATCTGTCCTGAATAAATTGCACAGACACAAAGTGTCATTTAATGCTCCTCTTTTACAACTTACCATTTTAACATGTCCAAATTTCAATATTAACATTGTATTCCTTAGTGAATTGAGCTTTTATTCATCACATTCCTTTTTAGTCTAATAGTTATTATTATGCTGCTCATACTTTAGCTTCAGAGCTAATTATAGTCTTTGGCTATCTCCTTCTGGAATATAGATACTGCTATGTATTAATAACACGTACCTTGCTCTCCAGCCAGCACTTATTTCACAAGGATGCTGTGATTTTGTCCTCTTACACTGACTAAAATGTCCCAATTCTTTTTGCATTATCATTTTGCCATACTAAAAAGCATTATCTCCTAGAAATCTCTGCAAAGAGAGATCACAGCCCCTCCCTCCCCCCTACCGTTGGAAATCCCTTAATATAGCCATGTACTGTCAACTCGCACATAATGAAAATGTCAATAGTCCTCAGATTGGAACAGTTAAGGTACTGAAACAGATGTAGCCCAATACAAAATAAATCTACTGAGCAGATGAAGAGGGAGATGGCTTGGTCACACAGTCATTAAAAAAAATAATAAAAACAACCCTCAAACCTAAATTAACCATGAAAATCCTGCTAGCAAGATCACATTGCAAACAATGCAAAGCGATAGACTCTGGCCCAGAAGAGTCGCATTTAGTGCGATGCCGAGCTTGGATCCAGAAGGATCAAAGGGAATGAGATCTTGGTGCCTGCTCCCTGCCGACGGGACGGCAAACCTTGTGATCCCCATTTCATTTCTCAGCTCTCCTGACCAGAATACAGGAAAGAATTATCGTTTTGTTCAACCTTCACCTTTCTAAATCCTTTGAAGACAGGACAGAAGTTAGAGAGAGAAGTTCTGGTACGCATGCTAATTACAGACAAAATTCTAATAGAGCAGCTATGAAATGTTTAGATAAAATTATTGAAACTGTGGGTACCACTTTTCTCAGTGTGTATCCCTGAACTGTGAACAGGAGAACCTAAGCTTGTCCTTTCATATGGCATTCGTGCTTTTGGATTAGCTTCTTCACATTAAGGTGGTTCTCAGTCAAAAGACAAGGTCAACATCTGAGTCTGCTTGGGAAATTTAATATCCTTTAAAAAATGTCTTGAATTTTCATTTTTTTCCTATCAGGTCTTTGTAGATGGATGTGAGTAACACACAATTGGTTAATACTTGCAAAATAGTCACAAAATTACATGAAAACTACTGTTTAATAATCAGTGGAAAAATAGCTCGCATTAAAGTGAGTGACCAAAAGGTCACACACATCCCAGGATTTATGAACAGGGTAGTATTCACACAATTTATGCAATTTAGAAATTTCAGGGAGTACAGAGAAGACTCAGAGAAAGGTAAAGTGGTTAGAAAATTTGTCCGTCAGTGGGAGACTGCAGGTGCAAAGTGAATATTAACAATTTGCCAAATCAGTCTCTGCTTTTCCCTAAGAGAACCCAAATCTGGATAATCAGCTACTTTCAAGAGTTACCATAAGATGTTTGTCAGGGAAAAAAAAAAAAAAAGACTCACAGTCTTAACAGCCATGGTGATTGAACAGTTCAACAACTGAGTATTTTTTGTGGATTTTCTCTCAACAGCAATTTTTTAAAAGAAAATTATTCCACCTCCTGCAAGGTCTGCTTTAGCTCAAGGAAGGATTCATTCAAAAGGCTTCCAGGGCCAGTATTAGCCCGTGAGGTAAAATTAATGACTAGTGCAGATATCATCAAGTTTTCTAAACTACTTGTAGTCCTATAGAATTTAACAGTACTCATGAATATAGTTCGGGTCCTTCTGGAAAGACATCCTTTAAATTCAGTAGTATCTGAATAAAATTGTGGTAAGAGTCATTGCTCGTACATGTATTTACAGCACGTGCGTTTTTTACTTGACAGAATATAGCCATGATCAGTAAGGATATTCTAAAACAAATGTGTCTGTCTCACGTCTTTGCATGTACTTAAAATGAAAAGGGAACGCTAATCCCATTTCTCCATACATTTGTTATTTCCTAGCTTGCCTTGCCTGCATGCATACACTGAGATCATGATTTTCCTCAACATTTCCTCTCTGAAATGACTGAAATCTATAGACTGTTTGTATTTACCTTCTCAATGGCTGTTTTAGTCCACATTGTATATTATATTTATCTTTGAAATAGCTTTTAATTCAAAATCCTAATAATTGTATTTATGTGGCGACCGCTTTGCTTTCTGATGAGCTGTGTGGCTTTGATATCCTGCAAGGACGTCTAGGAAAGACGCAGGTGATATCTCTATTAATGTGAGATAATCTGATTAATGAGTGAAAAAGAAATAAGTACGTTGTTCAAAAGATAACCATTAAAATACAAGTAATGACATAAAGAAGTGTAACAGCATTGGGGAGGTTTTCTTGTTCTCTAGAAATTCTCATCTTTTTGAAGAGTGTTTACAGGACTTCTGGATAGCAGCAAGATTAAGTGCCTATACCATCAAATATTCCAGTTCTGTGTATGGTATATGTTACTCATGAGTGACATTCTTGTAAATTAGTCTTTGCCAGATGCTTTGTCTTGTGGCCTAAATTGCTGTAAAACCCATTAAGATATATTATGCACATAAAAGGGACGGAGTAGTTGCAGAATCATTGCTATAAGGGATTATGTGTTACTTGATTGTTTTCCATTAAACAAAAAGAATTTCATCATCCCACTTGAATCTTACTTTAGATGCTTGTGTTTGAAGCCGTAATGAAGATTAAAGGCTATAGTTGCAATCTGCCAACGTAATTTCTCCTGTCTTATATTATTGTTCATTAAATACTGGTTATTCCTTTGTGTTTGTGTTTCTGTAAAAGGGTGCCGCGGAAGCAATGAAGTATACGCACCGATATTTTAAATCACACATATCTGGCCAAAAGGGCAGCGGTTACAGAAGAGGGTCCTTGACCGTGCCTCTGACCCTCAGATGCTGTCCTTGCCCCTGCCTCCAACCGCGTGGCTGTGCCATCGTCTCCCCAGTGAAACACGCTCCAGACTAAGCAGGACAGAGCTTATTTATTAGCAGATCAAAATGATGTCGTATTTACTTTGAGATTCAAGGCTCCAGTTTGGCATACATTATATGTCTGTCACTATTTTGCAAGCACTTGATTGCAAGCTGGTGTAGGTTGGCATTATTTAGAAATTACTGAGACTTAGATATTCTCTCAAGAGCCGTCAGACAATAACACTGCTAACCCTGCCCTTGTGTAGCATAGAAGCGTAACCCAGCAACAATGTGACCTTAGCACATGCACCCAGTCTTTTCTGTTTTTTTGAGTTACACTATTTATTTATTTGTCTACTTGGTATAGATTGCAATAATACCAATAACATTTTATATATAATTTTCAAAAATATTTCCCAGCATAATTTCTGCGAATATCAGCTTTCTTCCTTGGGAATCCATGCTAATTCCTTCCTGTTACCTTATGTTTTGAGTCCTTGGTTAAGAGTTAAAAACCTCGATGACTGTAGGAGAAAATGAGTGAGTTTAACCTACCTTTGATCCATTTGCCTCATTTTCCTTCAGTTGGTTTGTTTTCACTTGAAGAGCTGCAGTTTCCTTCCTTAAAATCTTGGCATTGTTTAGCTCTGAAGAACATCTCTGGGAATTGACGGCATTTGCTTTTGCAGGTATTTCAAAATATCTTTTTTTCTTGTAAGCGGATGCTGAACATTTCACCAAATGTTTCTGAGTTGCCACCAAGCTGGCTGAGCTCCTGCAAGGGGTGATGTGGCCGAGGAGATGAAGGACTGGACCCTTTCAGGCCATTTCTGCTATGAGGCAGGTCACTTCTTTCAGTAAAAAAGAGCTTGTGAAAACTGACAGGCTCAGATTTAACTTGTTCTGCAGACTCCCTGTTTCTCATCTGTTTCTGTGATGGTGGAGAGCCACACTTCCTTGTCTCTGAAGGATGGGTGAACTCTCCTAAAATCAGTGTGGGGGTCTCTGGCTCCAGCAAGTTGGGACTGGGGTGCTTGGGTCCCTACATAATTCAAGTGAGAAGGATTTAGCTTGACTAAAAGCCACATGGTCAGATATCTGATCACGTCACCCTGGCACAAGTGGTTGCCGTTTAGTCCCTTTTTTCTCCTGAAACTACCGCTCTGGTTAGTCTGAAATGCAGGTGCTGTGTTTAGCATCCTGGCTCTGTATAGCGTTGTGTTGAGGGAGGATGAAATCTTCCTTTGCCTTTCTCTGTGCTTCACTTTTCCTTGACTAAATTTTCCCTCGCTCTACATTTTTTAATAGAAAAATGGTAACTATACACTTACTGGGGTATGTGTAGAGCTGGGACCGTAGGTCAGTGCCGGTGTCACGCGTGTGTCCTTGGTAATGCAGCCTGAGCAGCCTGTGAGTACTGGATGTGATGGTCTTGTGTCACTGTAAATGGTAGGAAAATGCTATGAAGAGAATGTAGATTGAACCACTTTCCTGTCCTTTGAGGTAGAAAGCGGATAATACCTCAGGGCTTTATTGTTATTCCATTTTTCTAAAAACAATATACTAGGAAACGTCTGTATCTGCTGTAACCCACCTCCTTTCAAGTTCAGTCTCAGATCTCTGTTTCTTTGGGGAGACAATGAGAGTGTGGGGATTGGTTTTAATATTAATTTATAATCCCAACGTGGTTTCTTTTCAGATAGGAAATTGCTCCTTATGCTGAATGATGCAGAAATGCATGCAGGATTCAGAAAACAGGCTTGTATCTGGTTTAAGCTTGGAAACTGAAAAATTTTGAGAAACGATGACTGCGTAGATTTCCTGATTCTTTTTGGCATGTAAGTCCCTTAGAAGATTAGGTGTTGGAGTGATTTCATGCTGTGTAATATCATGTCATTGGCAGGGTTTCTTTGGTAATAGAATTCGGATTTTTCGAAGTACAGCGGCTGCTAAATCAGACTGCATGAAAAGCCAGGTTTTAGGTCTTGTAATTGTGACACTTCAATGAGAAGCTTAAAAACTCATGTTAAAGGCAGTGCTGCTGCCTAGAAGTGTGTCTCAAGCTACAAAGGTGTAGGACGGAACTGCCAGTGGAGGAAAAATACCTTAGAAATAAAATCTGGTTACTTAGTATTTAAACCAACTACGTTTATAAGCAGCAGGATAAGGTCTTTCACTCACATGTGAATAATCAGGAGGAAAAACTGCTGACTACTCCTTCTTTCATTTTCACTACCTATTAAAAATCAGCTGTCCTAATACAAATGTAACCTTCTTTGACTAATCTTTTGTGGGCTTTTTACAAAAGTAAATTTTAAGTCAATGTTTGGGTAGTTTACGGTAAGTTCCATTTTGGGGCAAAATATATTTCACTTCAGTTGAATTTTTAAAAAGCTTGGGAAGCCTACTGAACATGGAGATAGAATACATTTTTTTCTAGGATTCTTCTCCCCAGTGAAGTTAATAGCACTTTTACTGAAACAGTAGTGAGATCGTTGCAATTTTTCATTATTATTATTTTTGGTTACATGTTGATTAAAAGCAAATACAGGCTGTTATGAAAACAACTGCCCAAACCTCCCAAGTCTTCGGGTTTTTCCATTAAAAAGTATTTTGCAATGCTCGTGAATGAGGAGCTGAGGTTGTTTGTGCATGTGCTGAGGATGGAGTGATTCGACAGAGATCCTGAATGTGGCTCCAGTGAGAAACAGAGAAAGAAAATCTGACCAAGAAAATGTTTGTTTCTACCATTTTCAGGGAGATGGAGTTTAGTCACCTTCTCTTACAGGAAAAAAAAAGGCACAAGCTGAATGCGACAGGGTTTGAAATGTAGTAGAGAGGAAATAGTTGTCCCGGACATACCCGGCCAGGACAAGCAGACCCGTGGTGCTGTTGAGCCACTTGGTGTGTCTGATGAGTCGGTCTGGCAGAAATGCTACTTGATGTGCTTTCTATTTATGTACCTGAAGTTTCTAGACTGTGCACATTTTGATTGTATAAATTCAAATTTAGATTTGGGTGTTTGTTCTTGGGATAAATATCCGTCATGGAACCCCAAGGCCTCAGCCTTCTGTTTCACGCAAACTCACTCTCTCATTAACTATCGATGTGGGCTGAGTTAGAGTTGTTATGCTGATGCTGTTCAGCTCCACGTCACCTGTATTCCTTCTACCTCTTTGCTCAGCCCAGGCTGTTCCGTGCTCCGGCTCCGGCTCCGGCTCCGGCTCCTGCAGGGCTTGGAGCTCAGCAGCACCGCTCACGGCCAGGGCCCTGCAAAGGGCATTTGTGCTGGCAGCGGTACCTCTTTGCATCCTCCTGCTTTGAATTTGAAGCAGCGAGCCCCGCAGACAAGCGGTGTGGAAGATTGCTGTATCTAGGAACACCAACACTGTTTTATTTTCATATGGCGTTGCTCGAGTTAAAGGAAGCAGTTCTAAAGGAAGCACTCTTTCTAGTGACGCATGACTCTTCCCTGAAGGCAGTCCTCTTTTTAATTTTTTATCATATCCTGCAGATGGTCATATAGGCTTTCAAGAGGATGGTACAGGTGTTTTCTTACATTTATGCAGAGCATATGCACTGAGCCAGTTATTGCCCTACACAGCAAATGTATGTGACCGTACTTATTTTTGCGATCTGCAAATAAGCCCATTGATATTATTGGGACTGGTTGTTTAAGTTGAAATCATTCACAAATCTTTGCAAGACTGGCACTTAAATATTTATGTAGTGGGCTGAAACAGAGGTTTTCTAGCATATAAAATAACACTTATGGAATGATGGCATGCAACCCCTGCCCCCACTTGAGCAGACAAGTTGAGTAGGTAGGCAGAAATCTGAGAGACAGAATAATTCTTCTGACTTCATAAAAATGATGCTGACCATGGCAATAATAGCGTAGTCGCATCTTCTCACACAGAACCCTTCTTCACTGGCCTGGACAGGGGACGCATGGAAACTGTGACTGCCTGGGGACAGAGCCTGGGCAGTTTTCTCTTCAGGATGTCTGAGAACAAGTAATGCAGAGCTATGGCAGGTTTGGGTGATAAATAAAAAGCTACTAAAATACTTGTGTTTTCTCTTTCCTCCAAGGCTGTCCTTGCCTCTCCATAATAATTTCTGAAGGACTCTGTTGGCTGGTAGATGAACTTCTTGTACTCTCTTAAAGCCTTTCCAGCCCTTTGCTGGGAAGGGGGGATGAGAACTGAGGGAGACTGTGGTTCATTTGAGGTGCCCTCAATGGGCACTTACAATTAACAACTGAATGCATCAGTTGCTTTAAATAGCCTGACTACAGTCATTCATAAGAATAACAAAAGGCGGCGGACTGATTAACATTTGGTGGAGTTTGAATGTTGAACTTTTTTCAGATTTATGGGGGCAAGTTAGGAAGTCTTTCTCTCTCACACACACACATCTGTTTACAAGTTAGGGATGGTTATTTAGGAAGAGTGACACGGGATTTGGCCCAGACTGCTCAGTCCAGTAAGCTTTTGACTTTTAACTGTTTTTATTTGTAACTGAATTATCAAAGTGAAACGAGCAGAAAGCAGCAGCAATCTGGATTTGGGCACTCGCTGGTATCCCTTTCTGGCGTAAAATCAGTTTGAAGGAACTGGCCCACATTTACAGCTGTTGAGCTGTGGGGCACAGCATTGAACAGAGTACAGTGAACGGAAATCTCAATTTTAAATGAGTTCATACAAGACAGAAAGGTTTAATTTAGTGGGAGAATGTGGATAACAAACTTGCCCTATTCGCTTGCGTTGCAATCTGTGGATTAGATGGACTTCACGTGTGACTAAATATTCGCGTATGAATGGCAATGGTCTGAAATCAGAATCCTGCCCAACGTGTAACTACATCTGAGCACTCTCTGTGAATTTGAATTAAGTAGGAAATGCAGCCGTGCACTTGGGGCATGTACTTGTTTACAAATCAAACTAAACCTAAATAAATAAATAAATGTTAAAAATTAGGTTTTGATGAGAGAGCTCCTTTTAACAAGGTCTGTGAACAATTTTGGGGATTGTGTTGCTACGTTTTCTGCAATGAAAATGTTCATGAACTGAGGCAATTTTTGAGCATGACCATTTATTTCAAATGAATGGATTAAAAAAGCTTTGGGAAAGCAGAAGGTGTGGATTTAAATGCAGAATGTAGGAATTGCCGCTGTGAAATCTATAATTCAATCTTGGTTTATCATCCTAAGCAAAAGATGGATTTCTAGTAATGGATTGTCAGTTTTAAACTACACTGTATTTTTTTGTAATAGGCACAAGTAGATTCTTGTCGACTTAGCATGCAATATTTTTCCATATAAATGTTTTTCCTTATAATATTCTGTACTGGTACCTGTAAGGTTTAACAAGAGACCATGTTTTGTGAGGATATTTGCTCACATCACCCACCGTGAGTGGAGAAGCACAGGAGGTAAAATGCTTTTGCAATTAAAATTATCCAGTATCAGTTGAAATCTTCCTTATTTATGCAGGGCAGAAGCTTAGCATAATGTATTCAGGGATTTCTTTTTTTGTACCTGAAGATAGGCCTTGCAAGTCAGAGGTTATAACCCTGGAAAAAGAAGCCAGTAATTACACCTGCCAGCATTTCCCTCTGGCCACCGGTACAATTACCCATCAAGGATAATTGACAACTAGTTAATAGGATAAGCTTTTGTTTGTCTGGCTTGTTTTTGTGTGTTTTCCCCCTGCTTAGCGAGGGAGAGTCTATTAACTGGTGAGGCGGCATCAGGAATGTGCTCGTGGGCACATAAGGACAGTACTTTAAGCAACCTGAAAGGGACAAGCATTTTTAAGGAGCCAGGACAGAGGAAGAAAAAAATGTCTTTCACCTTATCTTCGACGTTAAAATTCCCAAACGGCTCGCTGCTGTCGTGCTGCAGATGCCTGGAGCTGCCCCCGAAGGAGCAAGCAGCCATATGTCCTCCACCTGAGCCGGACGGGCTGAGAGAGGCAACAGGTCTTCTCAGGGGCCAGCTCAACAAGCCACAGCTATGGTGGTTTTCTTTCAAGGTGGCGACAGCAGTAGTTGTATTCTGTACCATGACACAACGGTGAGACAAGATGAGACCCCCTAACCGCTGCCTTGCTCTGGGAAGCGTAGACTCCGTATCCCGAGAGCTCAGGGATGAAGAGGAGCATCCATCACCTTTTTTTCCTATAGCAGTGGTCTGTTCACAGCTTGTTTGGAGCAAGCAGCGTTCACTGCTCGCAGTCGTCACAGCAAAGGCTGCAAGTCCTGAAGCCAGAAAAAGGGAGAAAGTTGGAGAGAGAGAATAATTCATAGCTCAGGGCACTCCCTGGGACGCGGGGAATCAGGATAGCCAGCTGCAGCATTGCTGACTGGGTTTACAGTTTACATCCCATTGCTGACTGGTAATACACTCTCCTCTGATGTGTGTTAGGTCCTCGTCAGGCAGAGGGATAAAGGAAACATGGATCTTTCTCCTCTGGAGGCCAGCAAACTGTAAAATAGATCAATCCATACTGATTTCTCTGCATTTCAGTCAACCTCTGAAGATGAAATTGGACCCAAAATTGCAAATGAAGGGGACATCTTTCTAAGTCAGAGAACAGCATGAGTCCGGTCTGCGTTTAGTGTTTGCTGATGGCTGACTCTAAAACCACCCCTTGATCAGCCTGTGGATGTCTTTTATGTATTTTGCCAAATACCTGCTTACCTTTCTGCACTTTCACTTCTAGAGTCTACCTCTGGCGGCTGGCACTGCAGTGGAAGCGTCTACCTCCTTCATCCACCCCCAGCTGCATTTACTCGAGTGTAGCAGTGCTCTCCGGACCTGCTTCAGGACTCTCCTAAGCGGCACATTTCTCCTGTGCCTGTTCCCTAGTGATTACAGTTCCGTTCCATTGTAATCTTTCCTACCCAGCTAGATATCTGTATCTCAAGGTATGTTTAAATATCTGAAGGGATGTTATTAACTCATATTATTTGTATTTAAAATATGCAAAACCATTAACCCAAATGACCTGCTGGTTTCCTGCTGAATTTAGTTTTCAGAACAAATTCTGTTGCCTTTGAAAGAGCACAAAAATTGAGTTCTAAATAGCTTCCATTATAAAAAATTAAAACTATGAATAAGGATGTTTTAAACTCTTTAAACCATCTGCACGCTGCCAGCTTACCTATTGTGCCTTTAATTTAAAAGGAATCCAAAAATGAGTGCAAACACTGAAAACTATGGCTCTGTGTGGAATACTAATCCACAATATTTGCATGTTTCTGACATTTGAAAATTCCCCAGACTCTCATTCCTCCAAGTTCCCATTACGGCACTTGTGAGGGCATTTTGTAGTTACGAGTAAGAAACAAAAGCTAGTAGGATCTCATCAGGGCTGCTCCATGTGTCTTTGGGAACCTCGTAATTTCGGGATTCATCAGATTAAAATCAGTACTTCTTCCCTTAGTATTAAGGGAGGCTATACGAACCGTTATTCCATCAGGAATGCTATAGTATTTTCTTTAATTGTTCTCTTTCTATATCCTGATTCACATCACCAGTGAAAAGGACATTTCTTCTACAGCCAACTCCTAAAGCCAGAAAGACAAACATGGTTCTTTCAGATTTGGATATCATCACCCATTGTCAATATTTTACCATTGGAATTTAATTGCCAGTCCTACCAATGACACACAAACAAGAAAGAAGGGCATCCCTCTCTTCTTGAGAGGGCACCGGGGATCTGAGGGGTCAAAGTGAGCACACCTTCATGCCATTTATTAGGTGACTGATGTGGTTTGGAGTTGTGAAGATGAAGACAAGTCAGGATCAGACTGTAGCTATGCTCAGCTGTTTATAAAATATGTGGATAGCATTTTCTGGAGACCATAGGGCGAGAATTTTCAGAAGAACTTGGGACTTGTATTTGAGGCCAGACTTGCCACAGTTTCTTCTGCCTTAGGTGACTGGCGGCTACTGTGCTCTTCCCTATGTATCACAGAAAGCGTGGGTTTTGTAAGAGTTTGGTGTGGACAGAGCCTTTCTAAAAATTGGTGCCTCCAAAATTACCTCCTGAAATATCTTTAGTCACATGCAAAAAATAATCCTTTTGGATTGTTAATATCAGCTTCCCATATCCTACATCTGGACCTTGGCTATAAGTTGGTTGCTTGGCCTCACTCTGAGGTAGAGGTCATAAATTTGGTTTTCTGAGGAATCCAGGGTGTATCATGAAATGCAGCATATGAGAAAAGGGATTACACTATCATTCTGCTGTTCACCTGTGAATGCGTTTGGAGGTGTACACTGTGTATGCAACTAGTATTGGTCCTGAGACTGCTGGAAACTGTGTTATATGCAGAAACCAGGTATGAGAACAGTAAAGTGCTGTCAAGCTGTGTTTGGCAGTTACGTTGGCCCTGCTTGGCTGAACTGAAGTATCTTGCCTAAAGAACAGCTTCTAAGTTGGAATAGAAATGTTTATATCTGCTCTGCCCTCACTTTGCATAGATGTAATAATGATAAAAATGATAGGCAAAACAGGCTCACTATTTTGGGACTCCTTCTGAACACTAAGTCCATGCAGTTGCAAATATTCCTCATTTTACCCATTTATTTCCACTGCAGAATAACCAAGGACTAGAACTTCTGCTGTCTGAAAAGACATTTTATTAGACCTTATCCTCATCATCCTCTCCACTAGTTCAGAAGGATGTGACTATAAGCAATTAACATTTTGATGAACTTCACCACATAATTTCTAGCTTTTATTTTCTTCCCATTAAAATCATTGGTTCACTTTACAGATGGCTTGGGTTTTTTTTAATCTGGTCCTTCCTATTCATACCGTAACAGAATCCATTCAATTAACATTGTATTGGGTGGAGGGGAATATATCAATTATTAAGTAATGCCTGTTTGCCCTGGCCAAACATGGGGGGGGGGTTGCTTTGTGCTCTGTCAGAGACAAAAATTTTGGAATTTGATGTTGTTAGGACTTAATTTTGTGAGCAATCCAGGTAATTAATGAACTTCACTTAGCTGTTGGTGTGGGTAGTCTCTGTGTTAGGATACTTGAGTCCAAAAGAGACAGCTTGGCTTTGGTGGTTTTTTTGGGGGGTGGGGTGGGGTTTTTTTGTTTGGTGGAGGGTTTTTTGATTTTTGGTGTGGGGTTTTTTTTCATTGAATCAACCTTGTTTTGTGTAGCGAAAGAAGCATAGAGAAAATGTGTTTGAATTCTGCAGTACTTCATTGTGAGTAAATGAATAGCATGAAAGAATAGCACAGAAACCAGTGAACCTGAGGTAGACTTGAACTTTCTGGACTTCTTTTGTTGTGGATTTCTTTTCATTACCATGGAAGGCATCTTACTGTTGGCGTACGCTCCTGCAGTCATAATAACCACCCTGAATACGCTCCGTCACAGCACTTGAGTGGAATCAGACCTTTGTTAACACTGGAAGCAAAATATTCATAGAATTTGACAAGGACAAGGAATCTTCCTTCCCAAAATTGAAGGAAACCCAGGAGGGGAGTGCCAGCCCTGGGCACAATTTATTTAGGGAGGTAGCAAGCCTCCTTCACTACTGCCACCCGGCAGGTCTTCTCCATCTGTCTCCCTGTCCTGTTCTTTTCTTTCCAATCAGTTTGAAAAGGGTGAGGACCATGGCAAATGTCCTTTTTTCATCTTTCTGTAGTTCTCCTTTGCAAAGCAAGCAAATCTGGGGGCTCAGATACTCTGGTACTTTGGAAAACAGTAATGCCAGAGAGAGGAATAAATTTGCCCTGCCTGAAATTTTATTTCAAAGCATGGTATGGTCTACCATTTTAGTAATTATGTGGAAATTATGATATTTTTCCTGGGGAAAAAGAAAACAAGAGACACTAATCCAGAAAACTGATAGTATAATATAAAACGCAAAGTACTTTTTGTTTTCAAAAGTCCTGTTCAAGCAAATCTCAATGCATAATTTGGAACAGTGTTACATTCAGACCAAGTACACAACTGGTGTGCATTTCAAGAGGAAAACACACAAAATGGTTTCTATTTGTAAATCTTAGTGAAACCTGGGGTGGACATGAGCCGATTTTCAGTTTTTCCATAAAATAAGAGACCCACAGTACATGGTCTTGAATTTTTTGGTTGGAATGTTTCATTGCCAGAGGGGAGGGAAAAAAAAGCTAAACAGCCTGTTCAATTAAAATCAATGGAAATTTTCCCAGTGACTTCAAGGAAACCTAGCATGGGCAAAAGATCTGTGAAGATGACTAGAAATGGTCTGTGGAGAATGTTAAGGCAGGCAGCTTTGAACTGGGTATAAAATAAACAGGAAACCAGCGTAAGTGTCTGCCAGTGGGGCTGCGATAAGCAAATGTGCGAACGCTTCCTCTGATAGCGCTGGAATTAGCTGCAATTAACTATGATTTCGATGAGGAACACATTGCATTTCCAGTTCATCACAGCAAGAAACGTTTGTGTAAAATGACAGCTGCAGCTAACTGTTTATGTGTCTCTGCAGGCGCTTCCTGAAGTTGGTGAGCTAGTTTATTTGTGTGTACAAAGCCAGTGGAAAATTCAGGCTTCCAACAATGGAAAGAAATTGGGACACGCTAGAGCAAAGCCCAGCAGACTACAGCCCTGTCTCTAAGTTCAGGGCATGCTCCTCTGCCCTAGTGCGCACACGGTAGCCCTGAGGTTATGCAGATGTCTGCACCCCACCAGCCCTGTCACCTACCCATGACCCATCCGTAACAACTGTTTTACTAAAACTGCGTGAAGGCTTTAGAAAACTAGAGAAACACCCCTACTGGAGGCATTTGATTTTATCAGACCTGCTTTTGCATGTATCCTTTTTTGCTCCTTATTATTATAAAAGTAGAAAACGTCAAGTCAGGAGAGCAGTCCCTTAGCTACAGACTTGGACTGCAACTTTTGCCAAAAATGAGTTTGATGAGAACAATGAGAAACTGAAAAGTAAGGAAGTGTCGGAACCTCTGTGAGACACAGAAAAAGGAGGAGATGTGGAGGGCTGCAGACTGAAACACGGCAGTGTCCCAAGCCATCATCTGTCTTGGGAGGATGCTGTTTGTAGGGCAATCCCTGACCTCACTGATGTCTGTTTTACTGTTATTTTCAGAATTATGCTCTGGTTCACTTAACAGAAAAATCAAAGATTCGACTGAAACAGGTAGGTAGGTAGATGCTGGAGCATTTTTGTGCACTATGAAGGTGGTATGCACTGCAAATATGATACTAAAAGAACAAGGTTTTCATATTTCTTCTCTCTGTGGCTTTGTTTCTTCTCTTTCATCCCTATTATCTATTATTCTGGTGCAGGTGCGATGGTGTTTTGCCTCACTGATTTAAAAACTGCTCTGTTTGCATGTTTCTGCTTATGCAGTGCTTAACTTAGAGGATAGTATGGATCCCTTAAGGAATTCCCTAAAAGGCAACCTTAATTAATGTTACCGGCTGTATGGAAATGTGTCTGCCCCTGGCAATGTAGGGGAATGATGCTGAATGGTGACAACGTTGTCCTCCTCCTCTTGAGCATAATAACTCTTGATCTTTCCTGTTTCAGCATATGGAGGTGCTGAGCCTGTCTCGTAATGTAGCTACATTGCAATGCATTTCCTTGCCCACATAAATTATATCTATTGCCCACATAAATCATTTTCTCAGTAATTGTGTTTTAGGAAAAGGTGAAGAAGTACATGCACTTGATAATGGGTCTAGACCAGAAGCACGGTGATCATCGAAGGTGTCCTGATTCTTAGAAAGCCTTACAGAAAGTACCTAAGCCACGGCATTTGGAGTTAGAGTTTCACAGAAATGAAAGCAGTTGAAATAACGTAGTATGAATGTGTCCAGGACTAGCTGTATAGTGCTACTGGCAGGATGGCTTATCAGCATAGGTGAGTAATAGCTGGGGAAGCTTGCCCAGCCACTGTAACTGATTTCTGCCCTCAAGGTACTTGTCAGAAAATATTGTCAGCTGGTTGCACTTTGCAATGACAGGATTTGTCTTCATTCCCCCAAATAATGTTCCTGTGTGTGGGCGCGCACGTGTGTGTTTTAAAACAGGATGGAGAATATTTTATTTTGTCTCACAAATCATAGTTTGGTGCGTCGTTTGGGGGTTTTTTGGTTGGGTTTTTTTGTTGTTGTTGTTGGAGGAAGATTGCAACAAAAATTATATTGCCAAGGTGCAGACTAAGCCTCTAGATGTCAGGTATTTTGGAGCTGAACTGTGACCACACGGCAGTCGAGTTTAGGTTTGAACGAACCTGCTGACAGCGGGTGATCTCCTGATGTCCTATGGCACCATCAGCTATTCACTCTGGCTCTGCTGCTGAGACAAACTTGTTCACATGTGGTGGTGCTTTTATTCCCGGGTGGCTTTCTGTTGAGGATATTTGTTTTCTACCTCCTTTCTCTTCCTCTGGTCTCTGACAGCTCACTCACTAATCCTGTTTCTTTTTCTTTGCCTTTCCTACCCATAGTAAGTTTCTTTTTCTTTGCCTTTCCCTTTGGTTCTGTTGCGTTATGGGGGTGGGCTCTGCTGCCACTGTTGATTAAACAGGGATTGATGCAGATTTCCCTCACCCTTAGGCTGTACATTTTTGTGTGTGGACAACTTGTGTTTTTATGTTAGCATTAGTGCTTCTGCAGTCCAAACTGTTCCAAAGGTGGGGAACAGGCTTACTGCAGTCATAGTCTTGCAGGAGTTTACACAAGCTTTAATTCTGCGTACCACAGAAGTCCTAAGGAAGCTGGAGATTGGGTATGTCATACATACATATGGACACATGTAAATCTGCGTGTTTGTACTGGCAAAAGCCTTCATGTGGATGCAGTTATTCTTTAGTAGAACTTATTTAATTTGGGCAGCTAAAGCTACCTAAACTGAAGTTGTTTGCTGGGATGAGCCATGTCTGTGCTAGGAAGGCATTTTAGGATGGCTTTGTAGTTTAGACAGCCCTTACGTAGAAATGATGAGTTAATACAATCGGCAGGATTTCATGCATTCATGCACACGATTTAATCTACAATTTATGGTCTGATCCCAATCCTGCAGCAGCTACAGACAGTGAGAAAACTTTTGTTTCTACCTTTGGTGAGCTTAGGAATTGCTCAGTGCTTCCCTTTTGTAAGTCACCAGTGTGAAAACCACTGGAGAAAGTTTCGTCTATAAATAGCTGGAGAGCAACGTGCTCGCTGCACGGTGACTCTCAGCGGTGGCTCTTAGTTCACCTCTACGGGAAGGAAGAAAAGTGAAACCCCACGCTCTGTACAGCTCGTCTGCAGAGCTACAGTGCTTTCATGAGTTATTGCAAAGCTCTTACAATGTGAGAGGGTTATGGAGGGTCCTCAGTGGAGATATTCAGGAGCATTATAAGAAAATGCCTTTCGGGGATATGTAATTAGGAGCTTGGTCCCGCTGCTTTGATTCAGTGAGATTACTCAAGTAAGAGCTTCAGGATTTAACTTTCTTGCTTTTCAGTGACAAAATAATTGTATGTGTGTTTTGGCAGGACATCCATGGAGTGACATTCAAAACAGGAACATTTTTCCTGGACTGAAAATATCTTGGCAATAATAATAATAAATTTAAAACAAAACAAAACAAAACAGAAAAGTAATAAATGCTGACATCCTCAAGTTAAAAAAACCACACATTTTTTGACAAATCTCTTCACCTGAGCCATGCAAGGTAGCTCTTTCTTGAGAGATACTCAGGATGAACCCCTTGTCAGGAAACTGATTTTTCTCAGGAAATGTTGATTGCCTTTGAAAACAGTCTTTTCAAAGTGCCTGAGATGAGGTCACCCATTAAAATTGGCAAGCTGGCAGCGTAATTTCAATGCACGCCATGCATGCCTTACTTCTCAGAGACGTGTCATCCACTCTTCCTCAGTATTTTTTTTTCTCAGCGGAAAGGCGAGCCCCAGGCAGGCGATGAGGGTCATACCTGCCTCAGAGCGATGTGGAGGTACGTGGGCTGTACTGCTGGGATGGTCTTGTACACTACTTTCTAAGGCAGGATAAATTACATGTCTAGCTAATAGGGTTGCATCTGCCCACCAATGGGAAAAAGGTACAGTGGCCACTTTCTCAAGAAGATGGATGTTAAATATTTATGCCATTCCTTTTGCACTGGCAATATTGTATAGGAAATCCTGTTCAGAGCCCCTGTTCCTCGTAATGAAGTTTGGAGACAAAGATCTGGGTCTCTTATGGACACTATTAGCAGCCTTTCTCAGAAGGAGAGCATGCAGCATGTCTTTCTTACAGCAGTATTTCCATGGTTGCTACTCAATGTCACTCCCCATGAAACGTCCAGTTTTTTTCCAAGGTTGCTGAGGAGTTTATGGCAAAAAACTCCAAACCATAACATCTGATCTTCTAGGGATGGGAACAGGATGAGTGTTTGCTGTGTAAAATCACAGCACTACACAAAGTCAGATTTTACCAGTGCAATACTTTTTGATTTGTTTAGCATGAGATTAATATGAAAATACTTTTAGAGGGGGAAGATCAGCTGGTTCACAAAGACCGAGCATTTGGCAATACAACAATTTTTATTGGTAGCTTCAGGCTAGCTATATTTTTTCTTGACAATTTATACGCTACTCAACCCAAAGAATATGATATAATCTCTTTGTAGATTCATGGACAGAATGAAAAGTTGGCTTCAACCTATATCTTAGGGCTTCACAGAAGGACGCTTGCTCTGGTCTGGTGCAATGTTTTTCTTTTATTAGCAGATTTGAGCGGTAAAACTCTTGGTTATAAGAGGCATTACTTACATTCTATTTTCAGTGTTATTTATTGTTATTTCTAATGCTATTATTTGATGCATAATATTATTCTTACTTTAGACAGTCAGCAATTCTAAATACCACAGTCACATCTGAGCATGAAAATGTTAACATGCAAATTGTTTATATCTGGCACTGAATATGTATGTTTAAAACAAAACTCTTTGATACTTGTGATAATCATTACTCCTAGCTCTAAAATCTCCAACTGTTTAAAAGACAGAGTTCATTAAGTTAATTACAACTTCTTGATGGCAAATCATCTTGTTGGCAAAGTCAATCTCTATAGGAAACCTAAACAGCTGAAACGTAATCATATTCTGCTACAGAAAGTGGTTTAAAAAGGCAAAGTGATTGAAATGAGCTCATTTTTAAACTCAGGGCAAAGGCATTATGTGCCAATCCTGGATTCTCTGTGTCTTTCCTTTTGTCAAAAAATTGATTTTTGTGTATTGTTTTTAAGTCGGCCAGTACAATAGGTAATTCATCATCACTGTGAGATATAAACTCAAGCAGTCTCCAAAAATAATTGAATTTTGCAGAAATTCTCTAAGGGGGTGAAAAATCCATAATAGCCATTAAATTCTGCTCTTTGTAGAAGGAATCTGAAATATTACAATTATGATCAAGTAGAAAAAAAATCTTTAATTTTAGTTGCTGAATCTAGCAGGAATAATTTGGTGTTTTGTTATGCTGTTATACTGTTTCAATGGAATTTGTATAAAAAAGCGATAACATATATCAAAAGATGTAATTTACAATGGGAGGGGGAAAGCTGTTTAGGAACTCTAGTCTGACAAATGCAAGAGATTTTAGTCTTGATCTGGAGCTACGCTTGTATCTGCACCTGGAGCTTGTTGCTACATAAATTAGGATGTGTTCCGTGCCTGCCCTATTATTCCATTTCCGTGGGATCTATCATTTTTAGAGCATCTCCAGATCTCCTAAAATCCAGCCCAGCTGTGATTCCCAGGATCAACCCCTTCACTACACAACTTTCAGGCCATGTGAAAGGGTAATACTTATCTTGGAAAACCCATCTGCTCTTGGCAACACCACCCTATAGGAATGGCACAAAGACCACGAGTGGGATTTAGGTTTGAGCTCTTTATCAAGTAGGTATTTCAAGGGTAGAGCAAGTATTATGGAAGAAACTTTCCAAAACCCAAGACAGAATTAGAACTGCATCTCCCAGGGATTTTGTTCCCTTTCTGGTAGCTGTAGCATTTGGCTTGCTCATCATCTTCAAAGA
The DNA here is from genome assembly GCF_035582795.1 of Mycteria americana. Taxonomy (NCBI): domain Eukaryota; kingdom Metazoa; phylum Chordata; class Aves; order Ciconiiformes; family Ciconiidae; genus Mycteria; species Mycteria americana. The sequence goes on along the minus strand of NC_134375.1, from coordinate 13,587,290 downwards.
TGGATGAAGATTCTTATTAATGCCAGTGTGCATCATTAAGACTTCTAGTGGTCATATACTGAACATTTGCTAGCCAGGAGAGATATCACAAAATCTTATGGTCCATGCTTATAAAGAGCTCATGAAGACTAGGAAATGGACCCATGTTTTTATAAATGGACTTACATTGGCATGGGTTAAATGTGAAATAGTAAATAGATACTGCAAAGTAAATAGATGCTGTGATAATTTATCACAAGCCAGTTTTTTTTATATATGCATAATAGTGCGCTGTAAAGTAATAGATCATATCAGATGAAGCCATAACATGACAAGATGGATCATTTAATATATTAAATGATGCTGTTCTGTGTACTGTTGTTATCCAAAGTATATTAAAAAAAAAGTATCAGACAGTATATTTTTTCCAATCACCCTTGTATGCTTTGATCTGGCTTAGTAAATCTACTGTATCATTAGCTTCTGCCTGAATTCAGCTTTTAGAATGGTTTACAGTTCTGAAACCATTTCATTGTAAATTGGTGTTTGTAAGTGAAATGATCGTTTGGGAACAAAGGAAAGAAGTGACTATGCTGTTTAATACGATCTGTACCCAAATGTAGCAGGAAAATGGTGGTGTTTCAGTTTACGTACAAAGATACAATTTTGTGTTGGTTATCGGGACGCTTCCCCTGACTTCTGTGAGGGTTTTCTCTCTGTCATCTCTTGAAGAGGGTAGAAAACCAAAAGCGTGTGCGGGGCAGGGCAGTGGCACGTCGTGGCAGCACTGCAGTGGGGTGTCCGCCCTGTGCCAGGACCTGCCACAGCTGGAGGACGGGCAGTCCCTTTCCCTGTCCTCTGACCGTGCTCCATGCTTATTTCTCAGTGTAAATGCATTTTAAAATGCAATGAAGACAGGGACACAATACTCTGCTTATACTCAGTTCCTTGGGATAACCTGACACAGCCCCATCCATAACCTCACTGCTCAGGGAAGTAGATGTGGGTTGTCCCAGACTCATGAGAATAAATGCCATTATTTGAAGGTTTCTGATCATGCCCCTTATAGCAGACCTCTGGAGATTAATGTGATCTGCGTTGCAATATGTTCTCTTTCCACATGGTCCCATGGCAGTAAAAGGCAACTTTAAGTCTTTGTAACATATGAAGGTATTTATCCATAATTCCTCTTTCTTGGGCTGAAATAGAGCAAGCAGGTTGCTCCAGACCTTTTCAAAGCACACAAAATGGAGTTCTTCATTTTCTTCCTCTGCACAGCTCAAGCCAGGATCAGAGACAATTAAGTGTCTGTATGAAACTCCAAGGATACCTTAGGTTTTTTTTTTCTACAGAAGTGAAGTAGAAAACAGTCTGGGACCAGACATGGAGAAGGAATACTGCCCCGCTCGGGGGGATTTCTGAATGCCTGCAAAGCCCCTGAGAGATCAGGGAAGGTTTTGCTGGGTGGGTGAGTACTGTTGCTCACTTGCAGCTGAATCGATGCGTCCCTGATGCCTCCTGACAAGTACACGTGGGCACGGCGAGTCAGAGATTCCTGTTGTGACCTATACCTTTTGACTCCCCGTACGTATGGAGACGAGACAGACCCTTCCTACTGAGCTGGGTGATGACAAAGCACGCTTGCCAGGTGGGAAGGAGGCCAAGAGGAGAGGAAGAGAAGACAAGCTGAATGCCTGGGCGAGTCTCAGGTGGCAGCTGGCAGCCCAGGGAATTGAGAAGAAATTGAGAACAAATAAAGTTTGTAAAGAGGCTATAGGTGCCCTGGGAGACCTGGCACAAAGGAAACCTGCTCAGGACAGAAACCGGATAGATAGATTTTAGAAATGAGGATGGAACTAGTTTTCTAATGCTTAACATTTGATTTGGGTTGTGCATCACATGTGACGTTGCAAGAGTTTTCTGTGCAGCTAGTCTCTGATTCTGGGTGTGGTTTTAATTGATGAGCTGATGAAAGGCCAGGTTGCATTAGCTCCTGCTCGTCTCCATAATCACCTCTGGTAATACATGAGACGTGTTGCTGCTAGTCTGTGCTTGGACATTACTGATACCTGAGGGCAGGGCTTCTGAGCTGGGTATTGCTGTCACCAGCATAAAGATGATGCCACAGTGGATGGTTGTGGCTATCCTAACAATTTGGTTTAAACAGTAGAGTTTCTAGTGTGAAAACAAGACTGCAGAATTAATTTTTTTCACAACCCGCTGGCAACTGCAAGTATTAGCTGTCAGAATATGCCACAATATTTAATTTAATTTAAACCCAGACTTATTGAAATGGTAGCTAAGACAATATTCACTGAGTTTGATATTAGCTTCCCAACCTTTCCCTAATAACGACTCCCAGTGCTGTTTTGGAGGGACTATCACAAAGGGAGGTTCACTGAGTTGCCATCCTTGCTGCCCCCAGTAGAAGAAGGGGAAGAGTAAGTGCTAGTAATACCACTGATTTTATGAAGTGGAAACGTCTTTATTCACAAAGGGCACTGTGATCATAAATTTTAGGCAGTATTGATGGGGGAGATGAGCGGAATTAGTAACCTGAGGGTAGAAAGCACTGCATACTTCTAGCTATCCAGTGCCCAACTGAGCTTGGTTTTAAGACAATGAATCTTTTCTCTTTATTAAAGCTATGAGCTCTTATTTTTGGCTTTTTCCAAATTTTTCGATGACTTCCTTGCCCTTTATTTTCCTGCTTCTTCTGTCTTACAGATTTTTTGTATTTCTGAGATGCATTATGAGGGGCGGGATTGTCTTCCACTGAAGAATTATCTACTAGCCAATGTTGAAAGAAGGATATAGGATTTCATGGGCCAGTGAACTAATACGATGTGAAATCCTATTTTCCTATCTTCCAAGTGTCTACAGAATTCCAAGTTAATGTACTTTATATTATATGGTTGCCACCTGTTTATATTATCAGTAGTTTGAATATTTAAGCATTACACACTCCATTTCCTACCAATTTGTCTGTATTTCAAGAATGGTTTCTCCTAGTGTTTCCATACTTAATTTTTTTCTCCTTTTTCTCTCCAAAATGAATATTGTGGCCTAGCATGATTACATTTAAATTTTCATTAAAAAATTATATAGTTCACAGCACAGATTTAATTGATCACACTCTTACCTGGTGTAAATCAACATAGCAACATTAATTCTAACAAGATTTTTCACCAGCTGAGGATCTGCATCTATGTATCTTTATATTATTCTCAAAGCCCAGAAGAGCACATCTTCAGAAACTTATCTTTGAAGCTGGTTCACTTTTAACAGTTCAAAATCGCATTTCATTATCATATGCACATTTGAGAAACATCATAAATCTCATGTAAACAGCCTATAGTTTCAGTGCATATATTTAAATATATGATGATCCAAGGGCCTATTGCATGCTGGCGCACAGACGTGTGGGTGGGTGTAAACACATCGACTCATAAGGGGTCGTTGGATCATTTCTGCATCTGGACTAATAAATGGCAACTGCAGTTAATGGAGAACAATGAATCTTGGAACAAAGAGAAAAAATAGCGCATCTGCTAAAAGGAAAGATGTGTCGAATACTGATTAGGAAAGAGATCTGGGAGTTGTCGTAGAAAATCTCTAAAGCATTCAGCTTAATGTGCAACTGCAGTGAAAAGGGCAAGCAGAATGCTGGCTTGTATTGCTAGAGGAAGGCAATATAAATCAAAGCAGCTGGCTTTGTTACTATCAGGCATTGTTTTGACATCACCCAAAGAACTGAACTTTATTTGCTATTGGCCACTACAGCTTCAGAAGAATGTATTTTTTACTGGAGGGGATTTTCTGTATAGCAAACTAAATTACCATCTTCTGCATTTTAAGATAACGCAGAGGAAGAAATAGAAAAAAAAATCAGCTCATTAAGAAGTAAAGCGTATACTCTGATTGGTGCAATTGTTTGTTGACAGCAAAGAACAGTCTACAACTTGACCTGAGTTTCAGTTTCGGAAAAAAGGATGCAGAAATATTACCTAAAACATGATGAATTGAGATTGAAAAATAAATGTTTTGTTGAAAAATCGCATTTTATGACAGCTCTAAAATGATGTAAGTTATCACTACAAAGACAGCAAATGATAAAGAAAAATGTAACTGCTAGTGAATGAAAGACACAGACATAATGAGCTCAGTGCTCTTATCTGCTTACAAGCATTTGAATTTTGTTATGTTTTAATTTCACAAGATTCTCACAAAGACCGAAGGAAGCGTTATGCTTAAAAAACAAAAGGAATATAAAACTTATAGCAGAACCCATTGCAGCTTTTATGGGCTGTTCTCTGTCAGCATTGCCATCTTGGGTCCCTGCATACAGACGTTGATGATTCAGCCATAAATAATCGCTGCTAGTTGGAAATCTGGTATGCAAAATTCTCGCTAGAATACAGTCACAGAGTCTGTAAAAAGATATGTAAAGGAGGTATTGTAAACAACAACAAAAATTTGTCACTTCTATTACATTCAGTGGGAATATCTGAACCTAGCAAAACATTTTTATTGGATTTGAAAAAAAGATCTAGAACATTTATGTACTTTTCCTCTTTATACACTCGGAACTTGAAGTCCCTCCCACAGGATTGTTAAAAATGACTCTGCTTTCTCCACCTCCTTCTCTAGATTCAGTGGGAAAAAGTAAAGGCACGTCAGGTACAACACCTCTGAGCACCCTTCGTGGCTGCAGTGTGTCTGCAGCAAAGCCGTGAGAAGTGCGGCAGCCCTGGCTTGCTCCCTGGTTAACTTTTCCTGTGGGCCGATTCTAACCGGCCCCAAACACTGTCAGAACAACTCAATATCACCGCAAATTCCTACCATTCTCATGAAGAGAGGTCAATGATGCTTCTGGATATAAACCTATCCCTAACCGAAAGGGACAGGGGAAAAAAAGACTTTTTGCACAGTCAAGTCATTTTGTGCTTGCTAATAACAGACTTCGGGTCCTTTTCTCTGCAGATTTTGGAGCCGGCTGAGCAGACAGCTGGCTTAAGCGTGCGGCCAGCTACGCAGGCAGTCCTGTGATTATCTCGGCATTTTTTCTGTGAAGGTCTCGTGGTCCAGTGGATAGGAGGTTCGATCTGGGGAAATTCGGTCTTCATTCTCAGCTCTCTCGCTGTTTTGCTGTACCACTAATACTAGTTCTCCCACCTGCATAGTAACCAGTGTAACTTTGGGCAAATTGTTTTGTTTCCCTGTATCCCAAAGTAAACATTTGTAAAAACGTGGGGAATATTTACTTACTTTGGAAAGTGCTCTAGTCCCTTCATATGAGGAACACTGTGCAAAAGCCAGGATTTGTAGATACTAGGCATGCAGAGAGGAGCTAGCTCTTACAATAAAAGCTGCACGTAGTTCTAATTGTAAACCACATACGCACACTTGTTATGGAAGGTTTTCTATACTGCAGGAGTGGACAGTATGAAATACCAGCTGGTTCGACTGGGACAGAAAGTCCATCATTTTTGTCCTCAGCACCATGAGCAGAAGTTCACTCAGTTCCCAAATGTCATTCCGTTCTGATCTGAAAAGAATTCAGAAGTAATATTTTCAGTAAGATTATGTGTCAGATCAAGTGAGGTGATGGTAGTTAAGAAAGATGCCTTCTTATCTTTTCCATTAGCTGTGCCCAGCTCAGGATGGGTGGTGTTCACCTTCTCTGCTATGCCTGTGAGAAGGTGATACAAACTGAAAGTCAAGATCTAATTTTGGGAAACAGTTTCTGTCCCTTGAGCCTGGTATGGTGCAGCAGATCCTCAGGTAGTCCAGCACCAGTTGAACTCCAGTGATTCCAGTTTATTCTTCCAGACTCATCCTTTTGCTTGCTTGCTGGCCTTCCTATCGTGTGTCTTAACTAACCCTTACTTTGTTGAAACTACTTTTTTAAGCTTATATTTCTGCATCCCTGGTGGGCTTCCAGAGTGTTTCAGATGCTGCTGCTTATCAAGGTAGTCCTCTTAGCACCATGACTTGCTATGAACAGTGCTAAACCCTCTTCCACAATAAATTTATGCACTTCCTAAGATACAGACACAGGAATAGATTGAATGCCAATATGGATGGCAATATGTATGCTTCTTCATAAGGATTCACAGAATGGTGGCTTCATTAAAGCATAGGAGGCGCTTCCTGCAATAATTTAGCACTTAAATAGTTATATGTATATTTTCTCTCTCAGACCAGTGCAGTTTCCCAAGGATGCAACCAACTTGTCAGCAGGCAATGTCATTCTAGCAGATGGGTGTGAGGGCACGTAGCAAAGGAAAAGTCTGTATCAAGTGTATTTACTGAAGGTGGATTCCCCGCTGGGAATTTCTCAGCATGTGCCACCCTCAGTTCAAGGGGTATGGCACTACTTAATGCAACTCTGAAGCAGATCTACTCTCCAGAGGCAAAATCAACCTTTCATGGCCATGTGGCCTTGACGACAGTCTGGGACCCTAGAGCATATCTGTACAAAATATAAGGATACACTCAGCCTTCTCAATAGGACACTTCTCCTCACCTTTCTGACTATCCATCCCATGTCTCAATTTCTAGATCAGACGCTTTATTTTGCAGTTATATTCCACTTGAAGTCAAACAAGAAGAATAAATTAGAGAGAAGTGTGGTGAACTGAACAGTTTTCACTTTAACAGTATTTTAATAATCAGGAAAGTCACCCATGTATAGTAATGATAAATTGCTTTGCTACAGGGTAATATAAACTTTAACAAGTATAATAAATATTTCTGCTTAGCCAAGAAAACTGAAATACTGGAAACTGTTTAAATATGTGCATCAGAATGAATGAAGATGAAAAACTGGTGAATATTTTTTAAATGGCATATGTTTTTGTAAATTAAATCTCACCCTGTCCTTACAGAAACAGGAATTTGAGGCACTGATGTATTTATGGTCTAGCTGAAATCAATGAGATTTTGGTGTCACATAGCTACAAAACTCAGATTTATTTCTTTTCATATTGCTGTTAAGTAAGATGGGATTAAAACATTCAAGGTTATTTAAAAGAAAGGTGTCCGTCTTAGATTTTTAAGCTAGAGATTTGTTTGTGGCAGACTATATTGTTCAGTAAATAAAACCACTTTTTTTCATAGGAAGGCTCCTTTTCTGAGAGTTACAGATGTGATCCATACCAAAGGCAGTATATATTAGTGATGCTGAGACAGAATGAGATTTTTATAACAGCCCTGCAAAGTTAGTTTCCCATTTCCCATCAACAGCCAAGGGATGAGAGAACTTACTGTCATGGGACCATGAGCCAGGAATAGCTTGTCTGTATGAAAATACAGGTTTTAAAAATAATAAAAGGTAATAACTTTATTAGGCCCTTTTATCCCATTTGTGATTAGTGGAAAGTTAATGGGGACCAGAGGGAGAGCTTTGCACCTCTTGAAAACTGGGGTTTCGGGCTTGCTTCAAGCTTTATTTTCAGTGCTTGTGATACCAGCCTTTCACTCATTCTGTAGAGGACTTCTTCTAACTTTATTTAATTTTCTTTCCAAAGTTATTATATTTCTCTCCCACTAAGAAACGTCTAACTTCAGTCAGAGCATCCAGCTGCAATAGCCTGTTTTTCGTCTGTCTTTTTTCCCCACGGATATCGTCAGTCAGTTCAATCTGAGCAATCTTTTATATCCGACATGTTTTATCCAGGGTTTCCCAATATTTTAGAGAGACAGTTTTTAATATGACTTTAGTATAAATGCCTGGGCGTTTATCTCTCTGTGTATATTTCCAACTTGTTTTTCCCTTTACTGACTTGTGCTGATTTTTCCTGTGCATCTTTTTTGTTTTGCTTTGTTGGTAGGAGTGGTAGATGGGGGAAAAGTTAGACTGCTTTCCAATTTCTGCTTCTATTTTAATTTCTTCATTACCTTTTTCCTTCTTCTTTCTCTTTGCTTCCTAGCTATGTCTCAACAGGAGTGACAAGGCGTCGCTGAGGGTAGATGTCACCAGTATTTACACTTCCTCTGCGAGGGACAAATGTCACGGAAACAGGTGCAGAATAATCTTCTGACAACACCATAATCCCTATTGTGGCAGATCATTGCAAGATCAAATTATAACAAAGAACGTCTATAATTTCCAAATCTCGCCCTGGAGAAGAGCAGCATAATTCAGCCTATCATTACTACAAAAGGAGCTGGAAATTGAAGTTGACCTTTTGATCTTCAGGCTGTAAGTTTAAAATAAAATCTTGCTGATTTTTTCCTCCAATTTTGTTTTATATTTCTTTCTGTATTCTCCGATGTATGGGTGTAACCTCTGGAGGTGCAATTCATGCCAAGAAGAAGCAGCGTTCTATCTTTGCATCAAATAAAGCGCGGATGTTGTGCTACAGGAGGGTTTTGGATATTGCTGTGTTTTGGTTCGCTACCCTGTCTTGTCCTGACTTTTCAACTCTGCTGAATAATTTCATTCGTTTCTGATTTGTGTAAACACTGTGGACAAAAATTATTTTCTGAGACACAGCAGCTTTCTAATTCCTGTGTGGCTGCTATGTGGTTTTATAGCAGACATTTCAAAATACAGGCACTGAGATCTCGGTGGATAAAAATGAAAGAAGGTTTATATGCTGAGGCGAGCAACCTGACTGAAATGGTGCTGCAGCTGTGAGCACGGGCTGTCTGCGCTGACTCCCTTTTTATAACTGTTTTGGGTAGACAGTGTTCAATATCTTTGTAACTCAAATTGACTTATGTGTATGAAGGAGCATATTCAGAAGTCTAATATAAAAATAAAGATGATTAAATGAAACACTGCAACCCACTCACTCCTTCATTTTGTAATAGTACACATAGACGTGAAGCTTGATTGTCAGGGATGCTCAAGAGGTACTTAGAGCAGCTGTAAAATTGCCTATGCATGTCATTGATGCTATTGGGATCAAACCAGCTCCCGGTTCATCTCCGGGCAGTCAGGACGAGCCAGGAGGTCCTGCTAGGTGTGGGTCAGTTTTGGTGTCTGCTGCTATCCCTGCCCCCTCCAACCACAGAGGTTACCCAGCTCTCTCCTGCTGCATGCCTTGTGAGCGGTGGTAGGTAAATCCAGTGTTCATCCGTAGGTGAATTTCGGTTTAAGACTTATTTGTGAGCCTACGTCAGAATAAAGGGGCTTTACTAGGAATGCAAAATTTAGGTTTTTCTGTTAGGACAAGGAAATGATTTTATGAAGTTCTCACCTGGCATAAAACCTAGGGATCTCTGTATTTTTCCTTAGACAAGCTATTGAATTCATTGCTCAGTATGTCCTGGTGGAAGAGAGGCAGGTTGTACACTGCTTTCTCTAGAAAGGGCCTGTTACGAGTTTTAGAACTGTTTTTCTGCTTGAAGCAGCCATTTTGTTAATATTGCTGACATTACACTGCTGGTATTCTTGCTTGGCATAGCATAAGCATTTCCTAATAGGGCAGTTAACAGGTTCCTACAAGAAGGAATTTGCAACGACCACCACCCGTGTTGGGAACACCTCATGTCCCTTCTCCTCTATTTGCACAGGAGAATCGTGCAGGCAGTGGGGAGTAATTAGGATTGATTTCTGCTGTCTCGGTCGCACACATGGATTCTCCTATAATTGAGAGAGGTTCCACTGATAGAATTGAGCTGATTAGCCTGAACAAAGTAATGTTGCGTCCACATGCATCCTGCCTTCATGTAATTATAATTGTTGGTCTTCCAAGAACAGCTGAGAGCAGAACACTGTGAACTAAAGGACTCTATAGATATGTAGGAGAGAGTTCCTTCTCCAAAGTACTTCCAGTCTAAATGCAAAATTAAAAGGTAAGAATAGCAAGAGAGAAAGAAGGAGGTGAAGTAGTTTGCTGAGATTATATGGCAGGACAGTGACTGTACTGAGTAGAATGGAAATATCCAGGGTCTCTGATCCTGCATTTTATCCACTGGATCACATCCAATGTCTTTGCAAGCCACTGTAGTACAGGCACCTTTTAATTTTTATTTATTTATTTATTTTAAAACAGGTTCTGTGCCTTTAAAAGCAAAAATAAATCTGCTGGCTTTTAAAGGGGGACTGAAAGGATGTAAAACACTCCTGCAGGTGCATCCATCCCTGCATGATGTCACCTCTGTTTTAAAATTGGCAAATTGTCAGTGGATACATAATGGAAGCCTTCTCACACAAGCACATGCACAGAAAAATTGATATTTATTTGCAATTCACTGCCTAGGAAGATGCTAGCAAAGCTCCTTTTTTCCCTGAACAGTGCTGTCCCTCATCAGTCCTGGATAGGTGAAATCCCACTGCAAACCTCCTTAAAAGAAAGATTTTTTTTGTTCTTCATGATTTATTGAGGTATTTGAAAGGTTTACTGTAAAAGGAGCTCTGCCATCCCACATTTACATAAGCTGCTTATGTCAGACAATACCTTTGTTTGTTCCTGAATGCACCATGTATTTTTCCTCCATGTTTAAATTTGGATTCACATTTAGGGATGATAAAAGGGTTTGAAATTAAGTGGTTCCTGAGTTAACTGCAGCACCTTCTTTCAATTAGGCATTCAGACATTATAATAATCCCTATTTTGAAGACTATTCCACTATGTAAATGAAAGATTATAAGCAAGAATGCCCGAGAACAGCACCTCTCCCCTACCCTATTAACAATTTATTCTCTGAATATTTTCATGTAACACCTTTCGACCTACTTGGATCTAGGTCTGCCTTTACCCAAATGTTGCACACTGATAAAATCAGTGCCCAGAAATTTTTCAAAACAGTTGTTTTTTGGTAAAATGTTTCTGTCCTCATCAGCACCTGGGATACGAAATTCAGTATGATGAACTGTTAGAGCAAGCTATATAATCAGCAGCTGAAGAAATGGTATATGGTTCCCTGAGGACATTTTTATCAGTATTTTCTGGAAAATGCTCACACTGAATTTAGTCTAAATAGAAAAAGGGTTTTACATGCAACGCTAGTCTGTGTATCCAATTTGGTTTAAGTCTGATTAATAAAGGCAAAAAAATATGTATTTGTTAGAAGTTACTACCTAGTATTCATGGCCTTGTGGAAGGCAATATTGCCCTGTATCACCTTGTCTTTCTCCTTTGCCAATTTCTTTCTTCTCTGCATTCAAATACCTTTTGTTGGTGCAGCTGTAAACTAGAGACTGTCTTTGCACCTACCGACTGGTGTGCATGGGGCTGTATGTGTTGGATAGTGATGTACTGCCCTGAAGTAGAAAAAAATAGTAACTACATGATACGTGTTCATGTTGAAGAGACTTCCTCATGGAAACTGAGGGGTGAGTTTCTGAGAGGAAGACTTGAGGAGGCAGCATGAGGCGTGGGGAGGGGACGAGACTCTGCTCTCTTCCAGGTGTCTCGCTGACCTGCCGAGTGGTTGCGTGTCCCCTGGCATCTGCTGCACACTGACAGCAGGACATTTCTTCTATGTCCTACAGACACGCTGTAGAAAGACTCCGGTCACTTTGTGCAATCAGTGAAACAAACAGCTACGAAATTATAAAACACCACACATTAATAAAACACCTCCTCATCTTGCACACAGCTCTGCTTTCCCAGTCTTTGGTACTTTTTCTCAATACCTATTTAATGTCAGCTTCATCTGTTTTAATTCATTCCAGTACTCCAAAACAGCAGCAGCTGAAACACCAATTTCTCCAATTAGTGCAATCTTGCTCCTGCATGATAATCTTTCTTCCAAGCTGCTGCCTACTAGTTATAGTAATGCTCTTAGCTGATCACACCAAATCTTTGTATCTTCTCAGGAGTGAGAATGCTGCCTGAGGAAAAAGCATGTGTATCCTGTAGGTAGGGCCAGAAGTTGGCAGCACCTAATTCTTGTGAAGGAAAGGTCTTCGCTACGTTTTGTTTTGTGCCCAAAAGACCCCTGTGTTGCTGGTATCTACACTAAAGGTCTAAGCGTGTGGGTTGGTTTATTTGGGAAGCACCCCCAATGCCAGTAGCCCAGACTGCAAGCCTGTGTCTCCTGTTTGTGAGACTCCTTACACAAGCAGTCCCTTCCACAAGACCTACGAGTAGGAAAGGGTTTTGGTTTTATCTACATCAGGCAGTGCAGAACAGTGCAAAGCCAGCCTTGAAGAAACCAGCTTCAGATCAAAAGAGTTTATGTTAGCTAAAAATCTGGGATCATTTCATGGACCTGAACATATAGCTGTGGTACTTCCAAAAGCAAATGATACACCTGTGTGTCACTGCAGTATCGTTCATTTGACTGGACAGCCTTCGCGTGGTGAAGCATCTCGTGTCTTTGCCCAAGTTCCTTCTCTCACAGTGCATGAGGTTTGCTGTTTTGAATTTGGAAATTATCATAGACACCAGTAAATAAATACTAGCATCTAGTGTCAGTCTACTACCAGTAGACCGTATTGGTGGCTCCACTGCTGGCTCCACTGCTATGGAGGAGATGGTGATGCTATGGCACCAGGAGAGGGCACCAGGGCACCGACTCTGTCCTAGTGTGCCCCAGGACTGGAGGTGCACGGGAGGAAGTTTCCTACAATGCAACTGTTTCTCTTCTGGACATATTCCTTTGTTCCTAGGTTCAGAGATACCTTACAGTCTAACTTGAAAAGACCGTGTTTCTTTACCTACGAGAGCTTGCAGCACCCTGTGTGAGTTAAATTTTTCTACAGGCAATACTGAGTGGACAAATATTCATGTACAGAATGACATTCAGAGCTGGCATTATCTGGTACATTGATTAGCAGCTTTAGCAAAGAGCTGAAGATATAATTGGGAGAAAGAGTGAACTGCAGACAATCTCACTTTTACTACAAAGGTGTGAGGTTCATTAGTGAAACAGCGTTGGAGAATTTGTCTTTCCTCTTTCATCCTGTGGAGACTGTGTGAATTGGCTTGTGATGGTTATGTTCTGTGCTTAAATATTGCTGTCTGATTTACAGACTTTGAATAGTCTTAGGCAGATTGCGCAGCTGAATAAATAGAGAGGGAGCAGCGAGTGAACGAAGCGTGCTTGGGGGAGAAGCAGAAAGGAGCTTTCTTCCATTGACGGCCTACAGAGAAGGTGGGATAGAAAGACCGTGGAGGGACTAGTCATCTCTTTTGACCTTTTTGTAATCAGACACATTTCCCTGGCATGTTCACATGAGTGCATGCATCTAACAGCTGCCTCTTGCAAGTTCATTCTTGAAGGAAGTAAATGAGTCTCTCAGAGAAAACTGTCTTGGCTCACAGGCCGAGAGCATCAGATTGACTATACAAAGGACTGTAGGTCCGAAAAACCAGTCTGGTTTGCCAAGCAAGGAATTGGAGGCAGTGGCTTGGATGATGCATGTTATCCCAGATGAAATAACACACTTGGAATGATTATCTCCAGCCTTAGAGCATCGAGAGTTGCTGAATTATCTCAGTTGTCAGACCTCCTTCTATCTCTAAATCACCACCATTATCATGGTACGGTTTTATATCTTCAGGTCTTTGCTCCTGCAACTTCGGGTTGGACACAGCTTTGAAATTAATTGGAGAAACATAAGGAATCCCTTAATGAAATTTGCACCACGTACAATTGTCTCTGGGTATAATCAAGTGTCTCCTTAGGCAAAACCTTTGGCATTCAGCACAGTGATGCTGTACATGCCTACAGGTGGTTACAGAAATTCACACCAACCAGCTTTCTTATGAACATTGCCATCCTAGAAATGCCTCCATGTTAGGGCTTTGGCTATCTGTGTTTATTTAATATGTATGTAAAATAATATCCACATCTTTATTCAGCTTTGAAACTACACATAGTGTTCCCCTGTCTACCTGCCCTCATCGCACATCCAGGATTCAGAACCTCAGCAGCCCGTCAACAGGCTGTTTCCATAACAACAGAAGAGAAAAAAACCTGAGAAGTAGTCCACAGCTGCATGCAAGGCTGGTCGGTGTGGCCTCCGGAGGTCCATCGGGCCTCCTGAACCCCACGGCTTCCCCCAGGCTCGGGGGAGACCCCAGAGGTTTCCCTTCTTCCCCAGGCTGAAACGTCCTCTGAAGAGAAAAACCAGCCCCCCCAGCTCCCATCAGAGAAACCTAAATTCTGTCATTGTCTGAACTGAAATGAGAAACTCAGCTCTGTGGTGCAGATCCACACCATCACGCAAGAGGCTAATGCTTTTCAGCTCTTATCAGTCACATAATTTTTATCCATTCCCCCTTGCTGTGCATCCTCTTTCACCCTGTCTCCTGAGGCACTAATAGACTTAATTGCCCTGAGCAGACTCACCAGGACCTCCACTCACACACCTTCTCCCTAGGGACCCAGGAGCTGCGTTAAGCTCAGCCCGGGCACCCAGGCGGTGTTTGGGACATGGCACCAGTGTGGTTGTGCTCCGCTCCATCTCCCATGGACCCGTCTCGCTGACCGGTGAGCCGTGGACCTGTGCTATGGGTATCCTGAGGACGGGCCTGAGTCGCCCTCTGGGTAGCCTGGTCCAGTCTTGTCCTTGACCCCATCTGCTGCTGGTCCTCACTGGACCTTCTGGATGGCCCGGGCCTGACCCGCCATCTCACCCTGGGGCTGTCCTGGGGCCTGTCCCTACCCCCGCCCCACACGGGTGCAGTGGGACAGCATGATGTGGGCCCGGGCGGTGTCCCTGCCAGCGCTCACTTCTCATCCACCCCTGCCCTGCTCCCGTTTTACCCTTTTTCTCTCCACACTCCTCTTCATTTTTAACCTCTTCATTTTTTTTCACTTCAAAAGAGCTCTTCCCCTCCTGTCCCCTGAGTTCCCCTCTATTAAATAGCCCAAACCAGCCATTATAATGTTACAGTATGAAAGGATGAAACAGCTTCATGTTATTAAAAAAAAAGCAAGAAGAGCATTAGCCTATGAAGCATACGGCCCCATTGCCAAAATACCCCATTACGTTGTCATTGTTTGTGCCATTCTTTGTCTGATTTCTATCTTTTTGAATGTTATCTCAGGAGTGCGCACACAGCCTAATATAACACTGAGCCTGTAGTCATTACTGCAATAGAAATAATGATAAATTATTCTGTGAGCAAAACCAATCCTGTGCGAATTGGATGGCAAACGTCGTTTCTCAAGCAGCTTTAATTTAGGGCAGTATTATGTTTCTGTCCTGACTCAGAAGTGACTTGTTCGCTAAATGAGAAGGGGTCTCATTCTGATCACATTTGCTGCTGTTTCACAGAGGTATCACTCCATTGCTCGTTGGCATTACTCCTGATTTATACCAGCAGTCAAAACGTGCTCTTGTCTTACTCTGTTGTCTTTTTTTTATTAATTCCAGCTTGTCTTTGCTCTTTTTGGGATCCATAACTCCAGCAGGCACAAGTGAGAGCACTTAGACAGTACAGGTGAAAAGGCGGCTGCCAATTAAAGCCCCATTATTCATTGTCATTCCTGCACAAGATAGAGACAACACTGTTAGAGCAATCCATCTTACCCACTCTTTGGGTCACAGTCCAAGCCACTAACCTCATCAGCGTAAACACCCATAAGCCTTCCTTATCCTCTTCATCACAGTTTAAGCCATATTTTACTTTCTCTTGCCTTTTGGTGGTTTGCATGCTGAACTTGCAACATTAATTTCTCCATTGCCTTGCACAACTTATCACACTGACTTGCATGCTTTCCAGCTGAGAAATACTTTTTGTCAACCCACAGAGCCAGTAGAAATCTATGGCCTCTCACATTTCCACCTAATAACCTTATCTTCTTTGGTGGACCAAAGCAGCATTTTCTGAGAAACACGTAAATAGTTTCCCTTGTCATGAAGGGTAACACGCTTAGGATAAAGATTAACTGTATATCTTGAAGGCCGAATACTTGCCATAAACCAATACCATAGGGAGAATATATGTTATTTCTTCCATACCATTGTCTGTTATCGGTATTATATTCATGCCATTCGTAATGAGCTAATACACATCACAACATATTTTAAGGAGACAGCATTTCGTATTTAAGTCTATTCCATTTTTTAACTACATTAGTCAATTAATACATCAGTAACCATAATAGGTGCCCACAGGGGTTATCTGGTATACTTGACTTTATTACAGAAGTATTTAAAATCAGCCTTGGCTGAGTGGTCTGTGACCACGTCTAGATCAGCTGTGGTTTAAATGAGGCTTTGCCAGCACAGGGCTTGTCACAGTATTCAAACTCTCTCTGAAAATCTACAGCCATAAATATGCTGCAGCTTGCTCAGTAATTTAAGTTCAAATAGCATCTTTTGATGAGAAAACATGAGTCAAAACACACTTTAATACAAATATTTCTCACTGGTTCTTTTCCCAGTGAAGCACAAAGCTGTATGAACCAGTGACAGCATTCACACCTTCAGCCATTGCTTTGAAGATTTCAGTGATTTTTTTATTTGAAGACGTGATTTTTTTTTTTAATTTGAGTATCTCTCAGCTGCTCTTGACAAACATAACTTGCTAGCCCATTTTACATTTCAACATTGAACATTAAAAGTGCTCAACTGTTTATGGTAAGTCAGTACTGTCTCCTCTTTAAAAATATAACCCGACCTGAAATGTGACTAGCTTTTTAACTTTTTAGAGATATTAACCTTTCAGAGATTTTTAACCAGCACCACTAATATTTAAATTAGCAGTCAAATAATATTAAACAGCAAATCATTCTCTTGTGCATCTCCTGGGCTGTA
Source organism: Mycteria americana (assembly GCF_035582795.1). Taxonomy (NCBI): domain Eukaryota; kingdom Metazoa; phylum Chordata; class Aves; order Ciconiiformes; family Ciconiidae; genus Mycteria; species Mycteria americana. Next base: position 13,570,639 of record NC_134375.1, on the reverse strand, counting down.
TGCAATACGCGCAATCAATGTATCACCTTTGGACACACGATGACACCCATTGCAGGCCATTCTAAGTGGTCAGATAAGGACCGCACAGCCATGTGCCCCATCTGTCCACTTAGTGGGTGAATTTACATCTCCAGCCTAGGCACTATAAGAAGCTGACACATAAAGCCCCAAATCTTGCCAACTCATTGGTCTTTCAGTTCCTTTTTTGAGAGTATGGGCTCAGAGATCTGCCAGAGTGCATTGGTAACAGGATAAATTAAATTCCACGGCGTTCTTTCACCCATCTGGAAACAGCAATTCTGGCTGTTTCCCATTGACCTCACAAGATTAATTGGCAGTTGATAGCCTTTATATTCTTATTTTCTACCTAAGGGCCCCGTTGTATTTCCACTGCTGTACCTGAAGAAATGCATCTTCACATAGAATTAAAACTTTTATGAGTGCAAAAACTCAGATCAGAGGAAGTCATGCCTATTTTGAAGTCTTCTTTTGTCTTTCCATCCCTGCTTACTCCTGCCTTGGATAGACAGGTTATCTTACAAGGATTCCTTTTTTTAATGGTTTGTGTTAGGTTCTTTTGGCTTTACTTTTGCTGCAGTTGCATTGTTTAACATCCCTCTCTTTATTTTCAGTCAGTCCAATCTCTTGGCAATAAGGGTGGAGAACAAAATCATCCCTTTTCAACAAATGCATGAGGTTATATATACTGACTATTGCAAGAAGAGAAAATACAGTCCCTCCTACAAATTAGGGGATAAATTAACCAATGAATCCAGAAGATAACTATATAGGTTGGAATGAAATGTAGTCACGTAGAAAGAGGTAAAATTTGAAACATTTTTTTGTTTTATTTATAGTTTGAAAGAAAATGGTAACCTCTTCTCCCTTCCTGCTCCCTCTGTCAAGAAAGTGTGTAAGCCTTTTAATGTGTTTCAGTGCATCATGGATGGCACTGGGGAAGGATACTCATTCTAGCAAAGGTAAGAGAAATATAAAGAGTTTGGGTGTCCACAACTTGGACAGAGGATTGAATATAGCTTGCTAGAAACAATTCCTTTTAGAAAAGTTCCTTTTGTACATTGGTGATTACTGTCATCATGGCAAAATGATGTCTGACTTGCATTCCTGTCCAGAGTTTGAATGTTGGCATGGGGATTTCTTTCTTCGGTGGTTGTATAAGGGATGTGTGCGACTCTTCAAGTGTGGAATATATGCTAGGCTGTGTTCACGGACCTTGTAAGAGGTTGGTTGTCAGCAGTCCGTGAATACTTTTCAGAGAAATTTAGACCCATATGTAGATGTATTGGCTTCTGCTATTTTTTTAATCATTATGCATTTGTGATATAAGTGCATTTAACTCCCAAATGAGGCAAGACACTTTAAAATATACCTTCCGTTGTGCTTTTCACCGCGTTAGTATGTTCTACAGAGTCACTGCCAGAGAAACACATATGAGCCCAGCAAAAAAGCAGATGGCAGAAGGACTGAGAAAGCAGTTTCAACAAAGTTGAAATTTGGGAGCTGTTAGAGATGATGGATATATTTAGAAAAGTATATAGGATAAATTTTCAGCTGATGGAAAGTGTCACAGCTATATTAACTTCAAGGATCCAGAAGTCAGCTCAGCTTGAACTTCATGATAATTCTGTATCATTAAATCAGGATGTAACAGAGCACACCCACATGAATCTAAATACAGGTGAATTTGACAGTAGTTTTTATCTGGTATTTTTTCCCCTCACTGTTGGATTTAACATCTAGCCAAACTAGTATGCATTTTTAAGATGACATATACCTGCTTTTGCTGTTGATTTCCGAGGGAGCATATTAACTCTTTGAGAAACTTTTTCAAGCCCTCAAGCAAGATGTAGCTCGTGTAACAGGATTTTTTCTGCTCCCTCCTGGAGCTGGACTATGCAGACAGGAACAGGAGGATGACAGAGTAGGATAAGCCTGTGTAGTCTGCTACAGCTGCAGCCACTTCACAGCTAGACAGGTCTCAAAACCAGTTTCTTTTTGCTGACAGGACTTCGATTAATGGGTTTATTTTGAGGTCATCTTTGCAGCAGTGCATCCTTGGTTCTTTCCGGGGTCCTGTTGGCCTGGACCTTGCGGTTAGTTGTGCTTTCCTCACTGCTGGGCATTCAGCAATGGCTGCAGTACAACCTTTGTGATCAACTAACATGAATTTCTTATATTATACATTCCCGATTCTTTTTTCTTGAGCTAAAAAGTATTTTTAAGAAAAATATGTAATCTTGGTGTTATAAAGGCCCATCATGAATAATTTACCACAACTAGGAAAATTTTGCAAAAGGGTTAATTAAACTTGCTGTTTAGAAAAAAAATTAATAAACAGTTTTCTCATCTGCCACTCATCAGATCTTGTTACACGTTTTCAGCTGGATGGAGGAGCCCTCCATTACAAAATACCTATTCCCTCTGGTACCACAGACTGGGATCTAATCACCTCTTCACATGCTACTCGGTGAATTCTCATTGCTCACTATAAGGTGTACTTTCCAATGCTGCAGTTGTTTGCCTGACTGCTTTCTGAATCCTAACAAGTAGTTTGCTATCCATCCTGAGCTGCAGATGGCAGAACTAGACACTTTAATTCCAAAATACATACCAGCACAAAATACAAAAGCAACTGTACTTACTTAATATTCTCTGCTTATACAGCTATGGGTTTTGTAGCCCTCCAAATAGGTAAGGTTCAATCGATGGTTCTGAAATCCCTCTCAGACTTATGTCCCACTCAGAGCATAGGTTCTCCATAGGGATCCTAATTCTATGACTTGCATTCCTTGTTCATTGCTCCACCACACTGCATTTACTGGCTGTCCTGAAAAAATGTACTGCTTGCTTACAGCCAGCTCACCCAATGGTTAAGATCACCCTGCACCATAGACCTCCGTTTACTGTTAGTTTTGATTTGAAAGTTTTGGAAGTATTTATCCTTTTAATTTAGATACTGAAAAAAAATGCTAAGTATTGCCTGCACAGTCTACTAAAACTATTAGGGTATACTATCATACCTCACAAGCATAATTCTGACCATTTTGGTAATCCCCAGACTTCAAAGGGAGTTCCTTAGTTTCATTCTTGTAAGAATCTTGACTCACACTCATCACCTTGGCCTAGTGACAGTATTTCCAGTATTTATTGAGTGATGCTTATTTTTAATAAAATTTCCTGTGTCTCCGTAACATCAATTTATATATGTATATACATATATATCTATAAGGTTGAAGGGTAAGACAGAAGTATGCTTGTTTTTACAGTGTTTTCCCAATTATTGTATCTGATATTCATAGTACTAATTTTTTTTTCCTTGAATGTCTTGTCTGAAGGACATTGAAGAAGGATAAATCATTTATGCACTCTGTTACATGAGAATTGCCAATATTTTAAAAAGAAATCTTTTGTTGGTGATCAAGCTATTGCTTCCCTGCTTGCGTTAATAATTTTGTGTAACTGCTGATAGCTTGACTGTGCAAAAAAATTGTTTTAATATACAGTTATTTGTATGCTGTTGTTTCCTAAGCCTTCTATTCTTCATATAACTTTGTCTGTCTGGTAGAATCTAAAAGCAGTCTGAAATGTAATTGGAAAATGTGTATCATACCATGTAGTATTTAGAAGCAAATTGTCTGGACTGAAATTGCTGATGCAGGTGACCTATAGAACACCCTGCCACCCACCAGTCAGATTAAATTGGTAAAGGAACACAGGGAGCATCAAATGGTTCAGCAACAATCCATCTAGTGTTTTGTTTTTTATTTGGACTTTAATGTAGGTTATTTTAATAAAATCAGTTCACTATATGGCCATAAGAAATGGAAGAATACAAATGATAGCATTAGCCAAGATCACTGTTTGTCCCTGTCTTAGGAGATCAGTGTCATTTCTTCTTTGCTCATGAAAACCATATGAATCCCTCAGTAATCATCCTGTTCACGTGTCTGCAGAACTTGAGAGGGGGATCCCTGGTAATTCTGAATTAGCTGTTTATGTTCATAACTGTGACTGGTCAGTCTCATGGGTAGCTACAATAATTCTGTAAATGTTACCTGTTATTATAATCCAAATGTGCTTGACTCTCAGTGGAAAAATGTGCACAAACCATTTATTTAAAATACTTGGTTTTAATTTTGTATAGGGGAGTATAGATAATCAGGTTGTGTTATATGAATGTAGGGTTTGGGCAGTGGACATTTTGTGCAAATTATGCCAGTTGACCTTGACAGAAGGCAAAAAGAAAGCGTTTTATTCAGTAGTTGGTGAGTGATAGGTCTCATCTACATCCCTGAATACGCCGTGACTGTGTTCATGGGTTATCCAGGCAAAGGCTTCGTTCTACATATCCCACCTCCACACGAGGCAAAAATAAGAACAACCGTGGGGACCTTGTTGCTGATGTTTTGTCCAGTGACTAGCAATTATTGTTCAGGAAATAGAAAATCTTTGTTCCTAGGCCTCTTTAATCTCTTCCACAAATGAATGAGATCAATGCCATTGTCCTGACGTGAGTCACGATTCCATTTCTCTAAATATTGTGGCTTGCTCTTTCTGGGCTTCATGCCAGCTCTGTGCAGAGACCAAAGATACATTTTCAGATAGCATTTTTTGTGAGTATGGTACTTGCTTTTCTTTATAGATGAACTTGTCTCATTGTGTGGTGGATGACCGGGCATGCGTTGGTCTGCCATTCAGGCACAGTCTTTCTGTTTGACTTACAGTTTTGTAGCTTCATCCCAGAAACTGGCACATGCCAACTAGATAACTGGGCAGGCTACCAAAGTAGAAGCTGTCTGTGGCCAACTAGACTTGACGTGGTAGATCTGTACTTTCAATACATGTATGTATTTGAAACCTGTGCTATGGAGTTCTGCTTTGAGGTGTTGTATCTGGGAATGTCACTATGGAGCAGTGCAAGAAAACCCCCCTTTTGGGGGTTCCAAAACCCCCTTCTGGTTTCCAAACCAACCCAAACCTAAAACCTGGAATGATAAAAGTCTCACTTAACATGCAATGACATCAAATATGAGAAATTACAAAGTCATTATAATATAATATATAATACATTATATTGTATTATATTTTCATTCAGAAAGAAGCTTTCTAGGCAGGTTCTAGGATCTTCAGTGAATACTTGAAGGAAAAAGCATGAATAGTCTGTTGTGGCACCACTGGAGCTCAAGCCTTCCTTCCACAAATGCCCTAACAAAGACGAGGCTCAGTTTTGCTCCAAGTTGGGTCCAGTGAATCTTTAATTAATTTCTGCTTGATGAAGTATGTTCTACAGAGCTCAGCCTATCTGTCCTGGAGCAGAGTGTAAACTTGTGTGGAGTTTTCTGGTACAGCTGGGTAATAAACCTAAATGCCCATCTCCAGGCTGAGCTCTCTCATCTCTTGCTGTGCCTGTTTTTCAAAGAAAAGAGACCACAGCCTCTTTTTTGATGGAAACATATGGTTGTCTTCAAAAGCAAGTTCTTACAAGCTGGCCATAGGAGATGCATGGGTCAGCCTGCATGGTGACTTGATACTTCATGGATTGGTTGATTTTCATCCTAATCTTTGGATCTGAACCTAACTATGGAGGAACCCACTTGCCTAACTTGGGTCTTTGAGATTCATTCTGAGATTGTCGCTCTTAAGTTTTGTGGGGTTGTTTGGGTTTTGGTTTTTAGTTTTTTAAATCTAGACCTTACTGCTTTCTTTCAAAAGAAATGTAGGAAACTAACTGGAAAATAAGAACCAAATATTTCACTGAATTTGATCCTAAATCCATTAGTGTTTGCAAAGCAGATAGGCAGCTCACTGTATTGTGGTGTCGTATTTGTTACTATGGATTAGATCAATTGTCTAGCTACAGTAGCAAGCACTCCCCTTGTAATGCACTTAGTCAGTTGTGAAATCATGCACTCAGCAGTGGGAAAAAAAGAAAAACCTCCATAGCCCCTTCAAGCAATCAATTTATGCCTTGAAGCATGAGATTTGATTACCATTGTTGCTATCTTAGCTTGCATAGTTACAAATGCTATTAGCAGTCATAAAATTATCCAGCCTTTAAAAAATTATATTAAGAAAAAAATCCCAACTTCTCACTCCAGGTCCTTCAAAGCCTAAATTCCTGGGATTGATTCGAACTGCGAAAAGTGGTAGTTCCTTTAATTCATTTTAAATTTGCTGTCCTTTGATCACATGGAGTTTTCCTGTATTCTCATTATGGAGGAGTAGATGAGCATTTTCTAGCATGTCTGTAGCTTCTCTGCTCTGGTCAAGACCCATCTAACTTTCAACATTTCAAAGCTAAGCATTGATGGTGTATGCTCAGATACATGTTTAATAAACCATTAGCGGGATATGCATCACTCTCTCTCTCATCTATGTTTTTCCCTTTACAGTTCAAATCTTGCCCTGTGAGCTGAAAGTTTCTAATGCAGCTTTCTGCTTCTCAATATACATCTCAGCTGGTATAATTTAAATAATCTAAAAATTCCAAAGTTAATGAAAATACTGTGAAATGTTGCAGCAGGACATAATTTCCAAAACAAATTTTGACATGGTAAAAACATCCAAACATAAACGCTGGTTGTTATGATGTCAATTATTTTAGCCATTTAATTTGTCCACAACCAAAACAGATTCCCAGAAACGTCTCCTTTTTTTAAAAAAAACAACATCAAACTGTGGCTCTTGATATTCAAGTACATTCACATTTTTGCATATCTACCTATTCAAAAAATTACATCACCTTTATTAACAAGCTGTGGTGGTGGGATATGTGCTGGCAATTACAAGCAAAATGAATTTTCTCTAAAGAAAATCTGGCCAATCTGTTCTTTTGTCCTGAGTATTTAATGTACCTTAAATGGCATTTAGAGTAAGATTGGAAATCTTCTGAGCTTCCCATCAGACTCTGGGATTTTCAAATGCTAGGTGTGTCTTGAGGGAGTACATTCAGTGAATCAGGTAACAAGTTAAAGTTGGGATAGGCACGAACACACCCTCTATTCCTTCTGATTTCTTTAGACAATTCCTGAGATAAGTGTTCTGAGTTTTTTTCTCACACTTGATTTGAGACAATATTATGCATTTAACATGTATTTTAAATATGTGATCAGTACCAGCCTAGAGAGATTTAATGAAATTTTCCAGTGTTTCTAGCAGTGTTGCTCTCTCATTCTCACATCAAGTAGCGGGTTTGATGAAAAGGCTCCTTGATTTTCAGCAGGAAATCCCAAAATAAAGAGCAGTTCTGTGGAGACACGGAAAGGACCCGAACTGTGCTTCTCTGTCTTTATTTTTGTTCTATGCAGGCTTAAGTGCTATGACATTTGCCCTGTTTCATTACCCAGTGAAATCTGAAGCACAATGGATTATGCCTATTTACACTTCACTTAAGGCAAACCCTAGTCTCGGAAATAGATGTGATTAGTGCCGTGACTTATTATGAACATGAACGCATTTTATTTTGGAAGCGTGGAGCAGTTTTTGGTAAGCTGACGTACTTTGACTTTTCCATCAGCTAACTTCCTAGTGGAAGGAAAACTATCTGCATGATTCTGTGTCGAAAAATTAAAATAATTTAATGGTTTCCATATTACGGGTTGAAACCTGAAAATGTGAGAAGATCCTGGGAAAATCATGTTGCCAGAGAGGATCTAAAAGTTGGGCCAGCTAGGCAGGGAAACGAAAGTCTAAGTGGTTGCTGCATTTTGCAAGCCCAGCTTCTTTCTGTTTGTGGCACGGAGTATCTGGGTAGTGGATGCGGCAACGTAGGTATGGGCAGCCGAGGAAGTTGACTTTGGCAGCAGTCCTGCCTCAAGCAGTCACTGGAGGTAATTAAATTGTTGTCGCTCTTCTTCATGTCAGAGCCCTGCAGAAATCAACCTGGAAACTCCTGGTACTGCTGAGGCATTCCGGGAGGAGGGTAGTGTTGCCCAGAAATGGGTAAGAGTCATTGCCCCCGTTTTTCATCTGCTTGGCAATGGCAGGAGGGGCAATGCCAGCTCTCCCTGGCTCTCCCCAGCTCTCCGGCCAGCTCTGTTATCTCTGCTCCCAGACGAGCAGCACACAGCTCGCACCCTTGGCGTCTTCAGTTTTTCCCAACGCTTCGGTAAATCTCCAGTCATCTCTGGATTTTGACTCCATCTCCGATGGCCACATTTATGCTGGGTCAAATGGCTTTTCAATACGTCGGCAGCCCTGACGCAGTCGAGACATTCCTCTACAACTGTCTCCTTTTCCATTTATTTTCAGAGGTTTCCGCTGCACGGGGGCACAGTCCTGTTGCTTAGCTGTTGGTTGCTTTGGAAAGCAATGTGCTGTAAATATAGCATTTTACTGTCTTTGGATGAAACAGTAAGTCAATTCAGCATTTGGCTATGAGAGTGGGATTCAAAGGGCGAACTCCCATTTCCTTATGTGTGCTGTGGGCTGGGCCTCCGCTGCACAGAAATCCGACTGCCCAACGTCAGAGCTTTCTAAGCAACCACAGCACGCTTTCCTTACATAACAGAAGCTTTTCTCCATGCATTTGGTGAGAAGTTTGGCATTTACATCGGTGCAAGTTGACTTAAACGTAATTTAATATGAAAATTGTATCTGTGAATTGCCTGACTTTGCATGACTAAAATATCAAGCATAACATTGCTTTAACAGAGTTTTGCATTTGCTTTCTTAACACAGAACAAGTATATTAAATCATTCTACCCTTTTCCCCACTAGTTTTCAGATTTTTTTCTATTACTACCATCTTTACTTTACAATACCTTTCCTCAAATTTAACTATTTACTTCCTGTCCAAAAAGTAAGCTCACCTGCCTAAATCTGCTGGAGGTGAACAACACGAGTTGGCCAGTACATCAACACATTCTGACTGCTACTGTCCGAAAAATCTTTAACCCAAATGATAATGATCCCCATGAGTGCTAACTGTGATTCGGTAGGGTGGTTTTATGGTTTAATGTCCATGAATGTTTCTTTATGATTATTGTTCATTGCATTAGACAAAGTTCAGAGAAAAGAAAAACACCCAAAGGCCAGCAGTGAGAAAGAAAACTGAGAAGTCCGAGTCCTCATGAAAATGATTATGTCTGACCTTCACCACCTCCACACAGTGTCTCTGGATGGAGTACTTAAGAACATGACTGGCAGATTTGTGACGACTGTCTTCACCAATCACATAAAAATTTAGCCCGATCCACAAAGAGATTACAGAAGTAAACCAGACAGGCAGAAAGTCCAAGTATTCAAGCACGCACACAAACCTGATCTGTTTTTGTGGTTGCGGGCGCTGTAGAGCACATGCAGCAAAAATTAGGAAGAGGGACATGCAAAAAATGAGGAAAAGACAGATTTTCAAAGGCTTGAATATTTAAAACACTAGGCGTTGCGATGATGAATGCACGGGTTGTTAGCGAGGGAGGTGCAGAGGCGGACGGGGCGGGGAGGACCATCCCCATCTGAGGTTTTCGGATTCCTCATCCTTTCCTCTGAATGGGAATGACACTTCTGCACCCGAGAGAAGGGTAAAATGGGGGCGGGGGCTTGGTCGGTTCCCCGACAGTGCCTGTTCCCTCCTTGACCGGGATTTGGAGGCCCCCGCCACCACGCCGAAGCGAGAGCTGCGAGGGTCTCGCCGGCGCGAAGTTGCCCCCGGTTCGGCCTTTTCTTTATCCTCCCCCGCTTTGGCTCTCGGCTGCCCGGCAGCCCGGTCTGCCCCCCGTCCCCGCACCTGCCGCCCCGCCGAGCCCGGGCTGCCCTGCCCCGGCGTGCGGGGCCTCTGCCGTTGCCGGGCGGGAGGCGGCGGCGCGGCCCCCCCCGGGCGGGAGGCGGGCAGGGGAGGTGCGGGCGGGCCGGGCCGGGCCGGGGCTCCCCTCCCTCGCTCCCTCCCCGCCAGCCCCAGGTGCCGCCCGGAGAAGCGCGGCGGGGCGGAGGCGCCGCTGGCTGCCGGCTCTCGCCGAGGGGCGTCCGATCCGGCAGGTGGGAGCCGCCGAGCGGGGCCGGGGCCGGGGCCGGGGCAGGGCCGGGGCCGGGGGCGGCTCGGCCCCCCGGGGGAGGCGGGCAGCGGTTTGGGGAGGTGCGGGGCTCGTTGCCATGGCTCCCTGCAAGCTCTGCCGGAGGAGATAGTGATGCCAGTCACGGAGGGACCCCTCTTTCTTCTCGTGGGTGTGTAGCGGGGCTGGGTTTGGGGTTTGGGATTTTTTGCCCCCCCCCCCCCTTTTTTTTTTTTTTCCCCCGGGGTGGAGCGATTAATTCGGAGAGCCGGGACGGGGTTGCGGAGACGTCGCCACCGCGACCCGCAGGTCCGGCCGCCTTCTCGCCGACCCCGCGGGCTGCCGGCTCTGCCCGCGCCGGGCTCGAGGTAACGCCGGGGAGACCGGGGCGGGGCGGGCCGGGGCCGGTACCGGTCCCGCTTCGGGGCTGCCGGGTAGTGCAGGGCACTGGGACCGCGGGTGCCCAGCCGCCGGGCTGGCCCGGCCGCCTCCACTCGCCCTGCCTTTATACCAAAAGCCTCTTTAATTTTATTTATTTATTTATTATTTATTTATTTTTAAAAATCTCTTTTTCCTCCTTCCTGTACCGCACCTGGTCCCGCACCGCGAGCGCTGGGCTTCGCCCTGCAAAGCAATGGGGAAACGGAGCTGGGCTCAGCCCCGCGAAGGGGCGAGCAGGTGCCCGCGGCTCGGGGCAGCCTGGGGGGTCCCCGGGGCGCAGGTCCCGACACCCCCCCCCCGCCCCGGGCCGGGCGGGCCGGGCTGCCCCCGGCCCGGCTCGGGCTCCCCCGTGCTCGGGAGCGGGTCCCGGCGTGGCGGGCGGAGGAGCCGCTGCCCGGGGAAAGTTTGCGGGGGGGTGGGGAGCCCTGCGGAGCCCGGGGCGGCGGCAGCGGGCGAGGGCGGCTGGGCGAGCAGCGGGGCCGGGGAGGCAGACGCGTGGTCGCAGGGGTCTTGGCTGGGGGATGGCGCGCTCAGTCTCATGTTGTTTTAGGTGGGTTCAAGTTTGCAAGCCCGGATGTCATGCGTCTGTGGCCAGCACTTGTTTCTTCTTTCTTTCCTAATGATTTTGGAGAGTATTTTGTCTTTTTTTCCTGCAATACCTAAATAATTACAAATGTCCCCAGTTTTTTTCTGGGGAAGTGATGTGATTGTATTGCACTCCGGGAGAGCTGTAAAAATCTTTAAACCTCAGTGTCGTGCACTGTGTGTTCTTAATTTGTGTTGCAGGATCAGAACATCAGTGGTCTCAGCTAGGTTTAGGTTTTCATAATGCAAGGAGATTCTGTTTTCTAATAGTTGGACACAGTAAATGTAAACAGACGTTCCGTCTATCACTTCTATGACTAATGTTACTTTGCTTCTTATTTTTGGGTAGAAAGGAGGTAAGCTATGATATATTGGATAACATACAGGTATTCAACCGTAACTCAACAGATACAAAGCAAGTACATTTGCTCTCAGTGCTACCTAGGAATAGTTTTCCTTGAAACATATATTTTGGAAAGTTTCACCAGGGACTTGACAGGTGGTACTTGTGTTTGGTTGTCAAGGGTTCATTTGATGTGACTGAGTTAAATCCGTGTTATGTAGCACTCCCAAATACCATTCCATAAGCAATAAATAATAAATATTATGAGTTTAGTTACAGGTCTGAGGAAAGGAGATGGGGAAAACCTGCACCTTAAAATGAATATGTTATTTTTGCCCATTCGTGAACATATGTGTGACATTGCCTTGTTAGAGCCGTGCACAGGATCCTTTGCCCATTGCTTCCCGTGATCCTCTGCTTGGCTTTTACTGACGTGAAGTATTAGAGTGCACGACTACTGCTGTGTTAACACTTTTCTGTTGCTTAAAAGTAGTGAATTTTTCTTTGTCTTTCAAAAAAAACCAAAACAACCCAAACCAAGCAACACCTCTCCCAATGGGTCTTTAGTAAAATAGAAAATTCTTGTTAGCCAGTTTCTGTGGTCCTTAATTAGGCCGAGCATCTGCTGTCAGTGGAGTTTGGCTCGCAGAAGAACTACAAGACCAGACTATGTTACATTAAAATAAGATGCAAAAGATAAGATACCAAGGTTTGCAGGAGGTAATGGAGTTCCTTCAGGAATATTGCACAATATACATGAAAGTCTCCTTAAATATCTTTAGTAAAAAAAAACAAACAACACCTGTTCGCAATCCAAGAATTGTAGTTTTGTTGTATGCAACACACAGCTTTGAAACCAGTTCATTCTCTAAACAATTTGTTATTGATTTTCATCAAAATAGGAGTAAAATGAACTCTGAATATGAAGCTGAAATAAAGAGACTGTACTTCAGCTATATACACTTTGATTACATTTAACTCGCTCTCAGTGTGAGTGAATGTGATTATTATGGACATTTAGTATGTGTTACTTCAGTAATTAAACTTAATGAATGAAAATATGACAGTCCACTTCTTTATCCCAAGAAACCCAGCAGATAAGCCTTCATTTAGATTACATTATTCACAACATTTATGTGTACCTCGAGTAGCTAGGATTGTAGCCATCTTGTTCGCCAATAAAAATATACTTTATCACTTATGTTTGGAAGGAAAAATGAAAAAAAGATAGCTATACATTACATAAAATGATGTTGTGGACAGTTGCTTCTGTGATAAGGAAGGATCCGCGCCTTTCCCCAGTGGGAGAAGACAGGGACTACTTTAAACACTACTAATTAGTTCAGTTTATCTTGCATGCATTACAATGCTATAGTTAGTTAATTATAGCTTTTCCCATTAGCAGTATGTTAAGAATAATGAATTAACATATCACACAGATCAAAAGAACATCTACAAAGTTTATCTTGGAGGAAAGAAAGTGTTATTGTGTGGCAGGAAGTCCCCGTGGCTTTCCCAAGGCGCAGATTTGTTGGAATTCCTGAGCTGGTGCTTCAGAGCCTGATGAATGACTTGAATTGATCACAAACAAGTGACACTGGAGCTCTTGGTTGCTTAGCAACCCACCAAGATGCCACAATTTCTTTTGGTATATTTGTCCAGTAAAGTAGAAATTCTGTTTTGTTAAAGATCCTTTTTTTTCCTAACGCAAAGCCCACCTTATAGCAACCTTAGATTATGTATAATTAAAATTGATGCCTCAGTACAGAGTCTGGGAAGCAGCATGGGTATGAAAAAAGAGCAGGAATGTTACTTGTAAACCATATTCTGGTGGTGATGTGCTCAGTGTTTTATAACAAGTTTCAATTGTCCTTTCTCGGTTAGACTTCTGTTCAAAAACCAAAATCATTAGTGGGACAAGTAAGTCTTACCAAAGACAGTCATCTACCAAATGCCTTTTGAACAGTTCCCCTCATGCTGTCTCGAGATGTGAGATCCTGCAAGGTCCTGTGGCATTACCCCACGCTCCATTATGAGTAAATGAAATGCAACATGGAACATGCGGTTTGATCGTTGTCCGAATTACGTCGGGGCGGTCTGGCCCATCCCATAGCCCATATGGCTGGAGATCTCTGCTAGGTTGTCCTCACAGAAGATGCTGGTTTCTTAACAGATCTATTTTGTGTAAGGAAATAATAGATTTAGCACTGAAAGAGCAGAAGGAAGATAAGTTATTGTGGTTATATATACCCAAAGTACCAATATTGGCTTTAACCAGGTTGTGGAATCCTGCATACAATTCATACATGCTGAATTATATTTTTATGTCAGTGAACTCTTTATTGTTACCCTTGGGTCCATGTATGCTGGCACCTTAGTTCTGGAGTGCACCTTGGAAGCGAATCTTGCAGTCGTCCCATCTCCACTTACTGTGGAGTTTGCGTTACGGGGAGACCACACAAACCGGATTAATTTTGGATGAACCTAAGCCAGAATATCTGTTTCAGGAGTTTACTTTGTGCACTTCAGCTGCTAATGGGCTTTTCATCCATGACCTCCTGACTAGAGCTGAAGCAAAGCCTTTGCAATGTGTGTGGGTGGATTTGGGGTTCCTAGCACCGTTTTGCTCTACTTATCTACGCCCTTTTGAGCTCTGCTACTTGCTAATATAGACATATCCTTTTCCTTCTAAAATTGTAACTAAGAAAAAAGCATACTAGGGCTAGGAGAACTGCAGGCTGTCATGGCATTTATTTTACTTAGATGGTAGTTGGCATTCTGGAAGATTTCTTCCTCCCTCTTGGTGAGAAGAAGGAATCTAGGTATTTCTCTTTTCCTAGACAAAGAGCTTGGGTATTGCATGATTTACTGGCGTATTGGACTAGAAGGGGATGTTGTAGCAGTGCCCATAATAACTGCTGCCATATTTGGACCACAATGAACCAAATCTCAACTCGTTGCCAATATTCCTAGGCTAAGATTATTATAGTTCATAATCTGTACTTGTAATTGCCTTTCTAGGCTTAGACAGACTTAGGTAAAGATTTAGGTACATGTGAGCTTGTTTGATTTTATTGTGGGTTCTTTTTGCTGTTGTTTCTATGTGACAAAGTCAATGCCCAAAACTCAAGGTTGTTGTGTTCGGGTTTTTTTTCACAGCTACTCTCATTGTATCTATTTTATGCATTGATTTTTGTAAGTGCATTTGCATACCCAAATGCTGATTAGTGCTTGCCATTGTAGTGATTGCCTCTGCATTATAAATAGATGAAGGTACACGGTAATATTTGGTGTCTCGGGTTTATCCTCCCAGCACATCCAGGCACCCCGTATGAAGTGCACAGTGTGGAGCTGTGACGGCCGTTGTCATGTGTTATTTTCTGAGGGTGCCGCATTCCCTAGCAGATGTTTCCTTCTTCCTTCATTACACCTGAATGTATAAAACTCCACAAAATGCAGATGGAAAACAGTTTATCATTAAAATTAGTGTTTATTGTTACAGCTGAACTAGTGTTAGTTGTTTTGAGTGTGACCTCCAGGTGCAGATCCTGCTCCATGTAAGAAGGACAAGATTTATGTTGCTTTTTTCATTAGGGCTTTTAAGTCTTCATAATTTCTTTTGACCCTTGCTAGCCCTCTCTTTTTTCCATTTATCAAGAAAATTGCCAATTTCTCTTTTCAGGTGTTTTTCTCCTTTTGCTGAGTCAGCAATAGGGTGGAATTAAATTAGAGGTGTGGTGGGGATATGACTCGGGTTAGGGAAGGTGAAGGGGAGACTGGGGAGGACAGGGATGAGCCTGCTTGGATTCGTCCTCATCTTTGCTCCTGTTCTCCCGCACAGAAGAAATAGGGATGTCTGGATCCAGGCCTGAGCAGCTGGGGGAGAAGGAGCCAATGGTCGAGCCTGGGCAGGGCTGTTTCTGTAAGAGTGCAGCTTTCGAGGGTATTTTCAACAGATGGTTCCTGGTCTGACTGTGGCTGTAATAGCCAGTCTGTCAGCCAGGCTGAGCTGCCGCGGGGACAGCCCCATGCCGAGCTCCCGACAGGTAACCTCCAAACAACCGCTTTTGCTGTGGCAAGGAAATGGAGCTTCTCATAGTGTCCCCGTTTCATCCTCCCCACGTTTGCAGTCAAGGAGGTGGGGAACGGTGAACCTTGTGTACTTGTCAAGGACTTTGTTTCCCCTGGGCTGCCCCAGTGCAGCAGGCGGTTCAGCAGCAAGACGTGCCCGAAGCCTTCGCGTCGCTCTGCGGATGCGCTTGGTCTTCAGCCCGGACCCCACCTACGCTGCTCTCGCCCACCTGGTGATGCTCCTGCTGCACCCACCGCCTCCTCCTCTTCCTCCTCCTCGCGGGAGCGTGGAAGGCAGCACGTGGGTCGTGCATTCACATGTGCTTGTGGCTGCTGGTCTTTTTTTACAGGTGGACAGGGCTGTAACTTTAAAGGTGGGATGAACCCACGTGAAGGGGGTCTGTAATGGCTGGGAAGTGTCAATGCCCTCGTGAATAGAAAGCTTAACTATAAACAAGCCAAGCGGTGAAAGCACAGGACTCACGTTCCAAAGAAGTGAATCTAAACATTTCAGTGAGCCAAAGTCCTCCTACCTTTCAATATAGTTTAGTCAGATGACTTTAGTGCTTTTAAAAATCTCATTTCAAGTGTCTCCATTTTTTGGGAGACCCTAGAGACGACTGTGAAAGGTTGGCAGTTGCTATTCAGGACAGGCTCCCGGCTGAAATTAATTGGTTAGGCAGTAATCTCCTAAGAGGAGTAAGGAAAAATAAATTGCAGAATTGGGCCCATCCACCTTTCAGTCTGTGTCTCCTTTGGTGACTTTTCGTGTGTGACACAATCAATTCCCTGTCAGCCTTTCCCGCTGGCGGACACAGAAGAGGTGGCTTTGAGTGCTGCCTGCTGTGCTTGTATGGCACTTGAAAGGAAGAGAGGACTGCCTTTAAGGGGTGTATTCCCACAGCTTTAAAGTATATGTGAAAAATGCATCGTTCAGTTATGTCGTGTGTACTACAGTATTAAAACTGATGGAAACCTGGAACAATGTTTCAGTAAAAAATGGCTGGTGCCATTGCTGTATCCCCAGTGCTTGAAATAAAATTAGTCTTGATGAAAGATTGCTCTGCTTATAGGAAAAGTAAAATTATTATTCCAGGGCAGATTTTTTCTGTTAGAAAATACCATAACAATGCTTTCAGCTAACAGTAGTGATTAATTCAATGGCTTTTTTTTTTTTTTTAAGACATACTCACAGAATACACCATTTTTTTTTGCAGTTTACTGAAATCAGAAAATTGTTAATAATAAAAGATTGTCTGTAGGTTTTGAAGCATCTACATTTTTTTCCCAAGAGTGATCTCATAGCCCAGTGTGGTCTGTCTGTCACATCACTAAATTCCTTCCCTCTGCGGTACTGGGGCAGTTGGTGTTGGTTGATACAGGTCTGTGTGCATGCTTGCAGCCATGCCTGTTTGCCTAGTTTTGTTGGTTTTACTTCTTCATAGGCAAAATACTCCAAACCACAATATGTTTGCTGATTTCAGTGAACTTCTTAACTAAAATTTGGGCTACTGCTCAGGTATTTTACTGGATAAGGGCCCTGTGCTTTATTTTTCACAGGTTATTCTTTTATTTGACTCCACCAATGACTTTTTTCTAGTAAAATTTCATTGTAGGGAAGAGATTTTAGAGGATTTCTGTTTTGACTTGATATGAGTCAGAGAAGGTCCCATCTGATCTTCTTGGTCATGAGACAGTTTTACAGCTGAATAAACTGTATTCAGTGCTTACTTTGTATGAGTTCTGCTGAAGCATTGATCAAAACTGTAGCTATTTTGGTAATTAAAATCCAAAATCCTTTGACATAAATATTCCTTTTGTTACCTTTGAGCAGAAGAAAATAACACAGAACCGAACTACCAGTATCTGCAAATACTAATGGAAGATTTTATTTAATATATTTTTAGGGAAGTAGTAAACCTGATACACTGTGGTGACTTTCAGGATTAATATTGCACATGAAAACCACTGGTGAAGTCATGGCGCCAGTGAAATAGATGGTCAAACTCCCACTGACCTCAGCAGAGTCAGGTTTTTGTCCCAAGAGTGATGAAAATCTAATTTACAACCTAACCAGTTTGAGAAATAGGCATAATGGCTCAGGTCCTTGACTGATACAAATTACTGTGGTTCAGCTGAGGATGATTGAGTTACGCTGGCTTACGCCATCTGGGCTTCTGGAGAATCGTGTCCGACGTCCGCACGGGCTTGTCGTGTCCATCAGTAAGCACGCTGTAACAGGCTGCGCGCTCGAGCTCGCTGCAGACAGGGATATTAGGAGCTTTATGATGGTGTCTCCTATCAAGTGGCATATTCTTGTCTCATATTTTGACTGGAAACAAATAGCCAGGAAACAGTAATGAATATTCCTGTTTTCTGAGTCATACAAATTACAAATGTACTGTAAGCTATAGAGTAACAGTGATTAAAGGACTGTCCCAGCTGTACAAAGGTAAGGCATACCTACTTCATTAAATTTACAGTGTTACCACTGAAATCCACAGTAATTGCTCAGGGTTTGCTACCTGCGTGACAAATGCACCTTTCTATTATTGACTGCACAAGCTTTGACTTAGGCTTTCACTTAAATCTGGGATTTTTATTATCTCTGATTATCGGGTTGAATTGCAGCATCCCTGCTGTTTGTGTCTCTGCAGCGCTCAGCCGGTGATTTTGCCCACCCTGCTGGCAGGTGCTTTTTGGCTAATACCTGCCCAGCCGGTGCCCACCTGCTGGGAAACACTCTGACTCGCCTTTGCAGCTTCATGTTACCTCCCAGGGAACTGCTGAAAATTGAGAGCTGTTTGAGCTATATTATGGCACACAGCTTTATTAAAGTGTAGCACGTGTGGTGGCACCGGCAAGTAATACAACTGGTCTGGTTATGCAGAGCCTAAAGAAAAGGAAGTTTCTCCCATTTATTTCCACGTGTGCAGGATCCTACCTTTCGGAGCATTGTACCTAATTATTCTGCCAGTGCAGCAAATGTTCACTGTCAGCCATTCCCCTGTCAGACATCACTGTGCAGTGAAACCTCACATAATTCCAACTGCATAGCAAGAGGAAAATTTCATCTTTGGTGCATAAGAAATATGCCTCGGTGTTTATTTAAAAAAAAAAAAAAACCCACACCAAAAAACCCAACAGGCAACAAACATCAAGGGCTATTCACAAATCTTATCATGTGTATCACAAAAAGAATATTGGAATAATCTTTGTATTCAGCAGATAAGCAGCATTCTCCATACAAACCTCTTCCACTGTCATCCTCCAAAATTTATGCTAAGCTTGTCTGTGCACAAAGCTTCTTGTAATGGCTGATGGTTAGACCAAATTTTTTATCCTTATATAGGATAGGATATAGGCAGGAGCACTATGTATTTGCAGTGTTAATTATATAATGCACTCACTGAATAGAATAACATATGCAAACTTTTGAAGCTCAGGCAATGGCAATCCATTTAACCATTTATAGCTTTAGGTATTTCATAATCCCCAAACCCAAATGTCCCCAGAGAGGGAATGTGCCCTTAAAAATTGTAGGCCTTTAAATTAAGTGAATTTAAATTTACTCGTTTGCATACTTTTTTTTCTTTGTTCTGCCTGAATGAGATATTACTTCAGTAATTGAACTGTAACTTCACTACAGGTAAATAATGTAAGACAGCTTATATTCCAAATGCTTGACTGCATTAGGGTTGTGTGGTGCTAATCCGGCAATTTGCAGCGCACCTTTGAGAGGAGAGGGTGTCCAGTCCACTTAGGATCACCGAGCCCTGGGCTGGCGCTTGAAAGTTCAATTAACGTGTGGTGCTAAATGTGCTTCTCAAACAGGGGCTCGAAAGGATGCTGTGGGGTGATGAAACAGGCATCCCTGGAAAAAAACTTCTTACTGAGTTAATATCATATAGATAGGCCAAAGCTGAGTTCTCCTAAAAATAAAATTTTATGGCGAAAATATAACACTGAAGTCTCTGAAACAGCTTTCACCAGCAGGCTGTGGTGATAGCCCTTGTGGTCTGTATTGTTCGCAGCAGCTGGATTTGGCATCTCTGTACCTGTGTGACAGATAAATTGGGATGGGTGGACAGAAATGGTGGTGGGAGGGAGAGGCGAGACTGATCAAAGGGGTAAAACGTCTATTGGAAAAAGCCTTGTTCAGTATCTTTGGAAAAGACAGGGTGATATATCACACAAGGATGACAAAGTATTTTTGGCTCTATTATCCCATGCGTCTTGGTGTACTGCGGAATACCGGAGGAGCCCATGTACAAAGAGGGAAAGCACAAGGAGGCAGGGGATGATTGTCTGGAGAGCTTGGCACCAATCCCAGAAAAATAATGGATAAGTTGATAGAGGACTGAATTAATATGGAGTTAAAGAATAGAGAGATAATTAAGGCCAGTCACCCTGGCTTTCAGAAAAGGGAGCCCATTCCTGATGGGGTTATGAAATATCTGGGTGACTAGGCATTGTGGCAGATTTTTCTAGGTGTTAGATTTGGCATCTCATGAAATCTCAGTTAAAAACAAAAAACAAACCCAACAAAGTTAGTATGTAGAATTAGTAGCAGTCTTGTTTAATGGATTAAGGTATTTGTCTATGGGGATTATTAATTGAAAGATGTGTGGGTTTAGCACAGTTTCACAAGAATGAGAACTAGTCCTGAAACTGGTTAACATGTCTATCAATAATCTGGACTCAGAAGTTAAATGACTGCTGCCAAAGTAGTGGATGAGGCAATATTGGTAGCGTGGAATTAATGTTAGATGGAGCAGGCTGATGGGCTGGCAAGATGTTGCCTCTTCTCCTGTCCTCCCAACAGCCTGCGCAACAACCAATGCACTGGGAGAGGGTATCCTTGAGAAGAGTTACGGTGAAAGGGTATGGAGGGGTCACAGTGGACGAAGAAAGGAAAATGACTTCCCAACAGGATGCCGTGGCTGAAGGACTACTGGGATCCTTCGACACAGGGTTTTTATCTGAGTGCATGAGAATGCTATGGCCAGTTTTGGTGTCAACAGCTGAAAAAAGAGTTTACAAAACTGAAGAGTCAAGAAAATAACCACAATATTGATTTGAAGAGTGGAGAAAATTCCCTGCAGCGAGAGATTTAGAGAGCTCGATTTGCTGAGCTCATCACAAAGAGGATTGAGAGGGGACTTGATTACAGGGACAAGTATTTTCATGGGGAAAGCATATCCAGCTTTTTAATCAAGAAGAGAAAAGAAAAATAAGA
Source organism: Mycteria americana (assembly GCF_035582795.1). NCBI lineage: Eukaryota > Metazoa > Chordata > Aves > Ciconiiformes > Ciconiidae > Mycteria > Mycteria americana. Next base: position 13,549,950 of record NC_134375.1, on the reverse strand, counting down.
TCCAATAGCTGGAAGCTGGAGCCAGACAATTTTAAATTAGATATTAAACACAATTTTTTATCTGTGATTAACCACTGGAATGAACTATGATGTGTTCAAATCGAGACTGGATACCTTGTGTGATATGATCAGTCAAACACAGGTTACTGGGTGTGATTTGCAGGCGGTAGGGAAAAGCACAGCAGCCTGTGACGTGCAGAAGGGTGCAAAGGCCTTAAAATCTGTGAGCATTGAAAGGGCAATCAAAGGAAGAAGATAAGAAAAAGGAGGAACATACATAGGAAGCACGAAAAGGAGAAATAGAAACACCAAAAGGGCAAAGAAAAGAATTTCATCTGGAGAAAGAGCTTCTGTTTCTAAATATGGGAGCATATGTCTCAGCAAAGTGCGTTTTGGCATTGGAAACACCTTGAGTGTTGGCAGAGCTGGAGTCATCTGTTTCGTAGTCAAAACAGCAATTTTGGATTCTGTGCTTTGTTAATGATGATGAAGAAATCTCCTATTTGTGGTTTGGGCTTTTGGCACCATTGGCTCCCTGTTCTGCTGCTGCGAGAGGAGACAGTGCAATCAACTTCACTTAGACGTGATGGAGCTGAGGGCTGTATCCCACCACGAGAGCCGCGCCACGTTCCCCAGAAGTGAAGGACGTGTCAGGTATTGCCTGGGCTATGGCACGATTTACCTTTTCAGTGGAGAGCTGTCACTGTGGTCTCTTGTGTGCCCTTCACTTTATTGACATCAGTGTTATACATACAAGTTTTAAAAGAAATCATGAACCCTATGTTTGTACCATTAAAAACAAGTTTTTGGGAAATCCAGCAGGGAAACCTATGTGGTCTCGGCTGTTTTTGATGAGTGCTGTCTGTGTATGTGTTTGTCCTCTTGAAATAGTTTCACCAGATCAGTGACTGTGTCTTCTTTTTTCAAAGAAGAAACATCCTATGTTTCAAGTGCTGACAGTGCCTACTAATCAGGTAGTCATTAATTTAAATGTAATATTGTCTGTCTGTCTTCTGTGGGGTGGTGCAGTGGTTCAGTCGAGATCATGGTCCAGGTGAATTTGCTGCTGTTTTTTTCTGTGGATCTCCAGTTATAATGGAAGTGAAACAGATGCCTTAAGGACTGTAAGTCACTTTGCTATCGTGGAAGCTCTTTAGCCAGGACTGAAAATCACTTTTCCAGAAAAAATTTTTGAAAGTGCTGTCTTATGTCTGCCATAAAGAATACTACTGTAATTGTTAAGTGGAGGGAAATAACTCACATATGTTATTTTTTACAACTCCATCGCAAAGCTATTACCTTTGTTTAGCAACATTTCCTGTATTGTTTTTGGATTTGAAGAGAGTAGTTATTTTAGGATCTTTTCAATGGAAATTGGCAACGTGTTTCCTTTGGACTATTTAACAGAAACATAAACTCTTTGTGATCAATTAGAGCACCCAATTACCTGCAGCTCTGTATAGGTCAACTGTTTCTGCCTCGTATGGCCATAAACATTGAACATTGCCAGCAGTACCAAATAGCAGTTTTCTGACTTCTGGGCCAGAGTGTGGATATTTTCTGGACTGTGCTAGAACCTGGGCTTATTATAGGAATATTCTCCTTGGAACTAGGAGGACTGTTAAATTGTAATAAACTGTTTTCTTGTGGAAAAAAAATATCATGCAAGAATGTCTGCACTACCTTTAATAATTGCCTAACTGGACAATAATTATTCCAAAATACTGTTGGAAGTATATTGACCTTGATGATCATTTTCTTTCTCAATGAACACCCGAATAATTGTCTTTGCCTAAGGATTCCCTAGAAGCTGTTCTCAAATCAGAGCAGCACTTCAGCATTTAACTCATGACATTGTGACATCCATTAGAAACGCAGAGAGGTAGGAATTACCCTATTCAATCCGATTAAAGATCCAATTAACTTAGAATCCTATCTCTGTAGAGATACGAGATGACTCAACACCCTGGGGGAAAAAACCCAAACCACCAAAAAAACCCCCCTCAAACCCCAAACTTTCCTCCCTCCTCCCGTGAGCTCTCCTTATCACAATTAAGGAACAAAGTATCCCTGAAAGATTTTTTTTTTTTTTTTTTTTCCTTCTTACCAAGCACTTACTGCTTGGCTTCCATCCTGAAACATGAGATCAATAGCCCTTATAAATTCTTATCCTGGCTTGGGAAAGTATTATTATTAGCACTTTAAACATCTAATCATTTTCCTAATCATTATGCCCTTTGTATCAATAACATTGTTGTGTCAGAGAGTTCACAAAGTTAATCATTGTGATTTTCTTTCCCATTTTAAATTTGCTGTCTCTTAATTCCAATGTGATCATTAAAGTGACTATTTGACCTTGTTTCACCTGTTTTCATAAATACTTGTCTGTCATGTTCATTCCTTGAAACACTTCATCTGTACATGAAATACTGATAATTCTTTTCATTCCTTTCTTAAAGGGACCTTTAATATTTTCCTTATTTTTGACCCGTTTAGTCCTTCCTATTTCTATAATTTTTGAATGCCCTTTGAATGCAGTTATACTTATTGGCAAAGGTAAGAATATATCAGCAACACGTCTAAATTGCTAATCTTGCACCATACTTATTTTTAGTCCTTTCTAATGCATTCTGTACAGAACCTCCCATCTCAGTTGCATCTTGACCACCTTGGCCTGTTGAGCAGATGCTTTCTATTGAAGTGATTTTTCTTTTTTTGTAGAAAGAAAACAATCCAATAGAAACACTATTCTCTTCCAGCCTTCCGAAGGCCAGGGGCTATTTGGTGAATTTAACTTCAGTTAAATAAAATGAAACAAATCTATTATGACCCTCTGAGAAAGTCTGATGTTTTAGATCATAGGCCGTTTCTAAATATAGGGATCGGAAATTAATGTCTCCCTGGGCAGATTATTTTGTAACTGCCTCCTGCAAGGTTTTTCACAGTTTCCTTTGAACTGAATGTCCTGGCCATTTCTTAAGAGATAGTAGTTTGAGTGGATAAAGTGTTAAGATGATACACTATAACATAGATAAATGTATATACACACATACACACACACAATTAGTTAAATTACTTACTAAATGTGTATGTTTTTGCATGGAATTATTTAACCATCATGGCAGTTAATGGAAAAAAATCATTTGGGAGATATATATATTTTTCTAAACCATTTTGTGCAACGGGCAATAGCTTTTGCCTTGAGCTTTTGAATCTGATAATACTTTATCTTCCTTGAAAATAATTGGAGTACCAGCAGCATCTCATGTAACTGAAAGGGGAACAAACAAAAATGAAGCAGCTCAATATGGAGCATATAAAATTTTTAGATTTATTCCGGAGACATGAATTTTGAAACTTGAAATTACACACCTATAATGTGTGTGTGTTTGCATGAGTATACATGTACAAGTGCACATATACCTTCTGTGTATAAATACGTATGTATGTAATTCAGATCTTTGTCTTGGGCAGGCACATGAGAAGTGCTGGAAAGCTCATATACTAACGTTTATTGGTTCCTAATATTTAACAGTTAGGTCTTATCACAGCTATGGAGAAGTGATTCAGTTTCCTTCTATTTGGGGGTATTGCTTTTATTTGGGAGCTCTTCTCTGTAGAAGAACTTCTTCCTGTATTTGGCTGCAGACACTCGCTATAGCAGATGTTATGACTCAGAGCAGACAAGAAGATTCAGATTTTTTGTTTTGTTTTGTTTTGTTTTTTTCATAAGTGTCTTGCCCCCAGGCATGTTTTGACAGGGAAGATATCATTTCAAATTAAATGTGAATGTGGAGGCTTTCCAAAGCTACAAATTGCAGGGATTTCTCAGCGTGACTCAAAGAAGAAAAAGTGTTGTGCATGCTGATCATTTGCTGTGGTGGGAGGGTGTTGCTGTGGTGTAGCTCTGGTACTGAAACCCGTAGTTTATTGCCTTGTTACAGATTTGGACACAAGAGAGGCAGTGTTCATGAGTGAGCTACTTTGACTTCATTCCTTTAATAACCATTTTCCGCTGTAAACTTCATAAAGGCCAACTCGGCAGAGCTGGTTTTTCCCTGCTACCTTCAGGTAGGCTGGAATGGAGACTGGTGCTTTAAAATCTCATTTCCCCTACCTGGTCAGGTGAATCTCTAGCATCAGTGAGCAGAAGATATTTTTAAGAGAACAAAGAAATTGGTCTGAAAGCAGGCAATCCAGAGGATGCTTCTTGCTGAAGACTGCCAGAGGGCCACGAAGGGTTTTTTGTCTGTACCAGGATGATTGCTTTTCCCCTTTTGAATGGGGAGAGGTGCAATGAGGAAAGGAATTCCTTCTTAATTGTGGTGGATTTTTTTTTTTAAATATTTCAGGAAAATTAATGGAGGGAACATCTATAGTTCTGAATATTATCCCATGAACTATTGGTGTCCGTGATCTGTGTGCCTTTTGAAGTAGGAGACCTTAATACTCCAGGTCTCTTAACATTTTAAAGTTTTTCCTGACTTTAAGAGCAGAACTTTTTCTTTCTAATGAAACAAAGCAAAGAGAACCCCCCCATTTCTTGCCTAAATCTCCAGATTTATGGCACAGCCACAATGAAGGTCAGATTTGCATTGTTTGAAGCTGGTACTCTTTGCGTGGGTTCTGGCTTTCCAAGGATATTATGTCTTCTCAGAGCTTGTCTTTCATTCTTCCCACCTTTATTCTCTTTTTCACCTTTTGTTCCAGCTTTTGACCCATGTTTCATCTCTTTCTCTGCTTCTCCCTCTTTGGTTTTCCTCATCCCCCACTGCTGGGTCTCAGGGCAGGCGTACTCGGGCACGAGGTGTTTCTGCAGCCTCCGGGACAATCCTGACCGTGGCGTTTCAGTGTTAACGTGGCGCCAGTAGAAGGAATGACGCTGAATGAGGACTGCTTTCATCCATGTGTGGCTTCAGCTGGGATATGTTAATTTACACTTCTCTTGGAAATCAGTGGAATTGTGGAAATTTGTATGCAGGCAGGATCTGGCCCTCTGCCTTGGCTGCACTAGCCCCACGGTCTGTAGCATCTTATGGTCCCTTTAGGGAGACGTGGACATGAGCTTCCTTTGTGTCGCCGTGTTCGCAAGGTTTTTCCTTCTGTGCTGAGAATACAGCATAGGAGAGGAACAAGACCGAACTCTGATAGCTTTAACCTGTAATAAGTCTGATGTCCTCAGGGAGAAAGGAGATTAAAGAGCCAAAATTCTCTAGGAGATTGTCACTTGGCTAATGATGATAGTAGCCTATGGCAGTCAGGGATGATATGGCTGATACTTAGCAGGGGTTGTGAACCAATTAGTCTGCTCAACAAAATACTTGGTCCATTGGGTGCAAATGTTAAGAATATTTATAGGGCTGGCTATGGAGTCAGCTAATCAAAACTGGAGAAAGCTGCTTAAGAGGCTGTCCCGGGCTCTACAGAGGCTCTGAGATTACACAGCTGACAGATAAACAAATGTTTGCCCATGTAAATATTAGGACTTAAAGATTGTATTTGAACTCTTTTTCAGTTTCCTAGCATTGTAAAATCAATTAGGGGTGCTTAAACATGCTAGAGTCTGCTTCCCTGTGGAGAGCCGACTTCAGCAGTGGCCGTCCATAGGTGATCTCCTGCAGGTTGGCTTCCTCCAACTTTGCTTTTGGTGTGTGTCAGATGGTCCAAGTAGGAGCCCATTTCCATGATGGCAGAGGATGTCACATAAGCTGGGCCAGGTAAAATGCACAATAATAATTCAGCATATACTAGCATGTTGGTTTGCATTCATTAACTGCTTAAGCTCTGAGTATTCCCATTAACTCTTTAACCCATTAACTCTTTAACCTACTACTTGCTGAAGTATGAAACTATTGCAAATCAACATTGGTATCGCAGCCTGGTCCATTATATTAGTAATGTCCAGTCCGTTATACTAGTGATGTAGAGAGTTGGTACTTCTATAAGGTCTAACAGTACAGCTGGAGAAGAAATGCAGTGATTCATCTAAATTTACAGGGTGGCTTAAAGGTTTATAAGGGTTTCTTTCTTGGCTTGTTTATTTATTTGCACTTCATGTTAAGTGCAATTAATAAAATAATTTCTCAGTTTTTTGCCCCTGTAATCTAAGGCATTGCTTAGCAGAACCACTTCTGTTAAACAGATAATACAATGAGAAAAATCCACAGGCTTTGCTGGAAAAGCTTTTCGAAACCTGAGAATATTGATTCCTCAGATTTAAGACATAAATGTGGTTATACGTGTTTCACAGAGAATCTGCAAATAGAAGAACAGCTTCTAACCCTACTACTAAGCTTCTGCTCAAAATACTCTGCTTTGCTATTTTACAGCTGTTATTTTACAGCAAGCAATCAGTTTGAAATACAGCCATTTTGAATTTGGTGCTGAAGGTGGTTTTCTCCACCACTTATTTGAAAAATCAAATGTTAAGCTAGGGCATTTATTGTATTTGGCAAACTCTACACTAGGTCTTTACTTATAGAAAAATGAAATATTAATAAAAGTCAGGTTGCAGATTGTTCTGGTAAGCACTATGGGATTTAATTTTTATTATTATTATTATGGTTTTTTACACCCCCCTGTGTAAAAGCTTTCTTTTGTGCTGCTGCTATTCTGGCTGTAAGTGGTTTTAAGTGCAGTGCGTTTTAATATACAGATGTTATTTCTGATGGATCTTATATATTGAAAATGGCATAGTGTCTTTTTTTGATCTTGAGAAGCCCAATGATTATTGGTACTGATAATTGTGTTAATAGGTTTTTTAGTGTTTCTTTTTGTTCATACGTGTATCAGAGATGCAACGTACTGGCAGTTAAATGGGGTAAAAATGGTCTTTTCAAGAGGAAGATCCAAGTCCGTGGAGACTCTCCAGGGATCTCATTAAAGTGCTCTTTTCTTAATATAGTGTACTGCAATAACAGCTATCAGAATCCCCACAGTGGGGTTTCCTGATAGGTTAGTTTACACAGAATTAATTGTCTAATTTTGCAAGCAACCAGTACAGTGCACATTGATTTTTATTTATTTATTTATTTATTTATAGTCTGACGTGTTGCTCTCGTGAATTCTGCTTCATATTTTAAGAAAGTTTTTATAATCCATCTTTACTTACACCACTTTGTCATAGCACATATTACATAGGAATCATGATTTATTCTTATAATTCTTCTTTTTGTCCTTTCATACATAAGAATTGCTGTTAATTTAAGCAATAATTTTTTGCATAAAGTGTTTTTAAACAACACAAATGAAAGGATGCATCAGAAAAGCAAATTCAGATTTTATAAGGCTTCTGTGGTTTAGATGCGCCAGAGACCAATCCGGAATGAGGAGAGTGGATTTCCCTTGTCCTCAGAGGTCAGCTTGCTGGTTTGTCTGGTACAGGAACAGCAAAGAGAGGTGAGAAGAACAGAACAAAGGACCGGCAAGTCGCAGTCAGTTGATACAGAAGCACAGACAAATGTATTTCAATAAAATCTCACAGGCTGTGCTGAGAATTTGGCTTGAACAGGATTTTAAATGATTTGGAGGCTTCCTTTTTAAAGTGAAGTTCTTGAAATATAATTTGCACACAAACAGAAGACTTCTGTCTTACTACCTGTGTTGTTTAGCCACATGAGAAAGATGGAGTTACGCAGAATATTCTTCAGCTTGGTTTGGACAGGATGGCTGCTAAAACAACTGCTGGTCTTGACCAACTGCTAAAACTGCCCTCCAGCTTGCCTTGTCATTGCCGCTGCCCTCGGGAGATGACTCTCCTCCCCTTACCTGTTCAGGCTTGTTCAGGTGGGGAAAAGGTGATGGGCTCGTGCTGATTCCTCGCCCCTGGACCTGGCTGTGTTCCTGCAGCCTGCTGATGTTTTTACTGCTGTGGCTTTGCTCTGCAAAGACCGTTGCAAAATGCAAACATCTCTGCTGAAACTATGGCTGTTCACTTGCAGTTCAGCACGTTGGCTGGAGGAGTTGGTGACTATGTCCTCAGCTACTGTAAACTGGAGAAGTTATACGAGTAGCTGAAAGAGCTTTCTGCACAGAGTCTGGAAGCAATAGGGGAGGCAGGGAGTGAGCGTTGGCTGGATATGAGCTGAAAGAAACATGCCAGAACAGAGACAGCCAGAAAAGATGTAGCCTGAGGAGACTGCAGAAATAAGAGAATAGTCCTGACCCAAGCGTGTGCATTTGTGGATGCTTGGGTACCCGCTGTCTTGGTGTGGTGATGGGTTATTAAAACATCTCCTCTTTCTATAGGATGAAGAGCTGGGTGGAAGAGGGAGGGAGGGCTGAGGAACGGTGTGGAAGATGAGCAGGTCCCCATCGTTGCAGTTGGGAGTTCAGGCAAAGGGGGTCCTCCAGCTGGGAGTGAAAGGATGCAAAAGTAAAACACTTTGATTAATGCAAGTGAGCTCACTAGCTCAGTGACAGGGCAAGTCAGAATAGCTTATTTGGAGGGGCGAAAAAAACCCAAACCAGCAAAACTATTTGCAAAGCATGTTGTACTTTGGAAGCTATGTTTTTGTCAACACTTGAATTTTATCTGTCATTGCTCATTTACATACATGAAACATTCTCCACGTGAAAACTATGACTTTTCCTATAAGAAGTGAGCATTTTGGACAATGCTGCCATCCTTCTTGCCAGCACGTCTAGGAGGGGGAAGCAGAAATGAGGTCGGTGAAAGGTGAGATTCCTTTGCCTCCTCATTCATTGCTTTTTTAGCTCTTGCCTCTATTAAAGAAGTCAAGGTGCAGTGTATGCTGTGAATTTATAATGCTGTAGCTATTTCAGACTGCTTTTGTAAACAGGGATTGTATCTCCCCGTTAGACACTAGATATGAAAAAGCCAGCCTACGGGCTGCAGTACGGATCCAGCCCACCAAGCAAATGAGATGTCTCCATCACATTGGCCAAGTACGGCTGTTCCCAGGTATTACAGACCATGTTGTGTGCACTAGGCTTGACCAGACATGAGGCTGCTTTCTGTTGGGAGGCACCTGAAATGTGAATGTGCCACCATCCTGTCTGGTCCTGTCACAGGGATTTGACGGCGTGCAGAGCCTTTGCGTGCTGTGTCCCATCCTGGCACCATTGGTAACGTGCATGTTGTTCTCATGTCAGTTGTTATCTCAAAGTGTTGACATCATATACTAAATAACACTTAAGCAGGTCTCTTTCCATTAAAAGATGAATTCCCGACACAATTGAAGTCAGTGGGGCTTTTGTCAGTGACTTCAATAGGCCTCAGCTTCCACCTCATGCCTCCATGGGAAGAAGAATAAATTGCTGCCGAAAATGCAACTGTCTCTGACATCCAGTGGGAAAGGATAATTAGCAGTCAGTCATGGAGCTGCCATCGTGGTTGTCTGATGAATAATAGAACTGAGTACAAGTGATACGTTGCCTTACAAGTGGGAAAGTGATTTTAGCAGATTAGCATGAGTGTAGGCAGCCAAGAAATATGGTATGAAAACGAAGTGTGAGATGAGTTCTAGACAGTAGACATCAACTTTTCCGTCTGTCTGGCCTCTGAAACATACCACGTAGTTTTATGTAAACACTAAACCAGGAAGATGTTGGGGATCAAGAAGACAAAGTCTTGTGTTACCAAGCTTTGTTTCTTTTTTTATTGAATTGGGTTAATGTTCTTAAAAGACCATGAGAGAGATTTCAATGAAAGCTCTTCTCCCTTTGTGCTTCTTGTCAAAAATACCTCTTGGACTGGTTAGAGTATGGTTGGAGCTCTGTTGTAAGGCTGATGGTACAAGGGTGAAGGACCATGTTTTATGGATGTGTGCAGCTTCCATGTGTTGAAGAAACACTGGCTTGGAAACCCTGATTTCTAACAGAAAGACAGTTAGACCAGCTGATGCAGCAGGTTGCTGGGATGAAGCACAAAGATAGGTGCTGGATTTGCGGATCTATACCCTTTGGGCAAAATGAACCACAATTAAAGCAGAAGAAAGCAAGCCCGGTGTAGTTCTAATCATTAGTTTCAGTTTGTAGTTGGTCTTAACACTGCGTGCAGCTTTGTGAGAGCATAAAGACAGCACTGTAATGCCGCGGCTTTTAACTAGGCCTGTTTATGTATTGTGATTGGCGAAGCTATTGACTTCATATTCTTTCGTGTTCTTTATGTTCCCTTCTGTTTTCATGTTATCATGCAGTCATCTTAGCTACGTATTAAACAAGAGACTACTTCAATATAAAATGATCAAAGGGGTAAGGGAACATAGGGCCATAAAGAATATATAGAGAGCTCTGGGAGAATGATAAGTTGAATTTAAAGGCTTTTTCAAGCCGCTTAATTCCTGCTTAGATTTCTGGTGCAACCAATAGGCAACAGTCCCTTTCTTTAAATCTTTTACTAATGATTGACTGGCAGAATCACTGTTTTACATGGGGTTTAGAGAGTAAAAGGCCACCCTGAAGGTCAAGCCCTAAGAGATTTCCTCTAAGAGCTCATTGATTCTACCAGATTTTTGACTTGAAAAAAGACCACTCCTTCCTAGATCTGCGGCTGGGATACAAGTGCTTTAGTATGTGCCAGCACAGAAGGCAGGAGCAAAAGTGTAAGTGCAGGAAAAAAAAATAGAGAAAGATGCTGTGGGGCAGACAGACAATGATTTCAGTCTCTCGCTTGTACGATTCAAACTGGTGACATTATTAGCTACTGGTCCATGAAAAAAGAAAGTATTATTTTATCGGTTTCAGAAATGGATTATATTAACAGTGAAATTGGGCAGAATAAAGATTTATGGTCACATCCTCAGCTTGAGTAAACAGGCAGAGTACCTCAGCTTGTAAAGGGGATAGAAGGGCTTGCTGCAGCTGACAAGCTGGGCTGTAAAGACTGTGGGTCTGGTTTTCTTCACATATATAAATGAATGCATGGTTGCTGTGAATGCGTATGCATGTAACTGTCTTTATTTTGCACAAAAATTAAGATAAGCGTGTTTTGCCTCCCTAACCTCATTATAATATTGGCTTTGTAAGTTGCCCAGTGCTGTGGTAGTCATTAGCAAAATGAATCTGAAAGCCTACCCCATAAGCAAACTCTGTATTTGTGCTATTACCTACTCCTGTGATATTTCAATCTGATTCATTAGAAAAATTAGCATTTTTATGGACTAATTAGGGGAAAATGTTGCTTGTACTCTTTCTGATATACAGAGATTTTCATAGCTTAGTAAAGCCAAATAGAAGTGAAACATGATTTCCCCCCCCCCACCCGAAAAAGAAGAAAAGCAAAGGGATTACTCACATTAACTCAGAAGATTGGGGAGATTTGAATTTAAAAAAAAAAAAAAAAGAAGGAATTAAGAGAAGATTAGATTACTATACTATTGGCAGTTTGTACAGTTTCTGGAATTCAAAATTCCAGATCTCTTTCAGCTATTTTGGTTCTTCAGGCATAAAAATATTTTAAAAGCTGTCAGTCAGTCACCATATTTTTTGTGACGGTTGCAAAATGAACAGTAATGAGAATGAATAGTAATGAGTGCTTTATTCAGTATCTATAAATACCAATTGATTTTCATTGTAAGTTTATATATTTCAGTCGACAGACATTTTAGTTTTTCTCTTCTTTTTAAAACCAAGCTCAGGTTTTATTAGACCATAGCTGTTCATTCAAACATGTCTTAGTTTTTCTCACGTTACGCTAATGAACCACTTGCTTTTGAAGTTTAATTCTAAATATGCATGTGTGTCACTTGCTCCTGCTCACATTCTCCATTTGCCAGGAGGGTAAAAATGGGTGTCTGTGACTAAACATCTGAGGTCATCTTTTTGCAAGGGAAGTATGCTTTCTTCTTAGAGGATGGAATACCATTATTTTAATCAATGCAGGCGTCTCCTGTTTTGATTGTTATGTTTTGATAATGATTTTGATTTACAGAGACACAGAGCAGTGAACCCCTTATTTTAGGCTTCTGTGGAGAAAGCAAAAATCTCCATCTTGCACAGAGGGTAGGAGTTCAATTAGGCATTTTGGTGTCATGGGAGGTTGATTGTGCTTTAATTGGCTCCAGCTGACTGGTGTTTAGGCCATGATATTCTTCACCTGCAGTTGGATACTTCTCAAATATGTATGGAAATTTTTATTGAATTTGAAAATGTTGCACAACGAATAATTATTTCCAAAAGGTACTTTACAAGTGAATGCCTTATGATAAACACAAGTGAAGGAGAAACCATTAAAACTGTAGAATAATTTAAGTTGGAAGGGACCTTTAGAGGTCATCTGGTCGAACCTCCTGCTGCATGTAGGCACGACTTTGAAGTTAGATCAGGTTGTTCAGGGCTTTGTCCAGTTGAAAACAGTAATTAGCCTTCTCTTCTTCAGGCTAGAGAAACACAGTTCTCCCAGACTCTTCTCATAAGTTATGTGCTGCAAGCCCCCTCATCATCTTGGTCCTCTTTGCTGAATTTTTGCCAGTTTGTCAGTGTCTGTTTTGTAACAGGGAAACCAAAACTAGACACTCTGTTCCAGATGCAGTCTCCCTAGTGCTGAATAGAGGGTAATAATTGCTTTCCTTGACCTGCTGGCTGTGCTCCTGTGAATGCAGCCCAACGTGTGGTTGGCGTTCGTTACTGTTGCTGCCGTCGCCTGTTCAACCCCCAGGCTGTCTTCCCCAGAGCTGCTTTCTGCACCGTGGGTTTCCATTTGCAGAGCTTCCTGTCTGCTTTGGCTGAATGTTGTAAGCTTTCTGTCAGCCCACTTCTCCAGCCTGTTGAGATGCCGCTGAATGGCAATCCCACTCTCTAGCACGTCAGCCACTTCCCAGCTCTGGTGTCATCTGGAAACTTGCTGCGAGTGTTTCTCTCATTGTCTAAGTTGTTAACGAAGATATTAAGTGATTAAACAGATAGTCTTCAGGAAAATTTGTCCCGTAATCTTCTTTGGGACTGAGGTGAGGGTCACCAGGCGGTTGGATGTTGGTGTATGTTGTTCCTTCTTGCCGTTCTTGAGGATGGCCATGACAATTGCCTTTTCCAGTCATCAAAAGGATCCTCCAACTGCCACAGTATTTCAAAGATACAAAGAGCAGCCTCAAAATGATGTCATCCTGTTTCTTGCACATTCATAGACCTGTGTAGTTCCAGTTTGATTAAGTGGTCCCTAAGAAAATCTTCCTCTACTATAGATAGGACTTCCCTGCCCCAAACAAAGACATTAGGAACATGGGCCTGGGCAGCCTGAGAGCAGGCCTTGCCAGTAAAGACTGAGGCAAAAAAGTCATTGAATGCCTCATCCTTCCTCTGTACCCTTCGTCGGTAGTTCTGTTGACATATTGAGGAGTGACAAACTTTCCTTGGTCTTTTGCTGCAGAAGTACCTATGGGTGAGCCTTTCTTGTTGACCATACTATCCCTTGCCAGTTTCAACTCAGCCTGGGCTCTGGCTTTTCTAATTTTGCCCCTGCAGTCTGGGCAAGGTTTCTATAGTCCTCCTGGGTACCCCGTCCCCACTTCCACCTTCTGTTCACTTTCTTTTTGTGTTTGAGCTCAGTCAGGGATTCCACGTTCAGCCAAGTCAGCCTTCTGCCACGTCTGCTTCACTTCCCATTCATCAGGGTGGATTGTTCTCCTGCTTTGAGGAGGTTTTCCTTGAAGATCAAGGAAGGCCCATGTGCCATTCTGCACCCCAGGGCAGTCGTCCATGACATTACACCTGCTGGTTCCCTGAACAAGCCAAACTGCTCCCCTGAAGTTCAGCATCAATGTTGTCTTTGATGTGCTCATGAACTCTCAGTTGCTTGTGCACCACCAGTTGCCATCTTAGCGGCTATCAGGGTGCTTAAAGACCCCCAGGATGACCAGGGCCTTTGGTTGTGAAGGCTGAATAAAGCTTTATCCACTTCCAGTTCTTGATCGAGTGGTGGGTAGCAAACACCCACAGCAGTGTCCTCCTTGTTGGCCTCTCTGATTCTGATCCATAAGCATTAGCTCTCAACGAACCTATCACCTGTTCTACAGCAGAGCTCCATGCATAGAAGTCTTGAGAAATAAATCTGATACATTAGTCTCTTAAGAGGAAAAGTCTGTTTCCTGAGCACGCATTTTAACAGCTTTTAATCCTATACAGTGCCTTTTCCAGCAGAAACATGTATTTTTTCTGATAAACAAAAAACCCTCTTGAAACTCTTTTGGACTCTAAACATTTGGGGTACCATAATAACTTAAGCATATGGTTAATAGCATTTCTCAATGGCGGATTGTTTGGTATAAAATCTTTATGCATATCTGTGGACAGAAGGGGTTAATAGCATGCTTCCAGTCTTAAGTGCCAATGTAAAGCACTCACTGAATTGATGTATTTTTTCAGTTGCACTTTTCTCTTTGTGCTTTCAGCAGTTCAAAAGTTGCGATACTGAAATTGCCCATCTTGACCTCAGTTGTCTTCGGCGCTAACGAAATGCCCTGTGCTGTTAGTTATGAGTTAGGCCATCAGCCTGGGACTCGGAAGTGTTATTTCTGGCTCTGCAATTATCCTACTGCTGCAATTTCCCCATCTGAATTGGGGATAACAAAGCTCTCCTTCTTTGCAGGATGCTTTGAGATTTCATGATGAAAAGTGCTATATAAGGGTTCAATATTGTTATGTGAACAAATATCACTTTGTTTGCATGGCTTGACCATCTTATAAGCAAGCGGAGAGCTGATGACCAAATCAAGATTAGAATTGAACAAATGAGTTATAATGAACAACTTCAGTCTATTGACTTTATTTTTTCCTTCTGTTTGAAAGTCATTAACTTTTATAAGTCAATCTCTAGAGAAATTTTTAGTCTGTAAATCATTTGCCAGTTGGGTTTAGAAATCTTTTAAGTTTGCTTGTTTCGTGGTTTTACTTATCATTTTAGATGCCAAATAAGTTACTTATTAGTTTGTGTGATCACTGGCAATCTGAACATAGAATCGCGCATTATAAGGTTAAGTTTCCAGTTGCAGCGTTGGACATTTTTCAAGTGCATTTAAAAGGCATTTCCAGGAAAAAAAACCCTGAAAATTACAGATTAACAGTGAAGAATCTTTACAACAGGAAAAAAGTATACCTTCATTAAAACTATAAGTCCGTTGTGAACAGGGCAGCAACAAAACTGTTTATTTTAAAAATAATTTCAAAAACCTTTTTACATTGTTTGCACTTAGACTCATGGGTTAAGTCCTTCTGATCTTTCTGAGTTCATGTATCGTGGCAGTTTGCATATGATTGACTTTTGTGTTGTAGAGTGGAAAAAAGCATCCTCAGTTAAATTTGCATACTGCGTGCATGAAATTTTTAACCAGGAAACATTAGGGAAATAGTTTGTCAGGTGGTGTAAATAAAAATAACTTCAAAAAAACTATGCCAATTTATCCCGGTTGAAGATTTGCTCCAGAATATCTGAGAATGACTGTGTGTTTTGGCACATGGGTGTGAATAGTTAACATCTAATTTGTATCTGGAAAACACAGAACTAAGTTTTCTGGCTGTATTCTTTCCTGAAACCCTGGTATTGCAATAGGAGTGCATGGGTCTTATGAAAAACGGTGGATATTTTTTAGCTGGCATGTAGATACTCATGATGCTGCCTTACCAGTTCAGGAGAAATCCTTTTCTCAGCCCACGTGCCATTCAGTTTGCACATACTCCAGGTTGAAGAGCACAGGGAAAGGTTGTAACGCAGAGTTGTGTTGTGCACGAGAAGGTTATTAAAATCAAGTGAAAGTGCGCTCTATACCTTGGGGATTTTCAATGCAAAATCATTCTAACTAATAAGCAGATACTAAGTGTGCCAAATTTTACCCCAAGGTACGCACCAGCTCCTGTGGTGGTGTCGGTTTTACTCGCTGACTTTTATTGACTATCAGGATTTATTGACCCAGGAGGGAAATATTGACAGAGGTGATTCTCTACCAGTTACAATTTCCATTAAGGGACAATAGCACCTGGTGTTCACTGTAAATTTAAGCTCAGTGCATGCGTGTCATGGCACGGGGTTGAACGTTTACCCACCGTGATCGTGTGGCAGTGCTGTACATGAGACCCGAGTGCTTTTGCACAGACCTTGACATTTTTGTTAGGGAAAAATATCTGTGATGTGCCTGGCTAGTGACAAGCCTAAGAGAGAAAATGTGTGTGCATGTGTATGCATTAGCCTTCGTATGTATGTTAGAGCCAAGCTGATTTTCTTCTGGTAACTGTTATAACAGCTTTTAATGCCATACATCCATATTGCTAAGTTCACTACAGACCTGAATTATGTACCAGCAAAGCGCTGTAACATTTCTTATGCCTGAGTAATTGTGGACCAGAATCTGGCCCAATATGCTTGATTTACAAAAACTTGTTCATGGCTGCCTTCTTTTATCGGTACAGTAAATCACAGAAAACGTTGGCTAATCTCACGTAATGGTCTTAGACAGCTATGATTAGTATTTCGAGGCTCTCTTCATATTCCGACAGCCCTTTCAGTAATAAATAAACAGATATTTGAGAAACTTGCAGCATTGTGCTTGCAGTAATTATAAGCCACCTTATTCTAAATGTGAGACTGACCTGAAACACATTTTTTATTAATTTTTTTCCTCGTGGAAACACTGAAATATTGGCAAAGCATGCCTACTAAACTGGACATCTTAATTTTATTCCTGTAAAATTAGTACTTGCCTACTGTTGCTAAAAAGAAAATAATCATATTATTTAAGAAGTAGAAAAACGGTTGTACTGGCTTTTCTCAGCAGCACTGTGGCTTTTTTGGGTTGTATTCATAATGCACATGGGTAAAATTACATCTAAAAATGTTTGTTTAATTATTAAGAGCTCCTTCTCTTTCTTGCTCTTTTTTTCTCAACCCGTATTAATTTTACGTACTTGGTATTAGTCTGAAGATGTCATTGCAAATACTCCCTTTAGCACATTTGCACTTACGTGGGATCCGGAAGCTGTAAGTACAGCAACCTTTTGCTGTGACTACAGTTTATCCATTTCATCCTGTGCTATTTTCCAAGCTGGTTAATGCATCTTTTTATTGTTTGACAAAACTTTGTCATTGAAAAACCTTCTGCTATTAATATGCACAAATGAAGCTTATTCCTCATTCGCAGTGGTGCTGGAGCTGGGAATACTGCCCAGGCCTGGGTGCTGGGATTTTGGGTCCTTTCATCCCTTTGCCACCCGCATATCCCACGATGTACTCCGCAATGGGATGAACCTTCATGGTCTGCACCGCAAGGCAGAGTTGGGTCTCAGAAGATTTGATGTGCAGAGCACAGTGCTGCGGGAGCGGGTTGGCTTCAGGAGGGCTTTGCTGCGGGAGGGTGGCCAAAGCAGCAGCAGAGCTTCGTACTGGCCAGCGCTCCCCTTTTGATACCGTTCTGCTTTGTCAAGTCCTCTGGGCCAAACCTATTAATTATCTTCCTCAGCGATGTGGGGATCTGCAGCAGGCACGATTCAAGTAACGTTTAAATATTTAGTTTCTCGTTTTCAGAACATTATCTGAGCCTGACTCAGAGGCTTGTACTTCATCTATTCATGTGTCTTTTAGAGAGAAATGGATGGATGAAACGTGAAGGTCACATTGCAGCAGGGACCACTCATCCCTGCTCCAGTCTGCTGTTCTTCTGCAGTCAGTAGATGGAGGAGCCCGGGAAGCCGCCCGTGCCATCTGTGGCGTGGCCAGAGGCAGTGGGTGATGCCAACCCTAATCCTGGCTGCAGCATTTGCTCCCGGTTCTGCTCAGAGACCAAGCAGCCCCCCGGTAGCTCGACACAGGGATCAGAGATGCCTTAAAGCCATCTTTGTGCCCCGCTGCTTCTCCCCTTCTCTGCACCATGCGTAACTTGGCTGAAATACAGTGTCAAGTTCAGTGAATGACCAGCTGAGTGAATAGAAGTGTGAACTGCATTCCCTCACTTAGAAATCTGTCAGCTCCCTCTAACCTTTTGGAAAATTGAAAGACCAGAGTGACTGTACTTGCAGAACATCATAACAGTAAAATGCCATTGCGAAGCAGGAAGCAGAAGCAGCACTGGGAATCCAGACATGCAGACACTTTGTCCATACCCACAGAGGAAAAAGATTATATTTTTATTTCTCATCTTTAAAAATACCAACAGATTTACAAGACCAAGGCACCTAACCACTGTGATTCAGGCCACGAGGTCTCTAGGACAGTCATCGTAAATCCTGATTTGTAAGGTTGCAGATTTTTCCCTTGTAGTACACAAGGCATGAAAAACCAAACAGCAGGTTAAGTTTTCAACATAGATGGGGAGACATACATTGTTTTAGTAATTCTTTCTTTTCCAGTGTAGTGCTAGATGCAATCTTTCTAGACCTTTTTTGCAGGTGCAAATTTTCTGCAGCCTAGAAATGGCCATGTGGGTACTTCTGTGCACAGCAGTAATAACAGCACGTAGCCCACAGTGCCACAGATCACCTTCTTAGCCCTCTGTGAAATAAGCCTCATGGCTGATTTTTAAACTTAAGTAGCTTGATTCAGACAGCCACTTACCTGAGCAAAGGAAGCAAGTGCTGTCTGTGCCTGTTGCGGAGCTGTTTATGTAGGAGGAATGACTCATTTCCTACTGACAGCATCACCCCAGGTGGGAACACCTGGGACATAGACCACCGAGTCGTAATTCTTCCTTCATGTTACAGAAGAGACTTGGGCAAAATCATGGATAAACTTCACCAGGTGATGCACGTTGCCAGGAGCTTAGATCACCTTCCCCGGGGAATTGCAGTATCACTGCATGGAATATTGGATTTGAGGTGGAGGAGGATTGTGGAGATTTATGGTCAGCTTAGTTCCTTCAGTAGGACAGTCCTGATGGCTCACTGGTGAAAGCCTGAAGCAGTACCCCCTAGCAGCCTTCGACTTGAAGCTGCGGTAGGTGCACCTGAGCACTGAAATCAGCTCTGCTTCCACTCTGCCTTTTTAATGTTAAACATTTTTAAATGTTTTTTGGGGAGTGATGAATTCTTACTGTCTGTTTATACTGTGCCTGAAACAACAAGAACTGCTATAAATTGGCTGGCTCTAATAAACCCAATAAAAACACCCGGAGATACAGACTAGGTTACTAATACTGCATCTTGTGGGTTTTTTCCAAAGTTTTCCTATACTTTTCACTGGAACTGCTTTTGATATAAATCCTTTCCTTCAATCTGTGAGCTCTATTTACCCTTCCTTTCTCGGTACAGTACTCTGATAACTTCAGTCCTACAGACCTTCTCTCCAGGAAATTCTATTAAGATTTTCTGTTAGCAAAAGTGAGTAGCCCTTCAGAAATCCTTTATCAGGTCTTCTCTTTCCTGTTATGGTTTGTCTCTGCTTTTTTTTTTTTTTCATGGATAGCTGTAATTTAAAGCTTACTAGATCGATAAGTCCAAGATGAAGAGCATAAATGGGAGAAGCAGACAAACAGCTGGTAAAGATAGGAGACAGCTGATTAAAAAGAATTCAGCTATAAAGCATTTGAGTTACTATTCTCTGCTGTGATTTTTGAGTTGGATTAAAAAAAGGGAAGGGGGCATACAAATCGTAATTCTCTCTTCCCTCAGAATCTCTGATTAAAATAATGGTGAATTTCCTCTTTTTCATGTCTCTAAGTAAAAAGTGGATTTTTTTTTTTTTTTAATTTGGAGTAGATGTTTTAATCAATTACAAGTGAATTGGCTTAATATAGAGGTAGCTGGGGGAAATGTAATGGCAGGAAGTCTGGACCTGATGTAATAGCAGCATCTCTGGTCTTGAACTCTGTAAATCCAGTCCTGTGATAAACTGAAATCCTGCAAATAGCCTCTGTTTCACACTGATTCACGGCATAGGGATTTTCTACCCCACTTTGCAAGCCCTGGTGATTGTGCGTGGGACTGGGTTTGGGTTTCCTGTGCTTTCTAGCTGAGGCATGTCTTGCAATCCTTGGACCAGGCTGCCACAGCTTTGTTGGGTTATACCCAGCTGGCACAAGCTGTAGATCAGGCAGTTTGCATTTGGCATTACAAATTGCAGTTACATTACTTTTTGAAGGTAAGGACGCTATAAAAGGCTGAGTGTATTGCCAGCAGGGGAGTGAACGTTTCTAAGCTAAAGCTTCAATAGAAGTCAAGAAGGATTAAGGTGCAGCTGAAAGTAGAATTGAGGTTCCTAAATCACTGCAGAGCTTTAGAAAATGTTTTCTGTTCACATCAGAAACCATAATTTATTGACAAAGGGGTCGAACTTTAAAATATATGTGCTAGTGAATTGTGTTTCAGTGGAATCGCATACTTCTTTTGGCGGGGAGGTTTGTATAAATGTTCTGTGTGTGCCCATAACCACAGAAACTATATGAAAGGCTAGAGATGTGTGTGGCAGTAAGCACGTACATCTTATACGTGTACATCTATGTATGCTGAATTTGGCTATGTATACATCAAAATAGCAGAGATGTTACAATATGAATTTGAAATGCTGTGGGAAAGGAGGAGCATGTGCATGTGTGTGCTTTGGAAGAAGAATTGGGTCTATCCATGGGGAAATAAGTCTGTCTGCAACTGGTGAAATGAGACCAGATAAAGAGATTATCAAGTAGTGACAAGAAAGAAAATAGGTTAGCTGAATTTCTCTTTATCACTTCTTTTCCCTTAAGACATCTCACTGAATATCTTGTCATTCATACAGAGAGTCTTGAAAGAAAATCACTTTTAAAGGTGACCCACAAAGGAAAAAAAGAAAAAATGGTGCTTGTGTGCTTCTTTTGCTCCTTGGTGGCATAGGAATATGGCCTGGCATTTACACTGTGTATGCGTACTCTCTTTTGGGAGAGCAAGAAAAGTGGTCCTAAAGCTCCCAAATCTTCCCATTGCCTTTGCTGCTCGCAGCAGGTAGCAGAGCATCCTGTGGGTACGGAGCAGGACGCTGAACAGAGACTGAAGGCCCGGGTGCAGCACGGCTCAGCCAGGAGTGAGTACCCAGGTGCTAGTTCAATAGCAGAGCTGTGTCGCGTCCGCCTATGTGGGAGATGGGTGCAGAAATGCAACTCTTTGTCAACATGTTTGAAGTGGGGGGAATGTTATTGGAAAAAACAGTTAAGGGATCTGTTTCCTCTTGAATACACTTTTCTTTCATGAGCCTTTTTATTTATTTATTTATTTTATTGTAAATGAAAGTGACTATTGAAAATCATTTTGAAATTGTGTTTCACATTAGTGGACTATAGGAGGGCAATAATGTAAGTGGTGGTTGATAAGATTTATTGTTCCTGGTTTTGCGTTATCTAGGGATTCCAATGAAAGCTGAATCTTATCTGTTTGGTACTATATAAACACTTAACAGGCTTTAGAAAGCTTGTAATCTAAGTAGACAAGAAAGGCAAAGAAAGAGAGGGGAAATAGAGGTGCAGAGAAGTGACTCATTCCAAGGTCACAAACCAGACGTAGAATAAGAATCAAATCTTCCCACTTCAGCCCATTTTTCTATTCCATGGGGTATGTTGCTTCTGTTATTCAAATATGGAAAAACCTGTCCTTTTTCAGTCAAATGGAGGGCAAAGAGAATGAGATCAGACATGAACTCAGTGATACAGAGAAAAAAAAATAAAAAACAAAACCAAAGGAATTGTACTGATAAAGATGCTATTTTTAGATAAATTCAACATATGACATACCATTACTCAAATCACAAATTTGTCTCTCTCTAGATGCAGTAAAGTGGGGAGAACGATTCAGATGTAAAACTGCAAATTGACCATGCATTGATGAAGAAGCAGCTGCATGTACTGGTTAGAAATGATTTTTTTTTTTTAAATTATTTGTGTTTTGGATGTAAATTTTATTTGCCTTTATTTCTGAATCATAACATTTTTCTATAAAAGCATAAACATGTGTGTGTATATTTATTTATGCATGTATGTATGTTCTGGAATAATTCCATGTGATTTTAATTACTTGAAGTATGTGAGCATGCTTTCAAACTCTGAAAGCTCTCTAATGTCAGATGGAACTTGTTTGTCTTCTCTTTTTACAAGTTAAGCAAACAGTAATTTGTTATTGTATGTGTAGCTGAGCCCTAAGCTAGGCTTTATCCTGTTGTAGCATCTAATTGATGAGGAGCTTGTGATTTTACATTTAAAGAAGCCCTCAAATCTGTTTGGTCCTTTAACCTGTAGGAAAAGGTGCTGTAGTTATTCTATTCTGATTATTTCAAAGGAAGTCTTCCGTTCTGCTTTCCAACAGCAGGTGATGGTGGCCACTGGGGCCGTGAGTTACCCCAGTCACCTGAGGGTATCCTGATCCAAAGTGGTGGATGGACCTTGCCTTTCTTTAAAGCACCCCGGGGCGTGTTGAAGAGAAATAGCGGAAGAGCAGGGCCTTAGCGGTGGCATTGCCAACAACTGTTCATCAGTGAAAAAAGGTCTTGGAGACATGGAGTTATTTGTGTCTTGGGCTTCTCTAGGATAGCTTGTTACCAGGGGTCTTGAGTGCCCGTGGACCCTTCCTGTAGTGAGATGTGCTTGGAGGAAGTAATCACACTGGCAAGGGATTTCATCTTTTTCTTTTTTTAAAATCCTATTCATAAAAAAACCTCCTATAATTTTGTGTTCTGTTTCTTGTTTGTGGCTGATGAAAAGGAAGTCTGTGCTACCAATATGTGGAGTTTAAGTATGTGTTTCCCATTAACTTTTATTAATAGGAGCTCTAAGGCTAAAGCTTTGTGTATAATGGGAATTATTTACACCGTAACTTTCTTTTGAGATACCATTTATTGGAATTTTCTGTATTCTGCTCACTGGCCCTGACTACTGCAGAGAGCAGGGCTGAGAACCTCGCTCTTATGGATCTGCTGCTGAATTTCATTTTGCATATTTTTGTGGTCTCTAAAATTCACAATGACAAAGTTATTGATAAAATATAGTCTGCCTGAATATTGCTTTAACTTTTTTTTAGTGAAACATTTTTATTCTTTTATTATACCCACTGATAAATTTATTTTTCCTTACAGCCAGTGATTGTTTCGAGTAGGGAATAATTTACTAATTTCTGATAAATCCCAACTAATCAGGCAGTGGGATTCAGATGCTGTGTGAATCTAGATCTCCATAAAATCTGGTTATATTTTCATTCATCTCTCTTTAGGAGCAGCTCTGAACTGAGAAGCTCACTTTCTTTTCAGTTTGTAAGGTAGCTTATAAACTTTCCCTCTTTCAAGACCAGCCATCTGGAAAGGTTGCCATGTGAAGGCTGACTATTTTTTAAGTATGCATGAGCAAAGAGAATAAAGATTTACTTTGCTTTTCTTGTGGAACACTCTGTCTTGTTTTTTCTTAGACAGCCCCAAAAAACGCATAAACTTTTTTCCTTTTTTCCTTTTTTCTTTTTTTTTTTTGCCCCCAAAACCTTCTCCTGTATCTTCTGTGAGAGTATCCCATGGGCTGAGCTATTCCATTTCAAGGGAGAAATACTGGAAATGTAGCCATGCGTTCCGAGTGTAGACTTGAGCAGATTTCTATATAGAATAATAGAAGCTTTTAGGTTGGAAAAGAACTTTAAGATCATCCAGTCCAACCGTAAACCTAACGCTGCCAAGTCCACCACTAAACCATGTCCCTAAGTGCCACATCTACACGTCTTTTAAATACCCTGGCCTTCTCCCTTAGCAAGAAAGATGGCAAAGTGATGCAGCCTTTATAACCAGCTGGACGCTTGGCTCTCAGGGCGTCAGAAATGTGTATGTTTGGGAAATGTGCTGTTTTCTTCCCTTTGGCTCGCAACTTTGAGTACACCCAATTTTCTAGTTAATATGCCATTTCCTCTCCGACTGAACCAGTCTCTCAGTGCAGGGATCAGCCTCGCGACCTCTTTGCCCTGTGTGACCAGAGAATGAACCCGAAGCCATTCAGATGGGGCTTCAGACTTAAGTTAATATATTCTCCAATGTCTCCCCCACAAATAGCTGCATTTACTCAGGATCTTTTTATTTAAATGTATTTCTCCTCTTTGTCAGATAGGGGAATTGTAATTAAGATTTGTGTTTAACTGTGTGATAAAGTTCCTATATTTAGAGTTTGTGAGTCTGTTATGTTTTAAAAGATATTTGGCAATGTGAAAGTTAGTAGTCATTTGTTTTAATTTAAAATTCACTATATGCTATGTGAAGCGGTATTTATAAGGCGGATACACCGTCATGTCATTTTCAACTTGCTTAAAAGCCAAATAACTGGTTAAGGAAGCTCCCGTCCTGAGGAGAAGAAAGGGCTCATTAAAAACATTAGCTGATATAGAACAAATTGAGCTTCAGTGCCTGCATAAAGATTATAATAACTGTAATAATAAATGAATTAATAATGCATTAAAGGAGAATTCCTCCAGTCAGATTGTCACACGCTTATCTCTGAAAATTGACTTCAGTGAGGTGTGTCACTGAGCTAATGACCTTAACTGATGGATTCAGGATTTTTCCACACTCCAAAATCCATTTAAATCCCTATTTCTGTACTTTTGACAGTCTTCTGGACAGACATGAAGTAAGTAGGACCATTTGGTGTTGCAAGCCAGGGGGTAGCTCTTTGCTGAAACAAGACGATCTCTGGTTTTAACCTCAGGTAATCAGAGCTGGTTAAACCCTGACCACTTGCAAGGGAAAATCAGGTTAGCAATCTAGTGCTGCAGGCTGCACAGAGACACCGGAGGCACGCACATCTTGGGCCGGCGGGACTTCAACAAGTTACACTGTCTCCATCATATGAAGAGCTTTCATAAGGTTGAAGCTTTTAGGTGAAGCTTATGTTTGTATGTATCACCAGCAAATTCTCTCTCCCAAAACTGCAGATGAACTATCACCAGACCACTGCTGTGTGCTAGGATGGGGCTGTTCCTGCGGTCCACGGGCAGTAACGTGCTCCGAGTGCAGCTCGGTCTGGCATCTTCCCATCTGCTTGTGAGAGGGCTGAACTGGGACAGGCGGGCATGTTCCAGAAGTGCCTACTTAGGAACTAAATGTGAAATAACCGGCAGTAGCGTTGTATCTGAAAATCCCCCTGAGTTATGGGTTATAAATATCATGAGATTATCAGGATTTAGGAATAAATGGTCAAGTCCAGCATTGAAATACAGGTGTCAAGAGGGTTTTAGTAGTGGAAGTGTAGGTGCTGAGGCACATCTCTAGACTCAGCAGGAAAGTGAGAGTTTGGGGATTTCTACTGTCCCCCCTGGGTAAGGGCTGGGTTTATAATGGTTATTAGGCACCTGTGCTACGCTGGGGAAAAATTGCATTAAGGGACTTGATTACCCAGACATCGTAAACCCATGTTGCTTGTAAACTGCATCTTTAGGCACCTAGTTACCTTTAAAATGAATCCATTAGTCGCTTTGGAAAACCAAAATGGCTCTCCTAAACCTAGGTACTGCTGAACATGGAGTCTATGTGAGTTGGTTAATTTTTAGAATCTTAAAATAATTGAGGCTGGAAGGGACCTGGGGAGGTTGTCTGGGTGCTTCATTTCAAAAAGGAATCTATGGGTTCCAAATAGAGATTATGGGGAACCCTTGTCCTTTTATTATATGTCACGCGGATGCTTCTATGTGATGCGTCCCCATTTATACCTGCAAACAGGTTTTTGTAGGTGTTAGTTTGCATGTGCAAACACTGAGCTTCTCCTATGAAAGATATGAAAGCAAAATTCCTTCTGGGATGGTTTTCTGGAGAATCATTGAAAATTCATCTTTGTTTTGTTTTTTTTTTTAAAAATCTCATTCAGCATAAAAAGGCAAGCAAAAGGACAACATCAATGGGTTTCTTATCAGTGCTTTGCATCATGTTAATACTATAACCAACAGTAAATTATGTAGGCATTATACTGGAACAAAGGAAATTATACCAGGGATTTTATTCCAGAAGACTTTGAGTCTGCTTGTCAAGTCACACAATATGTGATTTGCTTTATTTGCTGGCTAATGTGAGGGTAGCTGAACAGTTGCTCTAGTCGTCTCTTTCCCAATGCATTGCTTTACTTTGGTACATTACTTGATACATCCCAGAAAAATAATGAGATATCAAATAAAGGTAATGCATTAATGTACCAAATTATTATGGCTCAGACAAATGACCAGAGTGTTGCCTATGCATCACGTGAAGTGGTCACTCAGGGAGCTGAAAGCCCAATTCTGTTTTTCAACCCTCCAAGCAGTAGTAGACACAGCAGCACTGAGGATGTTGAATTTTGGAACAGAACAAACAGGTACCTGCTAGGAAGCTGATAAAATAGCGATAGCCTGGGGCTGGAAGCATATAACAAGGGAAATAAAACTCTACCTGCTGAATTGGATCTGCTCCTCCATATTCTCTGTGATTTCTGTATTGACTGCTGTCAGAGGCAGGAGAAAAGGCTAAATGCTAAGGCTATTCTTAAATTTTTAGTAATGACACTAGGTTCATTAGAGCTCCCATCAAATGGCTTTCAGTTACTATCAGTCTGACTTGTATTTGAATTGATGACCTTGAGATGAAAGGCTTTTTATTCTATTACCCTTCTCCTGAGCCATCAAGTCTTTAATATGCCGTGTAAAATCAGTTTTCAGATGGTATTTCTTTTATATGATATTGTCATTTATTATTAACAATGTCTGATTTTGAGTGCTACTAGCTATAATTGTGCATAATACTACTTTTGTTATTCCTATTACTTCAAATATATCTGCTATATTACTATATACTTCTAGACATAGAGAAAATAGATTGGTAATAGACTGTAATTCAGCTTTATATAAACGAGTTAATAAAATCACATAAAAATACAAACTTCAAATAAATTCAGCATCAGCAAAGGTTGTGTATTACTTCAGTAAATTGAAATATAAAATTCTGTTTTGATGCTGAAATAAGCTTTCCTGCAAAGTACTGTATGGGACCACCAAATGCATAGTAAATTAAGAAAAATTAATAAGAATGTAATACAGATCTTCACAGTGAAGGAAGTATATTACATGCTGCCCTCTTCCTCCTGAATGGCTTTTTCCTAAAGACAATATAGAGCAGACCATGTTAAGAAACCAATGTATATAGGAGTGCTAAACAGAAGTGTAACAAGGTAGCTTTTTTCTATTTTGGTTTTATTTGAATGTATTCTTAGGAAAACCTAAAACTGGCAGCACTGGGATAAAGAGGTGCCTTTTGTGGACAGATTCTTTGCAAACTCTCAAGTATGGATAGCTAATCATACATATTTGATCTGACTTGCAAGTACGTAATATGAATTTAAAAAGAAAGATAATATGAAGCTGTGCTGAGCAGCAGTAGTCCGTTGTGCCAAATTAAATGATTCTTTTACCCTTATTTGTTCCAGAGGAGATAACATTCCTGTAAGATTTTACTTCTTGGGTTTTGACACCAAAAGTGTTAGAATGCCAATCTGACACAGGACCTTACGGGGTCATCCAGTTCAGCCTGCTGGACCACACTGCATAGCCTGTCTCAAGGAGAGACGTTTGTATCAACGTCTTTTTAGAGGCTTCCAGTGATGGGTCCCAACTGCTTTCTTGGAGATAACGTATTAAAATGATTAACTATCCATATAGCTCAGAAAGCTCTTCATAATATCTGTCCTTAATTTTCCTTTCTGTGAATTAAGCCAGTCACTACTTATGCTCATGAAGTACAACCGATTGTAGTTTTCTTAATTAAAACCTGTTACGGATTGGAATATTGCTGCTATGTCTACTTCTCGGTCCTCTCTCTTTATAGAGTGAACAAATATCCTTCTTTCTAGGTCATGTTTTCTAAATCTCATATGAATAATTACCTCCTGTGTCCTGTGGTTAACATCTGTTAATATTTCCCAAACCCCCACTTGTCTCTCTGGCAGCAGACTCGTGTTGCTGACTCACGGTTAGGTTTTATCCTTGCTAACCTCCCTGTTCTCTCTCTATTGCTGCCTACCCGATAAAGCAGTTTTAAAGTTTGCACTTGATTATTTCCAAAATAGGTAGGACTTTGCATATCTTTTTATTAAATTATCTTCACGATTTCAGGTGTTTGGGTTTTTTTTCCAATGTGTTGAGATAATTTGGTATGCTAGTGCTATTCTCCAGAGTGCTTGCAGATCCTCCACACTTCATGTGACCTAAGTTACTCATGAAAATATGGGACCAAGTGCAAAGACCTGTGGAGATACACTAATGTGTTCCCTCAATTTGGAAGTGGACAGTTGAAAAATGTTGAGTGTGTTTATTGTTAGTCTAAAATAAGAAGAAGGTAAATCTACCTTACCCTGATAGAGGAATATGTTTGTTTATTCAAAATATATCACATCTAATTCCTTCTTATGATAGGGTAATTATCCTGATTGGAAAAAAAAAAAAAAAAGAAGACAACTGGGTTGACATGATTAGTTCTTCACAAATACATTTTGGCAGTTTCTTCTCACTTTATATTCCTCTGGGTGCTTCTAATTTCATTGTTTAATCATTTGTTCCTGGGTCTTTCAATGTGCTGAATCTAGACTGTGTAGTCTTCCTTTTTCCCATTTCTAATAATAGCTGCTATGTTTGACCATCTCTTACCCTCTGGGACGTCAGCCATTCCCTGAGAGTACTAAAAAGTAATTACTAATAGTTTAAAGAGAACTTCAGCTGATACCTGAAGTATTTCAAAATAAATTTAATCCTTAATGACTTATTCAGCTGTATCTTACCCACACAGTCTTTAACTCTCTGCTCAGCTTGTGTTCCAAGCTCCTAGTTAAAATGAATTGTCTTGAGAGTCTGGTCACTGTAAAACATCTTTTTGTGAAGACATAAGGAAAAAAAGGCATTGCATATGCCACCCTTTTGTATGTGGAGCGTGAGTTGCTATTCTTTCCCTGTTAGGTAATGAACTAATGTTTCCCTTTATCTTTTAAATCCCTTTTTGCAGGCAAGGTAGAAAGAGGGGATCTTGTCATCAAAAGTAAAAGGTTCTTTAGTAAACTGCCATCTTTATTTTTTGATTAATTACAGTTAATTCAACCACTGAAGGGTTAGAAAAACTCATTAAGATTTATAAGAAGTATTCTTATCGCTTAATTAGTCTTCATTAGTTGAACCGGAAGACTTGAAGATTCGTATTTTTATATTATTCACCAAAAACATGTTAACCATACAGCATTAATACTGTTTCTGTAAGTGCACCGTGGTTGCGGTTATGTTCTCCTATTGCATTTCCTTCCCAGCCGTATTTTCAGCACCTTCTGGCAGTCCTGGTGTCTGATCCTTGCTCTGGCAGGAGTGCTGCGGGAATGTCCTGCTCCAGCAGCCTTGCTTAGGTGATGGTTAGTCACTCTGCCATGGTGCTTCCAGTCTAACAGCAGTAGGACTGAGAGGAACAAGGGGGAGTTGCTTTTTTGGCAGCCTGAGCACCTGGCACATCGGGGTTTGAGGGGTGGGGAGGGTTAAGCTGTGAAATGTCTCCTCAGTTGGTGTGCACTGGGTTATTTAGAGGCTTGTAACTCAATAATATTGCGATGTTTTTTCATGACGATGGCAAAGGACATGTCCTTGAGGCAGGTGGCATCCTGTGCTGAATTTGGAGGGGAAGGGAGACAGAGCGCTTCCAGGAAAAGGGCTTAAGGATATGTGCGAAAGAAAGTAGTGTATTTTTGCTAGTCTTCGCACTGGGGAAATGAAGAACCATTTTGGTTGAAATGAGTCAAAAGAATCTGCCCTAAAAACCAAAACTTTGAGAGACTGTTCACTCTTTAAAAAAAAAAAAAAAATAGAGGTGTGTGTGTGGGGGAGAAGCAAGTCCTCAGATGTAGAAAAGGCAAATGTAAAGGCCAGTTCCCATTGTGGATAGGGAGGAAGGCATGAATGAGTGAGAACGGACATTGGAGAGAGACTTGCTAGTGACCGAGCCAGCAAGCCCTGCCGGGGTGGCCACTGGGGCTCCAGCTGCTGGGAAGGAGCCGTCCCTCAGGAGATACTTCCAGGAACAGAGCTGTGGTTGAGTCTGCCAGCAGACTAGATGACTTCTTGAGGTCCTTTCCAACACTCTGGTTTGATGAGATAATAAAAATTAGATATGGGCCAACTTTTGAAAGGGAAAGTTGTTACCAAAATGAGCTCTTAAAATGCATGGTTTGTTTTGTGAGGGGTTTTTGTGTGTGGGGAAAAAATGTGTACAATCTTGAGACTTTACCACAATATTATATATAAATACAGATGCAATAAATTAATGCATCGGTTGCAATATTAGTTATAGATTTGGACAGTGTGTAGTATAGTGCTGTCCTCTGATGTCTGCTGTAACACAGAATAGTAGAGTACTGGAGTAATAAATATATGGTAAATATAACAAACGTATTAAA
This sequence comes from Mycteria americana, assembly GCF_035582795.1. NCBI lineage: Eukaryota > Metazoa > Chordata > Aves > Ciconiiformes > Ciconiidae > Mycteria > Mycteria americana. The sequence continues at coordinate 13,519,645 of NC_134375.1, read as the reverse complement.
AAGGTGTGATAAACTATTCATTATAAGATTCTCTTTCAAAAGTACAGCCTGTTTTTTTGTTATTCTCTTTCCAAGTCCTGCCCCCATGGACTTGAATGTTAATGTATTTCATTCTGCTATGAAGAATTCTCACCTTTTCTGCAAAGCCACTTTCCAGTTAGGTATTTCTGAGGCAGATTCGATAAGAGGGTGCCTACAGTTCTGTACTTTGGAATAAAGGAAAAAAAACCCAAGACAGTACCCTCCATGAAATGAAAAGATAAATTAATTTTCTGAAAGTGACTGAGCTATTGAATTCCTTTTCTAAATTCATTCTTTGACAGAATAGCATAAGTAAATGCTAGAGAATGGAAAGTGATTAAAAATGTAAGAATTAATAGCAAAAAGTAGATAAGCAAATGTTACGTGCACAGATTTGCATCCTGTGACATAAAGAGGATTAAAGAATTAATTTACCACTAGCATTTATTTTAGACAAGTCCTGAGGCCAGTTCACATAAATAACACTCCTAATGTGTGAAGACCCTAATGAAGTCAATGGGGCAAAGCCAAAATAGTCAATTGAAGAAGAAAAGGAAAATAAATATAAAAAACTGTATTAATTTTTTTCTTACCAGGTAAAATACTAAGTTAATAAAAACTAGGAAGATGATCAGAATAGAAATTGGAATTACAGTTTTCTCTGCATGTAGTTTGTGGTAACTAGGAAGGCTTTGAAAAGAAAAGTGATTACATAAAGAGATACGATTTGTGAACCAAATTTTTAATATTACCAATATTTTATCTTGAGGCAACAGTAACTCAGTCTTTAAGTGATGAGGAGTTGCTTTATTTTCTGACAGTCTGAAAACTGATTCTGACACCCTGATCCATCCTTGATTGGATTAACTGAACTGACATTTTTCCAGAAAAGAACAAACAAAACACACGGCATCCATCCGGTGGTGCGTCGACAGAGGCGGTGTTCACAGACCCCCTCCTTGTCAGCCCGAGCCGTGGCGACGTGCCAGCTCTTATTAGTATCAGCCCTCTGTTTCTCTTCCCAAACCACATATGCTTTGCAAAGCGCTCATGTCTCCCACGTATGACAAGTGCTTAGGGTAATAACGGGAAAATGTTTGCAGAAGTTCATGTTTGTCTGAAAGGACTCCTGCTTTCTCCTCAGTCATTTTATCATGCATTATGGATGCATGGTATGTGCCCATATGGATTCCTGTTTTCCATGCCACCTGTGTACACTGAGTAGACTTACAAAATTACACCTTAGCTGACCAAATCAGCCACATTTTAGAAACTTAGGCCTGGAAAGTCGTTGCAACTCCATTTTCTAAAAGCTGATGTCTCATTACAGAATGACTTGCGTGCCTGAATCAGGCTTGACAGAGATGTGACAAATTACTTGGGGATTTTCTTTAAATGCTGCTATACTATTGACATATTTCCTCAAAACCCATCCTGTCATGCTGGATCAAAAATTGTTGCAGTACAAGTTATTTCTGTGTAGCTGTAAGATAGATTGTTGTTCAATTGTACTGGCAGCCCGTGTTTAGTAATCGGTTTATTTGGCTGTGCCATCTTCCTTGGCTGTGTAAAAGTAGGATTACCAAGCAGGCAGATAGCTCTTGGAGATATCTCACTTTGCGTATTTCCTCGCTACTACCTTTGAAAAAAGTAATTTGCTTCTAAACACTTCCCTGCCAAGCTTAGCATTTTATATCCTGCCAAAAAAAATTGCTGATTGTGTCTGAATATGGCAAAAGAGGAAAAAGAGTTATTACTAAGTGGCCTAATGCGCCTTTTTCCCTTTAGTGTAGTTGCTGTTTTGTCCTTGCATACAGGGCTAAGGGTAAGTACAGTATAGCAGCTATTCAGTGCCTGAAATAATTTGGATGGAATTTATTGTCATTAGCATGCAGAAAAGGCAAAGGCAGTTGCCGCATGAGTTCATTACAAGGGAATTATTTCCTTATATACATTTAGTAAGAGTCAGCCCTAAGTGATGTTGCCTCATTAAATTCAAGAACTTGGATACTGTTATCGCTCTTCCAGATTTAATAGGCATGCTTTTTCCAAAGGGTTGCTTTTCTGTAATCTGCTGCATAGCATGCAGACACCTGACAGATGCTCAGTAGATTTCTGCATCTGATGAGGGTTGGAGCTTTGATGAATGTAGAAGAAGGGCTGTCGGAAAGGCCTGAGGTGTGAGGGCACAGGGATGCTACCACGGCAGATTTTGCATGTACTGGGAGCTTGGAAGAGGCTGCTGTGAAATAAACATTTTTTGTGAGCTGGTTACCCGACAGCTTGCGTTGGCTGGAGGTCACCGCGTGGTTTCTGTCGTCATACGAGAAGTTCTGTCTCCGAGTGAGGGGTGAGGAGGACACCCACTAATAAGGGACTCAGCGTTATATCCTCCATGTGCCATGCTGGAAGACAAAGGGACACTGTCTATGCTCATAATCCTTCATTTGAAAATTAATGAACAAATGGCAGGCTACAGACGTGATGGCTATGAAACCTCTTATACTGGGCAAGAAGTGCTTTCCCACTGAGCGCTTTCTGGTTAATGATTGAGTTTCAAATCTGAGTAAGTCTTTGTTGCTGTGCAGTGGTTCTGGGAAAACTAGTTCTGGGGGAGGGATAGACCTTTTGAAGGATGCTTCACACCTACATTAAGAGAAATACTTATTTTTCTTAATTCTTTCCAAGGCAATATCACGAAATCATACAGATTAATGATGGAAAAGTCTTTTTGATCGTCTGTTGAACTGCTGTGTCCCTACAGGGTGGTGGTTTTCATTAACCAACTTTGGTTTACATTTCTACAATTCAGAGTTATGTAAAAAGTTAACAATACTCATACAGCACAAAGTAACAGGGAAAGCAATTCTCTCCAGGTAATTAAAAATCGAGCCGTTCTTACTACACAAGATATTCTGTAACTGGTGAACCTAAAAGCCTGACTTGGTTTCCTACTGACTTGCATTCCCAATTGCTCTGCACAGGGCAGTGCTCATGCATTTTCTGTCTTCCCCAGCAGGCAGGAGATAATACTGGGTTACTCACAGTCTATGTTATGTACAGGCTGACTGGCTTGCCAGTAAATATATTGAGATTTGCCAGTCAGCTGCTCTCAAACAGAATTTACAATGTCCTTTTTCTCAGTGGAGTCACTAGTTTGAGTTTCTTTCCTTTAAACTTCCCCGTTTGCCAGCGATTGAGGGGTTTGGATAGATGGGAGAGGCTGCACAAGTGTAAAAAGCCTCATTTCCTCAACAAGCTGTCCCAGAAAACAGCATTTTTTCCTTTGCCAAACAAAATGTGGTTCTCATCAAACCAATCTATTTCAACATTATAACCTTTATCCCTCGAATAAAAATGCACGGTTTTTGCCAAAACCCTGCTCGTTACCGCAGGATTTTCATTTCTCTCTGAAGGGCTTACGCTTGAGTTTTTATATGCGAGTGTGGTGGGTGAATTCCCGGGAAGGGGCGGGGGGTGTACACAGGGTCCCCCAATGCCCCTGGGGTGCTCCCGTCCTGTCCCCAGGGCGGGTGAGGACAGAGCCAGCCCCTGCTGATGGGGAGCAATGCACCTTCCCTGGGGGGAGCTGGGGCAGAGCCGAGGGCTGCTGGGGGGAGCTGGTGGAGAGCTGGGGGTTGCTGGGGGGGCAGTTTGCACAATTGAGCATTTTTCAGTAAGACTCTGAAAACCCGGCCTGGCATCCACTGAATAAATGGTAACTTCACCCTGATGTTCTCAAGATGATAATTGAGGCATTTTACTTTTTAAACCAGCATTTTGGGAAGCAGGGGCTTCATCAAAGATTTCAGTGCGTTAGTGTTGTCAAGGGACTTGTGGAAGCACTGAAACAGCAATATTAAGAAACCGCTTGCAAAACTTTTTGCTTGTTGCTTGCTTTGCAGCTAAGAAAAACTGAGGCGGCTCTTGATGCCACTCATTATTAAACGCTTTCTTTACCAAATGGGCTTGAACACAAACATAGTCATTCATCTCCCTCTAAACTGTTAATGCTTTTGACATATTTTTTGAAGTTCCCATCATGAGCTGTAGCCTTTGGACTCCCTGGGGTTTGCTGGCAATGTCCAGACCTGAAACTTTATTTTTCCTTCTTGTAGTATTAAAAATCAGTGAGAAAAGGCTGCTTGGTATTAGGATTAACTTGAGCTTCAGTTTCTCTTCACTCCATTTTCTGTTCAGAGTCATTCTCACACTTGCAAATCAAGTGACCCATCATTTAGTGCTGTGCCTGATGGAAGAGTGCCGCACCGCATCCCATAGGAGTCAATAGCTGTAGTCCAGGTACCGGTGATGGGAGGGTGATTGTGCCACGAGGCAGCCAATGAGTGCTGTGCCGTCACTTGATGAGAAATATATCAAAAAAAAGGATCATGTTTCTGTGAAAATAGTAAGTAGTAGAGAATAATATTTTAGATGAAAGGTTAAAGGAATTGGATTTATTTGGGATTTTTTCTGTGTGTGTATGTGAAAGGGCAAGAGAGTGTTTTACTGCAGACTGGTAGATCTGCAAAGAATAAAGATTTTCAGTCATAAAATATCTAATTAATGCCATTGATTCATCTTTTTGATGTGATTAAGTGTCTTTCACAGATCATATATGCGTATCAAATATATTTATATTATATATATATGATAGAAGGAATAAATATTGTATTCTATATTACCAGGTAGTGAGCTCTGACATCCAAAGCGCAGGTTAGCACCCTGCTCCTTACAGACTAATGAGTTATTAATCCCTGCACCGTTACTGTGTGTATATATAGGAATGTTATTTTGGTATTAATCTCTTCAGACTTCCAGGTTTAGTCATCATACCTCATTTCACTGACAACAAGTAATCATAACATAAGGATATAGCTTAATAAATGATTATGAATTGTTATTTTTTGACTGTTTCTATGTAGGTGGCTGTTCAGTTCCCTGCTGAGTTGTCCAAATTAGTGATCTAGATGCATTAGGTAACATAATTTACTTGTCTTAGACCAAGACATGAGCCCGAAGCTCTTTTCTTCCTATTTCCAGTGATAAAATCCTTGGTTTTAGACAAATTGTCAGTTTTCTCTGACTCAGTTGGGTTTTTTCTGTCTTGAAGTCTGCCACTTTCACCCATCTGCAACCCGTCTCCGTTGCCTATTTGAAAAGAGAGCTAAAAATACTTGCAGGCATTATCTCAACAGTCGGTTGCAAAGAGACAGCGATTTGTTGACGTATCAAAGGCAGGTGCACACTGACATCTGCTAGAGAATTTAGAATAATAAAAAATAATTCACTGATTGAAAATGTAATTAAAAAGAAAAGGTACCACATCTCATAAATTGGTAGAGGGTCTTCTGGTGAATCCTGAGATCTCCCTGGAAGGAACCTGGTTGTCTCCGTAATACAGATTTGCAGCCTGGATACATTCAGTGTAGAAAAATGCACATGTAGAAGGTCCTTTCATATTGGTCTAAGAGAAACGCTGTTAGAGGCCAGCATAACCTAGTACGTACTTGTTGGAAGTAATCGTACTTGAGTAGTTTTAGTTACTTACACGCTACATGGAGCCTCGTGGTACTTTCAGTAGTTTGGTTGTATAAAAGTTATTGATAGGCCAACTGTCCCTTTTGAAGCTGATCTTAACAGACAACCTCATAGGAAGTGAGTGCAGAGTGATAGGTGAGTGTAGGTGATAGGATGCTGGTAAGTGCAAAAAACAAAAAAGAAAAGTGTTAGAAAAGCTTGAGATTGCTATGACAGTCAAAGACAGAAATGAGCTGAGTTGGGGAATACATTTTAAAAATATTTAAACTATAATTTGCTCAGCTGTAACAGAAGATAGAATTTAAAATCTTTCTTGTTCGAGTTCAGCTGACTTACTTTAATAGAAGAGTTCACTGAATAAAGGGCAGAAGGACAAACTCAGATATTTTAAGATCAGGCTTTGCGAGTACCACATATAGGAAAATATAGTGCTAAACGCTTTCTCCTTGACAAATGAGGTTCTGCTGCCATATGATCCATATTTCCAGCTCTGGGATGTATCACCCTGAAAATTGCAAAACTAAGTATTAAGAAATATGCCTTGAAAATGTGCCAGCTAAGTTCCTTAAAAGGATCTGAGAAAGGATGACTCACCACTTAAATGGCCATTCATTGCATCTGCAGAGCATTTCAGGTTAAATTCTCTGAGATAGTCATGATTTCTTGTAGAAGCTCCTCTGTGTTGCAGAGCCAGTGCTGCAGCGGCAGCCCATTGCTGAGGTCCTGGTGAGGCGCGAGGAAGGGAGGTGGCATCAACCTAGAAGAGGGACAGGGAGCCAAGAGAGGCACCTACAGCCATCCTGAGCAGTGAGGAGGAGGAGGAGGAGCACCGAGGCTACCCCTAAGAAGGTTTGAAATTTCTGAGTTGGTTAAAAGCTGATGTAAAGCAGGTTTTGGGTGTGAAATGGCCGGTTAACCACTGGGGTCACCAGAAAGGAGCATAGGTGAAATATTGTCTTCTTGTCCCAATGTGTTGCTTATGGTGTGTGAGGGGGGGCTTGGGCATCACAGTGATATATCAGACCACTTTGAAATGTTTGCAACCTGTTGCTGCATGGACTATAGCTGGTATTTCGTATCTATGTCCATCTCTCCTTCTTTTGGTCTCTTTGCTGTTTTGTGTCACAGAGCCTTGTTTACTGTACATCTTGGTATAAGATCAGTTGTTTTTTTCTATTAAGTCAGTATTTCTTAATTTCTATCTTAGCCCAGACGTTTTGTGGGGATTTTTGTTTTGTTTTTCTTTCATTTTCTTCTCTCTCTCTCTCAATAAAACCTGCTTTCTCAATCTCTCACTGCTGTTCCCCTGCAAGCAGCAGGCTCCTAGGGCACAGCTACGCCTGGCGTCTCTTCATAGCTCAACGTGCCGATGGGGCAGAGTTGAAGTGACAAATGTTGAGCTAATGCAAAGCTGAGGCACCTGAGTATATTCTCAAGTGACCGGTGCTTTTTGCTTGTTAAAATACATATAAAATAACCTTTACTGGAACAACTCCTTTTAACATTTCTGTCTTCTTGGTCATATAGGAATTTGATTTTTGCCGGTTGTTTTTCTTTACAAAGTATATTTCTGGTATGGAGTGCTTCAGTTTTGAAGAACCTAAATCCAGGTGCTCTGTAGGAACCTACCTTTCAGAAAACACTAACTTCATCTGCTGAAAAGCAGATCCTTTTAAGTATTTATCAGATTTTTAGAGTATCCTACTACAACCATTTGCAACCTTGAACAGTCTCAGCTGGCACAGGTAGGTAAAGGCACCAGGAATGTGCAGGCGCTCACGCCTAATGAGCTCTGTGTTTAGCTGCCTTGGTACGTGCCAGGTTTTGACTGACAGCCTTTTTTGCCTCCTCCTGAGTGAAACCATCTTCTTTCTGTCTTTTCAGTAAACGGAGAGAGCTGCTCATCAAGGCAGTGTCTTTCATGGTTATTTCTCATAGCTTCTGATCCATATTTGAGGAACCTTCACTGAATTTTTCTATTTGGTTGGGTGCTCTGATACATATTTGCTTCTTGTGTTCAATTATTCATTTTTCTTCTTTGAACCTTGAGAGAAAAATAAAACAGGAAGAATCCAGTTATATGTGCTTCTAGTTTTTGAAGATTCATCAGAATTGTGCTATAGTCTCTTGCAATTCCTTATGGAGGAGGGATCCAAACTCTGCTGAAGTCAACGTGAATATCTTGCTAACTTTCATGTTACCTTAGTGGTCATTCTACCTTTGGCTCTCTATGGACAGTAAGTAAAAGTAAATGTCAATTATCTTTTCAGACTGAGGTGCTTGTAGAGATACCATACTTCATGGGACCGTTCCAGATTGTTGTCACGAAAGCTCAGAATAAAGGAACTTAAATAAAATATACATATTTTATTCATATTACTGGAAAAATCTCATGTTAAGAAGTTTATGTGGGACAGATGGAGAGGAGAAGGAAGGATGAGGAGGGAAAGTAATCTATTGCTTAACGGTGGTTGAAACAGAGGAGGGCAGAAAAAAAGCAAAGAAGTAAATGCACCTGAAAAATGAAAAGAATATTTATTTTCTCATAAACATCAAAATAGGAATTCAGGTTGACATACCATCATCTAAATCCCAACAAATTTGGATGAACTTTCTTCTTCTCTAGCATGTTCTGCGGCAGCCAGTACAAATAAAGCTCTCACTTCATCTGATCTGAGGCAGAGGGACAAAATCATTGAGTACATCCCAGCACATTTTTGGGGTGCAATAAGAGGATGTGCTGGGGAAAATGGGCATGTATGTTGATACATATTACTCGTGTATGAAACTGTGTGGAAAATAGTGTAAGTTTTCTTGCTATCTGCTGTTAGGTGTGTTGAATAGAAGAAATGCTGTGATTTATTTTACAAAGTTTGTCTAATGGCCTTATTTGCCCTGAGTTTGGGAAAGAAGGAGAATATTCAATTTACCAATCACAGAATCAATTTTAATTTTAGGTGTTGATTCCTTTGTCTCTGTTAAAGTGTTATGTATTCTTGTCAGTCTCCACTCTGAAATCCAGGCCTTTATGTGGAGCATGTCTGTGTATGTTCCACAGGTGTGTGTTTTGAAGTGGTAAACCAATATTTTCCTTTATAAAGTACAAGCAGAGCAATTTTGCCTCAGGTAAACTCTTTCTCCGGGAAAACCCATTCAATAATGCTTCAGGGCTTGTATCTCAAGATGAAACAGAAATCTGTCTTGCTAGTAAGATGTGAGTAAATTTTCATGTCTATGACAGCTGAAGGAAAATTAGCAGAAAAATATTATACTCTGTAAGGCGGGGGGAAAGAAAGCAAACCTCAGAATATATATACTTTTTTGTAGCTCTTGACGTGAATTTCTGTCTCCTGTGAACTGCACTATGCAGCTCTCATGGACCCATCTTAAGCCTTTCCCTATTTGCCGGCTGAATAAACCTCCCAAACCTCTGTCGGATTTCTGCCTTTATCTCCTTCCCTCAGCCTTTGTGACAAGACAGGGTTATGGCGAGGCTGTTCTACTTGCTCTGGGGTGTGAATTTGGCAGTGCCAAATGACGTCGGGTAATCTAGGGGTTTAGTGAGAGTTTTTGCCTGCCCTGGCATTTCCCTGGAGTGATGCAGGGCTCCCACATGCCCAGTGCTGCTCATTTCGGTGGCCAGTGCTGTTCTGCTGTGTTGGATGTATGCATTAACTAGTGGGAATGGGCACACGTTGTTTTGTTTAGAAGGAAAAGAGACATTTATGGTGGTGAATTTTCTTATTCTAAGGTAGATGCTGTGTTTTTGAGGTTTGACTATTAAAGACGACAGACACTTGAGTTTGTTCTGGTTTTTTAAAGTAAGGTCAGAGATTTGACTAAGCTGTAAGATACACACCTGAACCTTTAATTCATTTACTTTTCTGTTTTGATAGCCGCATTTTTTGTCACTATATGGTATTAATGAGGTTTGGTCTTCCTTCTTACTCAAAGCTGGAGGTTCGGTCAGCTGTAGCTTTCCAACCAGTGCAGGCACCAGGATGGTGCTCATGGCAGTGTTGGTCTGAGGTGGCTGTGCATCCGCAGCAGAGCGTGTGACTGGCTTATAATTCGTTTGCATTTCTTTACAGCTCCTCTTTGAGGCGGGGGGAATTGCATAACTTAACGTGAATAATACTAATTATTTTTGATCTGTCATTGCACAACTGATGATGAATAATGCAGATACTGCTGTGATGCTAAATGCAGTTGTTGAGGATTTTTTGCCTTTTCCCCTTATCATCTGTCTTGAAGTATTGTGACATTGGATGACACAGATAAACCTGAATTCTGTAATTAAGTTTTATTTTAATGATCCTGGAAAATATTCAATTTTGCATGTTCTCGTAGTTTAAATGTGGCTTAATGAGTCTTCCAGCTTTCCTGTCTGCTTAATACACTGCTGACATTTCTCCATTTGGATAACAAGATTCAGTAGGATAAAACTATCTTCAAAATATCTTCATGCCAATACTGGCATATTTAGGTTTTCATATTAATGGAGGTATTTTTGTGCCATTAGATCAATGATTTCTTTCCATTTATCTGTGGAAGGTCAGTTCAGGCCTATTGCTAAGCAAATAACACCAGAAGACAAGGGGGGAATTTCAGTGACTATGAATTTGATTTTTCTAAAAGAACTCACCTTATTTTCCATGAGCGTTGGTGTGATCAGGATTTTTTTAGTACTTCTGCTTCCAGAAAGCAAGCTTTAAGCCTCCTTGTACAGGCTTTTGCATTTGCAAAAAAATCATATTTGATGAAGACAATGATTGAAACCACAGGCTTCTCCCCCCCTCACTGTAAACTGTGCACGGAGTCAACCGAATATGGAGCTATACAGAAAAAGCTGCGGTTAGGTGGGATCTTCTCAATCCTTTCCACAGTATGCCAGCAGAGCTGCTGGCTGCCTTGCTAAAGAAAAGGCAGTTACGTGCGTTGGGTGAGGTATTTGTGTATATTGGGCTGGGCTGTCTGAGCTGATGCCCAAGTTATGAGAGCTCTGTCCATAACATGTCCAAACTGGGATATTTTTAGAGTGAAGTTGATCCTCTTTAGGCACAGAAACTTATGAATTTAGCAGTCCTTTTTTTTTCTCCCTCCCCCTCCCTCTTTCCCCCCCCTGTGGCTGTTTAATATTAAAAATACTGCATCTTTTGGTAGTAAAGTCAGCAGGGATCCTCCTGCTGCAGAGGAGAGCTGGATGTTAATTATCAGCAGTACAGGGTTCCCAAGCCCCTCGCCAGAACACTGCCTTTGAAGCGGCCGAGACAGCTGGTGCAGTCGCTCTGCCATTGCACCTCGCCACATGCTCTCGGAGGGTTTCGGGCTCTCCGTGGACGTGCACGGGCCCTCTTGGCTTTCACAGGCTCTGCAAGGTTGTCCTAGTGGAAAAGATGCCCTAGATTTGCTCTGGCAGTATGGAAAGCTTAGCCTAATTTTCAGAGTTGATTCCTGTAAAAGGAGGATACACTGATGGCCAACTCTTTCCCAGAAGGGAAGGGATCGAAGGATGCTCCTGGACTCCAGAAAGGTGATTTTATTCAATCTTAGACTTGGAAATAAATCTGAGTATAGTTCTGTTTTATCCAGCTATATCAGAGTGCTTGGGAGTATGAATGACACATTTCCAACCACAGTCGTCTTCCTCAATTGCAGTTGGAAAGGTTATGGAAAATGACTAGGAAAAAATTGGCTGTTTGATGATTCTTGTTATATAAGAGTCCTTTAAAGTTTAGCAACTTAACTTTCCAAAGTCACGAGCCATTCAAGGATGATGTGTGTTGCTGAAATACAAACCAGGTTGGTATTTCCAGAAAATAAGTGAATTCAAGACATATTTATTAGCTCTATGGCTTAAATTCAAAGATCTTCAAATGAGAAAGAAACCGTTCTTCAGTTTTCCCAGTAGAAACATTTATAACAGGAAGAAACGGTTTGAAAGATTGGCCTTTAATTTCTAGCCTAAGGCCAAACAGAGCAATCACATATAGACATATCAGATGTATTCTATGTATGGAATGATAGAAAAATCTGTAATGAAGCATCAGTTAACACTATCACATTATGATTTTTAGGTATGTAATTACAATCATGCTGCATTTAGCAAGTGTGAATACTTACATTCCAGTGATTTGTTATCAAATTGGACATGGGGCTTAATTTAGATTAAATTCAGAAACTTTGTGTTTGAAACTTGCTCTGTACTTTATGCCTTGTAGGCATAAAGTGCAGAGGAAAAACATGAGAAGATGGAGAGAAAATAAACACCCCATTTGTAGAGACAATGATACACTTATTTTTCTTTTTTAATTTACAATAAAGGTCCACATATGAGAATAGAAACAAATCAGCTTGATGTAAATCCATTGCAAACCAGAGGTGCACTACATATATCAAAAGGGAAGATTAAGCACCCTAACTAGAGTCCTGTGGAAGTTGTTTTTTGGAATTGATTATTGTGAGACTGAGCCTAAGTAATAAGCATGAAATATTAATTAGGCTACTGGTATATTATGAAATAAAGGTGTTTTAGCATTAAGAAATGAAATTGAACCAGATTTAGAAGAAACATTTCAAACTATTCTGTGCAATAGGCTAAAGCAAATATTGACTCACTAGTACATTACTGCAAATAAATTAAATTATTAGGGATTAGTGACCAGTTTAGTCTGTAGAGAATCCAAAGCAGAAAGCTTTAACCCTTTCACTAGTCTTCCTCGACTCTTTTATCTTTGGCTGTAGCAGCAATCATGTCTGTCTTCTGCACCGACGCGCTAGTATTCTCCAGGGACGTCTTTGGCCAAATTAGCCCATAATCTTTCATAATACGCTCTCCAGAGGGTCTTATTGCTAAATGCTCTTGATAAGTAATAGTATATGCAAAGTAGGTCTGCACTCACAGGTCCTGTCGTGTAATAAATGAATGTGAAGTATAGTGGGGAAGTGCGCTGTAGTAGAACCTCTATTAGCTGAACTCAAGTTAGTAAAATTGTTATAATCTGAAATTCAGACATGTCCCCCAGGCTTGCTTAGCCTTGCAGCCCTGGATTTTCAGCAAGTCGCGGGCATTCTCCAGTGGCATGTCATTTTTGTTGCCTAGGTCCTGGTGGAATGAGAAGAAGAGGGAAAAGCACCAAAAAGTGAGGAGTAAGAAACAGCGAGCATTTTTGCTCCCTTTGGCAGGGTGAACTTGGTGAAGCCGTGAGGAGGTGGAGAGGAGCGAGGAGTTGTGCCGTGGAGGTGGGAGGTTGCACTGAGTCAGGTATTGGCCCTATCAGTGTGACCTTATCGTGTCTGTTAGACCATGTGGGGAAGGAGGAGGAAGGAATCCCTGGAGAACTTCTGGTTTTTGTTGTTGTCACTGATTCCTCCAGAGAGGAAAATCCTGGATTCTATCTCACTTGTGTTTTATTGCACATGGCTCCTGCCAGTCACGTCCGGACTGGAGCTGTGACTGGAGCTCCTCTGTATGCCCTGAGTCTCTCCAGTTTCCCAGTTCTTATAGCAGCAGTGAGTGTCAGGAACCCAAGTGGCAGTCTCCACTTACATCCTGGTTTCCTGGTGTTACTCCATCTGCACTGCAAAGCCTACTGAGTGTGGAAGCTGCGGGCTCCCAGCACTGTGCAGGAGCAGACGGTGTTCCCCACTCAGCTCTTACAAAGCACTGAATTCCAATAAATTCACCTTGCTGCTTATCCCGGATGCTTATTCATATTACATGGGCTTTGTGCACTTTAACTTATCATTTCTGTAGGATCACAGGCGTTGTTGATTCTTCTGTTAAACCTCCGTGTAACATTTATGAACTGGTACAGGGCTGATTTAGACATCCTTTTGTTTGTAATTAAAGGCTTGGATTTCCTGGCAAGTTTGAAACAAATGCACCTCAAAATAAGGCTTAAACAGTGCTTTCAGACCATTATTTAATGTATTGTTATGAGAATAGACCTGTGTATCCCATGGGGAGTCCAGGGAGCGTACTCATTGCACACAGGTCCCATCCTGAGAAACTTACGGTATGAATGGAAGTTTCCAAAAGGTGGAAGAAGAAGATACGTCGTGGCTGGACACAAAAAGGTTCAGTAATATCACATATAAAGTCTGTCAGAGTTGGGAGCTGAATTTCTGTCTCCAGTCCAAGACCATCTCCTTAATTAAAAGCACCACAATGATTTCGGAAAGCAAAGGACTGTAATGACAAGGTCACATTTGAGATTTGTAATCCACATCATCCTTTTCTGAGCTCACGTGCTGTCCTCGCAAGCATTTCATTGAGTGCAGGAGAAGTGCTGGTTTGTGTATGGAGCTGGTGGAGTCGAAACGCAGACTGACGTGGACCTCAGCTGCCCACTCTTGCCTGCCCTTACTAAGGAGAGCATTCATTTAGGTCCAGCAATTTTGCTAGTGCACCATGTGTATCATTAGGAATCACTAGCCCAATTTCTTGATTCATTATGGATGACAAAATAAAACATTAATAGGTTTTTTAACATGAACTGGAAGTTCAATATTCATTATTTCTTATGACTTCAATGTCAGTAAGCTTTCAATATGCTGTAACTCAAAAAGTCTTCTCTCCACTCTCTACTTGTGCCATTTTAATTTACAAGTGTAAAGGTCATCTGAGCATAGCTTCGGGTCCATGTCATTCCTCAGCAGCTCCCAGCTGTACGACATGTCACTGTGTGTCCTGGTGGATGGTTACTCATATGCATCATGAATGTTATCTGACTTCTGGCGAGCACTTCGGCTTTGGGCTAACCTCTTCCTAAAGCTGGACCAGTCCTCAATAACTGCTTTTTCAGTATGTTTCAAACGTGTGATATATAGAAGAATGGCCCTGTTAGATGGGGAAAGAGAAACATGGGGCCATCCATGTGCACATAGTGTCCCAGAGAGATTTGCCGTATGGCACTGCGGTGGCCAGGGAGCTGTACGGGGAATGCCATGTTCATAATATAACAGTAGCCGAGGTGAGAGGGACCGGCTTTGCAATTTCTTTCTTAAAGCTATTTGTGTCCTCCCTTTCACCTTCACAGCCCCTTTTTGTGTTTGGATCTTGCTCCTTCATCCTTCCAAGCCAACTTTCATGCAACTTTCTATCCTAAATTCTCCTCTTTGGATTTGATTTTGTCCTGATACGATGTATTCATGGTTTGTTTCTAAGTGGGCGTGCTGAAAATTTTGACTGCCCATTGTCCTTTAATACCAAGTATTTTACATAAAAATTGCATTTGAATGCCATATGCGTTTTTGTGGCATATTTCCACAGAATAGGAGCAAAATCTGCATACACATATATGAAATCTTCTTTGTTTCTTAGCATTACTCAGAACCCAGTCATAACCAAACCCTGCTAGTTAACACCAAAATACCATAATCATTAGTTGTGTAAGTCATTGTATGTCCTTCTAAGTATGGTCTTAGTTCTGTCAATTAAGATAAGCAGCAATGTGAAAATCAGTATTGAAAAGAGGGGGTTTTAAGATGAGGAAAAAGGTACAAAAGTTGATTTTGTTTATTATGAATAACCAGTAGTTACGAATAATAGGATAAGTGGGCCTGTAATTCAAGCTTCTTGTCATACAAATTGCATCCTGTGAATCTGGGGACTGAATTTGCTGTTGCTAGAGCACGATGGCACCTTTGCTATCCTCCTAAAACTACCTGTGAGTGCTCAGTGCTCAGCTGCCTGTGAGTGCCCAGGACCCACGCTTATGGGTCCTGGTCTCTGCCTGGCATCAGCACAGTCCTCGACGCTGAGTGAGCAGGCTGCTGCCCTGCCATTACTGTCTTTAACACCATGAAATTCCTCATTGCCCTTTTAGGTTCATCTCTTTTAGGTTGCTGAATGCAATGATCACAAGATCGGGGGAAAATAACAGTTTCATTTCAATAATCTAAATGGAGTTAGTTGCGATGAAGCTATAATGACACACATACTGTGATGTTATGGTTTTATGGTATATTGCATCTGGACATTTTCAAGTAATAAGTTCCTCACATCCAGGTTAAAGAGAATTCTTTATTAGATACATGATCTCCCCTGAAAGGAACTGCACATTTTGCTTTCTGTATGATTAAATATTTTGCTACCGAGAAAAGCAAACTAACCGTTAAGTTTGTACGACGACAGATCTGCAATACAGCAGACACTTACCTGGTGAGGTGATTGCTGTTCTCTGATGGACTGGATATTGTCTGTATGCAGTAGTATGCTGAGTAGCAAAATTAAGTTGTCACTAGTGATACAACCTTAGAATGAAAGATATTTTATTTTCATACAAACAGACTTGAAGTCCAAATTCTGATACGGTTGAGATACAAATGCTAATTTCTCACTACGAGATGTTGTGTTTACTACCATGAGCAGGGCTGTGGATGATTTCAGCATGGTAGGAAGGAGCTGGAATAGCAATAGTCCTAGAGAGAAACTCCAGCACTTGATGAAAAAATAATACAATCAATTAATAGATAATCAAGTGTTAATAATTTAAATGAACATGGGAATGAATGGTGTTAATCTTTAAACATTATTCTGATAGATTAAAATTAATCACAGTATTACCTATCTATCTGGAGGCATCCTAGTGATAAATTCAAGTCTACCTCCTGATATCATGGATTTCTGTAGCGCACTTCAACATCAGCTTATGTTTTGTGATTCAAAAGATGTCGAACATATTTCCTATGTGTTATCTACGTTTTTACAAGCATTCGGGGAAAAGAACCTCAATATCTGCAATGAAAGGGAACTGATTTTTTTTTTTCAGGGGGGAGAATTCAGAGGGTGCTGCTTTGCTACTGTGCCTCGGGAGCAGCTTCATGTGACATGTCCCTGGCCCCGGCAGTGAGCGCAGGGGCTGTTGGGGTGCGTGAGCTGTGCCCTAGCTCTGTTGGTGCAATGTCAAGTGCCTCTGGTGCAATTCTGGTCCATGGCATCAAATAGGAGACTTTTGCAGTTTATATGCTATTTGTGTCAGGGTTACCCAGACTGGCTGTGGCATTTGCAGTCTTAAATGAAAGAAAAGCAAGTCTACATGAAGGTGCTCCTTCAGGTGTATGAACTGAATACTTTAAAGAGAGAGTGCTCATGCTGAATTTATGAAGTGATGTCTCTTGATTACTCCAGCTGTTTCTCCACAGGTTCTTCAGCGCATGTCCATTTTAAATTAGTTTTCTTGCAGTATTTCAGTCCTATAAATTGCTTCAACTAACACTGCAAAAAGCTGGATGATTACAATTTTGTCATGTATTTTATTCGTAAATCCTCAATGCAGTAATAGGGTATTTGAATTCCTTACTTGACTGTATTTTTTGCTAAGGGCAATGTATGTTATATTACAGGAGGAAATGTTGCGTCTTTCTTGATCCTTTCCAGCCCTCTGCCCTTTTCATATCATAGCTACAGCTGCAGATATTTATTTTAATTTATTTTATTTTATTTTGAGATGCAAGTGAATTCTCCCAAATCATCTGTAGCATTACAGATCAAAATGGTTATTGCCCATCTGAAATGGCAAGAGTGAGAGGTCAGGGAGCTTGAGGAAAGAGCTAAAGAGCTTTGGCTGTACTAAAATGGGTGTACTCTTTGCTGGGTAAAGAACTGGCTGGATGGCCGGGCCCAAAGAGTGGCAGTGAATGGAGTTTACTCCAGTTGGCGGCCGGTCACAAGTGGTGTTCCCCAGGGCTCTGTGTTGGGGCCAGTCCTGTTTAATGTCTTTATCAATGATCTGGACGAAGGGATGGAGGGCACCCTCAGTAAGTTTGCAGATGACACCAAGTTGTGCGGGAGTGTTGATCTGCTTGAGGAGAGGAAGGCTCTGCAGAGGGACCTGGACAGGCTGGATCGATGGGCTGAGGTCAGTTGTGTGAGGTTCAACAAGGCTCAGTGCTGGGTCCTGCACTTGGGCCACAGCAACCCCATGCAACGCTACAGGCTTGGGGGAGAGTGGCTGGAAAGCTGCCTGGCAGAGAAGGACCTGGTGGTGTTGGTTGACAGCTGCCTGAATATGAGCTGGCAGCGTGCCCAAGTAGTCAAGAAAGCCCAATGGCATCCTGGCTTGTATCAAAAATAGCGTGGCCAGCAGGAGTAGGGCAGTGATCGTGCCCCTGTACTCGGCACTGGTGAGGCCACACCTCGAATGCTGTGTTCAGTTTTGGGCCCCTCACTACAAGAGAGACATTGAGGGGCTGGAGCGAGTCCAGAGAAGGGCAACGAAGCTGGGGAAGGGTCTGGAGCACAAGGCTGATGGGGAGCGGCTGAGGGAACTGGGGTGGTTTAGTCTGGAGAAAAGGAGGCTGAGGGGAGACCTCATCACTCTCTATAACTGCCTGAAAGGAGGTTGTAGAGAGGTGGGGGTTGGTCTCTTCTCCCAGGTAACAAGTGATAGGATGAGAGGAAATGGCCTCAAGTTGCACCAGGGGAGGTTTAGACTGGATATTAGGAAGTTTTACTTCACTGAAAGGGTTGTCAAGCATTGGAACAGGCTGCCCAGGGAAACGGTTGAGTCGCCATCCCTGGAGGTATTTAAAAGATGTCTGGATGAGGTGTTTAGGGACATGATATAGTGGTGGTCTTGGTAGTGTTAGGTTTACGGTTGGACTTGATGATCTTAAAGGTCTTTTCCAACTGATACGATTCTGTGATTCTGTAAAATGGGTGTAATGTTAGCCTAGGTGGACCAAAGTGGGCTGGGTAGAAAATGGCAGACTGAGTTGGTTCCATGCAATAACATATGAACCACTTTGGAAAATTTAGTAGGTACTAAGTCACCAAAGGAAGCAGGGCACAAACCACATAAGATTATCTTGGAATAAAGAATAAAGAATCTGAACTCTTACACATGCATTAATTTTCCAGGTAATGTTAACCTCATAGATTCATAGCAATGAATATATTTCAGTCTTGAAACATGGCAGTTCTCCAGGTCCTTAGAAAAACTTGTTTCTGTTGTTGTCATCCCCTTTCACAGTTCACGTTTCAACTCTAAATGCAATAATTTATTGACAGCATTTTAGATTCCAATAGTTAGTGCTTTATTCAGTAACTCTGGAAGAAAGGCCAGGATGAAAATTTGTACACAGGAGAGGACCCAGAGGTTCCTCACAATTCCTCACAGGTTTTTGCTTTTATTCAAATTCTTCTGCTTCGAGGCACCATATTTTTTGTTTTATGTCATCTGGGGTTTTGCTGTAATTTGCTCCTGTAATGGGCACGTTGTTTGCTACAGCTCACACCACAGTGTAAGGTAAGGAGTAAACCCTATTAGCAGCAGATTGCCTGTGATGCAGTAGTATGTGTGACTGTTGTTCAAGCTGATTTCTTCTAAAATTACAGACTTGCAGATATGTGAACATCAGACAAAGACAAGTGTTTTTTCTTTAATCTGTCATGGGCTTAGACGCTAGAAATATTAGTTGAATAGTATAGAATAAGATACTGAGATTTGGATGTACAATATGAAGAGTAAGATTTAAATGGTAATTAGATTAATAGAATCTTTTAATTACTTGTATCATTTACTTCATCATCTACATTAGGTTTTGAAGCATCTCTAAACCAGGAAGCAGGTCCTCCTAAAAGATCTTGGTGAGATAATTAAAACAGGAGACAGATTTATCACAGTCAACATTACAAAAAGGAGAGAAACAAAGGACGTTTCCTTTGAGGTCGAGGTGCTTATCTCTCCTGCTTTTAAGATGCTTGGATGGAGAGCAGTTTCAGGGCCCCAAAGGCTGTTTTTGTGCATGCTGCAAAATTCAAATGTGGAAGTCTTTTTATCAGTGGATTTTGAACAGGAGTTGCTCAGATTTGTATTCCAGCGCTTGCTGGATCTGGCTGGGGAGGTGCGGGGGAGCCACAGTCAGCCCCTGGCTCTGCCAGCACACACAGGGTGGGAAAACACTTCAATGACTTTTCTTCTTCCGAGCTCACTATTACATACAGAGGGCTTCTGTACGTCAAATCGATACAGAATTACTTTGAGGAAAGTTCCCTGTTCATTTGTGTGCATGTCTGGGTTTTTTCAATAGGTTATGATTTTCACTGAAATGCACTTGATTCTTTCTAGTTTTACCCAAATCCCTGACATCCCATGGATCTGCTGAGATGAGATCAGTGGAATATTGTCTTATCGGGACAAGCAGTTTAAAAGGTCCGTGCTCGTGCTGCAGAGGGCATTGCTAATCACAGACAGGCCTGGAAGAGGCAAGAAGGTAAACTCAGACAAAGCAGACACTCCCCTGCACATCACTTCTCTAGGAAGCCTTCCTTTAGAGAGGGATGCTGAAGGAAAAGGGGAGATTTCTGCGAGAGCCGTGTTCCTGTTTGAGCATGCTACGCCCTGTGAATCAAGAAAGGTGCTTATGGCAGCTCTTCTAGCTTAAATATACTGGCTTTCCTTGGTTTAGATGTTGTCACCTTACCTTAGAAGAGTTGCTGATTGCAAGAGGGTGGAGACTAGGCAGCAATGAACAGCAGTGCTCTTGCCTCACTGCTTCTGACAGATGAAATAAAATCTTTCTGCTGAGGACAAGTGAAAGTGAAGGAGTTTGTTGCTGTCCACCTCAGTCTCTTTTTCACATTCATGCATATATACCTACATACATTCATGCATATATACCTACGTGTGCATGTTTGATGCAGTGGAGAGCTCCAGGAGCTTGCACACACGCTAGGAAGAATGCAGAATGACTTGAGATATTATGCCTACCTGAAACCCTCATACCCTTACCGAGCCGTGTATTTGCTCACAAAAATATCTGCTCTTTCTCTCAGCTTTCCATCTACCTAATGGGGAAGAGTCCTGCGCTCTCTCGTAGCATTGCTTTTGAAGAAAATTATATGAAGAGGTGGTTGGAATAGTTTGGAAATGAGGAGTGTGGCCAAGTGGGGAAGGGATCTAAATCTCCAGAAATAATTATTTATAAAATGGCTTCCAGTTTTGGGTCTTGTGTTCTTTATTTTCTCTCCTGACCTGTTTTAATTTTTTTTTTTTTTGGGTGGGGGTGTGTGCAGGAACGAAGGTAAGCATTTAATAGACGATAAACTGTATAATGACTGTGATTAACATTCACACAAGGTAACTCAAGGATGGGAAAAAGGCAGCTCGGCAAGTCTAATAAATGCTTTCATAAGTGGATCTGCTTCCTCAGTGCTTGGGGAGAATACACAAACCAAAAAAAAGAAAACCAGAAACCCACTCTGGGATTTTCAAATTACCCCTAGAGATTGGGGACACAGATTGCTTATGGTATTAATGTGAACAGAGTATCCAAATCCCTTGAAATATTGGTCTCAATCATGTCAAATGCCTGGAGGACTTTGTGTCCTGGAGGGAAGCATTTCTGCAGAGAGTTGGGAGTTTGTGCTCCTGCTCTGGGCTTCAGCAGCTCGGAGGCTTCAGGCTGTTGAGTCCCGAGGCTTTAAATAAGCTGTGCTGAGTAAAAGCCCTAAAACTGTGAGTGAAATATGAATTAGGGAATATTTCCCGCACTCTGCAGAAGGCAAAGCTGTGCTTGTGAACTGGATTGGATCCGATATCTAGACAGCTTTTTACCAGGACTGGCCCCGTTATGGACATAGGGTTCTACAGGAGTCACCTCTGATCTGTCTGTTCAGTGTACGTCATCTGTCAAAGCTGCTCTGTCTGCTGGGCATCTGTGCCCTTTTGGACAGATTTATGTTACACACTGTACTTGCACTATGACCAATATAATATGAAACAACGAAGGAAGCAGGTGCACACTGTTTCTTAGATTTTTTTTTTTTATTTCAATGTAAAAATAATTTCATTTTTACTCTTTCATTCTTCTTTTTCTTTATTATTTTCCCCTCTCCAAGAACAGGTTCCTATTTGTTTTCTTTTTTCTTTTTCTTGTTGTTACTGTAGTGGGCTGTCTCGGCTCTACAGCCATCAGAATCTTGGTTTGATGAGGCCGCTATGAAACATTTAAAGGTTTAAATTATAAACTCAGGGTGAGAAAATCAGTGATGCATGATTAGTTGAAAGTTTTAAATATAATAGTCATATTTTTCATCTTTCTGTACAGAAACGGCTTATGTCAACTGTAATGTGACTTTTAATACATATTAATAGACTCTCTTACAATAGAGATGGTTTGTACACCTTTCGGCAGATGGCTGTGGTATTAGAGACTGCACAGTATAAATAAGTCATTTAGTAAAAGAAAACAATACACGAGCAATAGGGTCAATTCTGTTCAGAGATGCAGTTCAGTGCATTGCTCTTGCAACCGAAAGGATTAGAAGCAGGATCAAATTTGCCAGCAAAATTAAATAAATTAATAGATAAACTCCTATGTCAGAAAGGAGCTCACTGTTGTTACAGCTTGTCCCCGTCCCTGGCTGTGTCTCCATCTTTTTCCTCCTGTCGTTTTAGAGGTCAGATGGTGCAAAGCCAAGGCTGTGGTTCAGCTCTCCCCCGAAGGGCTGGAGTGGAGTCACATCTCCCGCACGGAGCCCCGCGGCTGCGCGGTTCGGGTGGCTCAGGCCGCCTCGCTTGGACACACGGAAGGCAGGAAACAGGCCGCCTTAAAACCGATGTAAAATATGAAAGGAGTTGATGCCTGAGCATCGTCTCCTCCTTTTGTGCTGTTCAGAAAACAGAATTAGCTGGTGATGAATTTGCGAGTTCTTTAAGTGTGTTACACTTTTCAGGTAGTGGCCTGACAAATGATACGGATTTTGTAGGAAATCACTTTAGCAAACACTAAAGGGCACTCACCTCTGAGCTGAAATGCAGCAGCTGCTTTGGCAATTTATTGCCGTGCTCAAATACGTAATCGAGTCAATTGTTTGTAATCGCTTTGACTGGTAACCTTGGCATCACTGAAGTAGTCTATAAAGAGATATTTTAAAAGATTTGCATTTTCTTTATTGGAAATCTTTTGAACCATTCTCGTTCCTTAAGTTTGCAAGAGGAGAGGCAGTAGCTTTTGGCTTATGCTTTATCAAAATGATTGTCAGGGCGCTTCACGAGCTTTGTGCCAGACCGACCGCTTTAGTAACATATGTCTCCAGCAAGAACCTTGCTCCCGCTGGCTGGGCACGCCGCTCCTCTCAGCAGGCAGGCTGCATCTCCCTGCTTAGCTTATCCAAGTAGCATTTAAGTGTTCCAAGACACCCATTTCGAATTAGGACTTATCATCACCTTTGTATCGAGCTAGTCCCTTTGAACGGTTGCTCTGTAGCGAAGGAAAAATGGAAACGATTTTTAGCGCAAACCACAAGGTGTGAGAAAGCTGCCTCTTTTTACTAGTTGGGATCGTGTTTTCTCTTTAAAAGAAAGTGCAAGAAAATTGCGCTTTAATTCTTTGAAAAGAAACATTATGAGATAAGGTGGTAACTAATATTAGTGCACAATAACTGCCTGACAGGTTCGCACCACGCGCTGACATGTCGTGTCAGAGTTGCTGGAGATGAAGCCAAGTTCTTTGCTGGAGATGTAGCAATTGCGGATCAAGTGATATATAATTTACTGAGCTGCTTGTTAATTCTATGATGGTATGAAATCTCCTGGGCATATAATTACTACAAATGTTTACTTTACTTTCCCACATAGCCTGACATTATAGTGTAGAGGTTTGTACTCAGCTTGACATTATACAGTAGAAGTTTGTACCTCAATAAAATTATGGCCTAGCTATAAAATGCAACTGGTAGGCAGCAAAATATTAAAGAAGTATGGATGAGACTAAAGGCATTTAAAAAACGCTTTCTACGGCTTGGAATTACAAACATTCATCCCATCTCCCGCTGATTACACACTTTGTAATAGCTATTGTTTCCACGGCTGGGGTTTAATTTTCCGCAGCACATTGCCAGTGCTGCACTCCATGCCGGCGATCTCAATAGCAATCCTCCCAGCAAGGTTGTGAGGGCTGCAGGGAGGACAGCGGGGAGGCAGCATGACTGACAGATATTTTAAGCCTTTTTGTGGTTCAGGATTAGTGAAACGTTTACAGGCAGACCTGTTTGCGTGGGTAATTCATGGGCTGGCGGCCACGCTGGGATCCTGGCACCCGCGGGAGGCTCCGTCACCTGTAGGGAAACTGGGATGACTTTGGGATCGGATCGGTGTCATTCCTCCCTGCAGGTTACCTTTCAACCCCTGATCTCTGTGAAGCCTGGAGCAAGGGTAGTGCCAGCTTTCTCATGAAACTTAAAGCCACCCTCCCGACTATTCATTGCTAAATTGCTGCTGAGAGGCTTTCCAATTATGCTGGTTAGCACCAGAGTAAAGACGTGGGTTTGAGCTGAGTATTTCAGGGTGTATGCTTCACCTTCAGCTATTTTACAGACTGCTGACCTGTCATGTTAAGCAGGCGTTGGGTTATGCTTACTCCGCTTTGCACTGGGACGTGCTCTGCAGTGCCTGTCCTGTCTATACAGCAGTCCGTTAGGTCCAAAACCAGATGAGCCGCACTGTGTGCCAGTCTGGATGTTTTCTGGAGTCCTGGATTGCCCCTATAGAGAGGGAGAAGTGGTGCTAGAGATAACAGCCAGCTCCTGGGACAGTTCCCCCTGGCCTGCAGCTTGATGGTAGCAGCGCCGGAGCTGATTTTGCAACTAGTGAGATCCACTCCCAAACACTTGGGATGCCCAAACTTGTCCTGGATTATAGAGGCTTCAAGTATTTATTGAAAACACTGATTTCTTTGAGTGTGAAAGTGGTATTCCTCATGCCCAACAAGTGCATGTGAGCCCATTTAAACATTAGACAAGTTGAGAATGAAAATTACTTTCACTCTAATAAAGCAAAAGTTTTGAAATTAGAAACACTGTTACAAAAGAAAAGCAGACAAAATTAGGAAACAGAAACTTAATATTTACCTGGGGCAGGTTAGCAGCTGCCAAAGGCGTTACCTCCAAATGAGGAAACTTGTTTGTCTTTACTTCGGTGCTTCCAGCCCGATGGCGCTCAGATTTTGGTGAAGACTATTAGAGGTGGGAGTCTACCTGGACTCTCTTATTTTTTTAAATTTTCTGGCTACTTCTAAATGTAAGAGGCATTTTATAATAGCTCTCAGGCTCTCCCTGATTTCTCTACTGATTTGAAGGACCTGCGTGTGTTTTCAGTTTGCCTTACCTGCCTGGCACCCAGGAAAGTGCTAATGAACTCGGGTTTACTGGCAAATGGATCTGAGAAAAGCAGAGGGACTTGGGATACTGCCCTTTTCTGTTCCTCTCAGGAAACACACTGAATTGCAGTTATTTGGTAACATTTTATAAACCATATAAATCATATTAATAAGTCTCGCCAGTAAAGGTTTTCCTGAGATAAGTCACAGAGCGTGGCCACAACCCCAGCCCTGCTTTGCTTTACTAGTTGCTTCTGTTAGCTGGAAAGACAGGGAAAAGATCTGGTGCATGAATGGATTTGATAGGTTTCCCATAGAAACAGAAGATCAGATTTTGTTTTTGCCAGCGAAGGTGATGTCAGTCGGGAGCAGCTATCCTGACCTCTGGTGTAGGATGGAGTACGTGAGGGCCGAGTCCTCTTGTGCCAGTGTACTGATGCAACTGAATAGCTTGTACAGTCTTGTCGGTCTTAATATTTCTCATTTATATATAGACAAATAAAAATTGCTTGGTGCTATTAGTCTTTCTTTTTGAAATAAATTCCCACTGTGTGTCTCTCATCTTGGAGAGTTCAGGCAGGTTTGAAATACTCTGTTGAATGAAGAATTCGCTGCTGTGCTCTGCCTCGGTGAGCTGCTTTTCTTTCCGATCGTTGCAGACTGCCCTCGCAGGATCTCCAGCTCCCTGCTCGGTGCTTTGAGACCCAGTCTCTCTTTCATTTCTTCCCCAGTGAGTTACTGCTCCAGCCTCACAAATT